>NC_041023.1:14677195-15022028 GCF_900634625.1 Parambassis ranga
CTTGAACTGTTTCATAAATCAGGATGTCAAAAAGACTGCAATTTCCTTTCTAGCTTGTGTAGCTGATGAGATGCTTCACTCATTCAAAGTGCTAGCAGCTCATTCAACGTGCTAGCACTTTGAATGAATCATAAAAACCTCAATATTGTAGGATATTAGGTCACTGAAATCCATTTTAATCAGCTTATTTACAGTAATAGAGGAATGAAGTGCATGTAAATACACTGACACATGCTCACCTTCACAAGGCCTGCACAGCCCAGTGGGATAACACAGGGTAACCTTCTATTAAATATGGACCAGATGGTGCCTAAATATATAAAGGTGTAACTATCTGATCTGCTTTTGGACCAGTGTTGAACATCAGCTTCATCCAGCAAAGTAGTGGCTTGCAGGCTGGTTGCGTATTATTTGTTGATGCTGGAGGGGAGAAGAGTGTGAGCTTCACTCCTGTGCAGGGACAGGCTTAGCCTCTTCCAGTAGGGTGTCTGTGTTTAGTACAGGCTCACAGTGGCAGGAGTGGGGGTAAGAGGAGGTGTCAGGGACAGAACAGGAGCTGGGATCCGGCAGAGAGTCTGTGGGTGGGGGTGAGGGGGAGTCGGTCCCGGGGTCAGAAGTGGGGGCTCCTGCGCCACTGCTGTGTTGATCGCTGAGGTTCTGAACTTTCTTGTTCAGCTCGTTTCTTTCGACTTTTAGCGCCCTCCGCAACTTCTCCAGCCGCTGGACTTTACCTTGAAGTGCCTCAAACTCACGGTCCCGCACCGCTTTCTGTAGACGAAACACACAATTGGGCAAATTGCACCTTTATCTACAGACAACCATGTGAGCAAGCATGTTGTATGTCTTATGTTACCTCCTCAGCCATCTCCAGCAGAGCCTTGTTGCTGCTCTCCCACCTGGACCGATACATTGCCGTCTCCTTCTCCAGCTTTTTGATCTTTTTAGTCATCTGTAAACACAAAGGATAGAATACTGCTGTTTAGCAGGTAAAGCAAACAGAAGTTACTCACATTAACAGAGACCTCACCTTCTCCATCTCCTGTTTGAAAGTGGTGAAGACTTCATTGCTCTTCGACAAAGTGGTCTGAAACTCTTCAAACTTCTCTGTGTACAGTGACAGCTAGGAATCAACAAAGCAGGGGTTTGATCACAAACATTTCACTCCCAGGATGAGTTACACATGTGAAGAGTAAAGACTTGTGGGAAACCTGCTGTTTGAGGTGACCTTCCTGCTGCTTCATCAGCTCACACATCCTCTGAGACTCTACAGCTTCTTTCAGGAGCTGAGAAGAAAGGGCAGGCAAGCACAAATAATCATCTCTTCTGTGTGTAAAGGCAGCCTCATGATTATATTTTGTTTATAAAATGAGGTAATTACAAAGTGTTTCTCTCTGTCGTGGCGGTCCTCCGACTCTTTCAGCAGCTCCTGTGCCTGGTGCAGTTTGGCATCTACCAGCTGCTGCTGCAAGTCTTTGTGTTTTACCACTTTGTCTATGTGCTGGTGGGGTCACATGGGGTCAGACAGATAGCAACACATCCAAGAAAAAAAATGTGATATTGTTACTTATATATCAGACATTCAAGTAGTGTAAAGGAAATAAAGGTGGCTTACTCACCTCCTCCCTTAGTTTGTACTGTTCATACAGCTTCTTGAGTTTCTCGGCCAGCTCTGCATTCTCCTGACGCAGGCTGGCATTTCTCTCATTGTGCTGCTCCATCTGAGCCTGGATGTCATTCAGTGTCACCTGGAAATGAGATGTCACCTCCTTCCTCTTCTCCTCCTCTAACCGGGTTCTTTGCATTCCTTCCTCCTGCAGAAACATGGTAGCAAAGCTCAGCGTCCCCTTTTCAGATAAGCATCGTTTTGCAGCATCATGTGGTCTGTTCTGTACCTTGAGTGTGCGATTGTGTCTCTGCAGCTCCCTGCAGAGGCTCTCCAGCTTGCTGCGGGCCAAGATGGCCTTACTATGCTCGTTTCTCAGGTTGTCTTTCTCCTGGACCAGCTGGCTCTGCTTCTTCTGCAGCGACCTCATCTGCTTCTGGGTGTTGCGGTTCTCTTCAAGCTGTAAAACACACACAGGAGTTAATGCTTTGTTGTGATTCACTGTCAAACCCAGGGTGATCTTATAACACAAGCTCATATTATAGCTACACAAAGACATGTTTTAATTCTACCTACTTAGAGCCACAATGTTTCTGTTTCCATAGTGGAGTTAAAAATAAACACAGGAGTGACAGGAGTGAAAAAGGCATAGAAACCACTCGTCTTTCACGTCCAGGTAGTAACACCACTGCAGAGCAGCCTCATTTATCAGCTGACACTTTGCCAAATAAACATCAGTTTACTCGTGCTAGCTCAGACTTTGTGCAGGATCGTAGCACCAACAGATCATCAGATGCTGCTGAGATCACAATACACTGCAACACTCTGCGTCAAACAAAGATCACTACATCACCTTGAAGTGCACAAATCCCACTGACCTGACTAAGAGACTGTGTGACAAGTATAACAGTTTGTCACTTCTGGCAGCAGACACAGACATGTGCATGTACAAAATAATTCAAATATATTTAGAGACATTTGATCCTAGTTTTTTTGTCTTGGAACTATGTAGCAGATCTGAATCATAATTCTTCATGCTGTTTTTGGTTTACTCACACTTCTTTCAGACAGCCCATGAAAGGATGAGTTTAATTAATGAATATATTAATGAATTTATGTCTTCAATGACATTATTTTAAAATATTGTTTAACTAACTGAACTTAAACTACTCACCAGTTCAGCATACTTCTTGCAGAGTCCTGTAAGCTTCTCCTCTGGGGTGCTTAGTGTGTTGAGAGTCTGCATGAGAAGGGTGATCTCTTTGCCTAAATAAAAAAAAAACACAACAGTCTCTCAGATGACATGTTAGTCTCGGTACAGTTGGATTTTAGACATGTTAAAATACATCTAGACAGCACAACCACCACAGTACAAAATGGCCAATCCCCCTCACCAAGACCCTTCACTTTTTTCTTCTCCTGAGACTTCTTCTGCTCCTTCTCTGCTGCGTTGTCACCACCATTGACTTTGCCTTCCTCTGACTTATCATCTTCCCTCTCATTGGTCAAGCCGTTGAGCTCTGGGCTGTGGGATTGGCCATTGGCCAAGGCACTAGTGTTGTCTGAAATGGTTTCCCGGCAGTACGTGCTGAGTATGTCCTCCAGCTGCCGGCTCAGCTCCTCAGCCATGTCACACTGAGACAGAGCAGCCTCTGCTACTAGACAGGGGGACATAGAAAATACATCCAAATGTGTTTCACTGAAGTGAAATGGTAACATAAGAAGTTGAGGGGAAAGCAGTGCTTCATTCAGAAACAAATGGTTGCTATTGCCAATTGGTGCAACAAATTGGTAAAATTGGATCAAAATGGTGTACTGCAAATGCTGAGTCACAGTTATTGGTCTTTACACATCACACAATCAGTACTCCACATTCAGCAGTGACAAGACTTCACTAGATTACCTCCACTTCCCCCCTCATGAACTTGTGGAGGTGTGTCGTTCTGTGGTGTCTCTGGTTCAGACTCTTTGGGGCTGTTGCTGTCCAAGCTGCCTTTTGCAGCTGCAGGTGACTCCATGCCTCCAGGTGTGGGTGGAGCATCTTCACTGCCCTGGGTGGCAGACTCTTCCGTGTCTTGCTTTTTCATCTCTGCTATCTGTTACAAGCAGAAAAATCCAGGGACACAGAGTTCCACTATAATCTTCAGCTGGTTCAGTACTGTTGAAAATGGTGCAAATTTGTTTAAACCAGGGCAGAGTATATCTTTTAATCTGCGGTACAGCAATGTTTCAGGTTAGCTGAGAACATTACATTTGCGTCATTATGCAATGTTATTAAAGTAAACACAGGTTTATGACTTTTAAATGCTACCAGATATATCGGGAATTTAAATTTGAAACTGTCATTCAAAAATACATAAACAACCTGCGCAAGACAGTTAAGTTTGTTGTTTCACTTTCAATGTCATTACATGCGCCATTAGTAATACATGTAATTTGTTGTAATGACTTACTCTTTACATTATAATTTCTGCTGATATCCAATAGAACGTGCCATGTTCTTTTTAGCTTCTGCTTTACCTCTAAGCACCGAAATATTAACGTGACGCTAGCTAGCACAAGCTAACCCTCGTTAGCCACCACAGGCAGCTAAATTAGCTTGCACGACTGCAAGTGAGCTAATGTTAGCTAGTATATAGTGGGCATAAAACACATAACAACAGACCGACAACATGCGTACTTGTTCCTGAATTATATCCCGTCTTTACAACTAATATGATACTGTTTACCTTTAGAATCAAGGAGGAAATTGTTAATGTATCTGTGTACTGCAGGTTCACTCAACAGCGTGAGGCAGAAAAACTAACTTCCGGTCACAACTTCAGATTCTTCTTCTTCACCGTATGTTTTCATTGTAGCTCACACACTAGCTTGGTGCTTTGTCGCCACCTACAGGAACTACATAAAAAATACCCACACATTTACAAGCAGATGTTGAATGGAGAAACGGATCCTGTCGATAGAAAATTTCATTTTATTTTTTTCTAGTGTCCACACAAAATTATTTTACCTTCACTGAGTAAGGGTGCATCTACATTACGTTAGATGCATATATCTTACATACATATAACAAGACAACAATTGAAGACCGGTAAGCTTTCAAGGGTTGCAACATAACTTTATTTGTTTTGTACAGTATTTTCACTGAACAATTCTAAATTCAATATATCTTTTTTTCCATTTTTTTCCATTGTTGCCATTTCCTGTATGTTTTTTTAATGTTTGTGTGTCATGTTCAGTTGAAGTGTATTAGTTTCTCGTCACTCATTCATACCGTCGGTAAAGTCAAGTCAAGTCACAGTATAAGATGGGTAATTTTGAGCAAAATGAAAAAAATAAACAAGAATAGAGAAAATAAATACATGTAAAAGAAATGAGAGGACCAGAGCAGAGTACATGTTAGACTGGTCAGTGATGGCATATGAAAAGTATTTTACAAACATGTAGCATTGTAAACATTTGTAGCGTAGACATACTTGACTAAGCCAAGCGTGGCTTTAGATTTAGATAAAGACACGAACAGCTTCTAGGACGGAAGACAAGTCAGATTTGAGATATTTAGTGATGTCTGTTTAATCCCCGATAGTTTACAAGGTTCCTGATCATGCATCCTGACTAGGACAAACTTTTACTCTAAACACAGTTATCCAAAAATATAGCCCAGAATATCCTGATCAGGAAAAAGATCAAGAAAAGCAGAAAAAGGCTTGTATCCTCATCTTCTAGTTTATTTTTTTTTCCTGTGACATGTTCTAATGAGGCTTTTGCTCCACTTCTCAGAAGTGATTAGAATTGCATCTGAATCCCTGTCAATGTATCAGAACATACATATAGTTTAAATTATAATACTTTTAATGTAAATCACTGCACTATTTCTGAATCCCAGATTTAATCTTAGAAAAAATGTCAAGTAGTTGCCTCTGTTCGCTGCACCCAGCGGAAGGACAATCCCCCTGTGAGAGCAGTTTGTGTGGGTGGATCTTTGCCTCTGTGGGGTGCCTGATTTTTGGACCATATTTATTGCAGTCAAAAGAATTATTTTGCTTATTTCCCAACTTTTCAAACAGTGCTTGAATTTAAAAGAAAAAAAGAACCAATCAATTGCAGCTTCTAAGGAATAGAAGCACATTTAAATAGTCTGAAATTACGTCTCAGTCGTTCTAACTGGGTCCATGCCAGCCAATTAAAAAGAAAACAAAACATAAAGTAAATCATTTCAACCAGCCTTCTAGGATGACAAACCTTTAGTGAACTAACTAACATTAAGGTTAGTACCTGCAGTTGTCTGCAATGATAGTCACTGTAGTTTTTTGTCAGCAAATGAGAGATGTGCCACATCTAAGTACTGAAATGCAGACTTTTGCAGGGGCTGGCTGCAAGCCAAAAATAATTACACTGTAATATGGAACCAAATCTTCAGTTCCCAACTTTTGCAGCTTAGCTATGCACAGTGAAAACCATTAGAAGACCTTAATAGAGGGGGACCATCACACCAATACACTGTAGCTGAAAAGACCATTTTTGACTTCTCCCCCCTATCCAGACGATTAAATTTCTTATTTAGGTGCCCACAGTAGAGAATGCCACTTTTCCAAAGAAACATGGCAAATGTAACTTTAAAGATAAAGAAAATAGAGCAGCAATGTTTTTGCACAAAATGTGTGCACATTCAAGTAAATAAGATATAAAGAAAAAATCTGTAAGTCAAAGACAGATACGTAAGAACCTCCAGTCTTTGTTGGTCAGATTGGCACTTTTGTGAACAGGAGTGCATTTTAATTTTTTTGATATATAAATATTTTTCTTCTTTCCTGGGTGATGCACTGATTTGTTTTGAACATGCAATTCTGGCAATATTATTAGGCCAAGCACAAATTGGCCATGAAATTGAAGACTTCAGTTGTAAATGCTCCTCTACACATCTGTCATGTACAGCCAAGTTCTTAATGCTCAATTATCATATTTCAACCTTTTACGTCTACAGAAAGCTCAGGTTCTGTGGGTAACGTCTCAAACCCATGACACAAAAAACATCTGTCTAACACCATGGAAAAAGAGGCTCTTGTCTATCCAATAGAGGCTCTACCAAATACATTTCTTTGGTCAATTTTCAGCAGACAGATCCATTTCTGATGTCTGCCTCACAGTTTCATGATTTAAAGTCAGGGCTGCTTCAGTAATCCACAGAACAAGGGCTCCTATACTCAGATTGGGACATAGTCAGAGTCAATCAACCTCCCCCCTCACACAGTGCCTGTCAGTCAAACATCACACAACCATAGTTCTGCTCCATCCACAAAGCCCAGACACTGACCAGAGACCAGCTTCTGTCGGAGGTACAGCTAATCCAAGGTCAGAGCGCGTTTACCGAGCGAGTTTAAACCTTCATAAGTCATGTGGCTAGAAACATCAAAAAAGGCTTCAATAATACACTTCTGACTCCAAGAAACACCTATTGTCATTGTCTCAAGTACAACAGAACCAATGTCAATATTTTCTTAAAGAAAAAAAATGCACTCTGAAACAAACAAAAAAACACAGCCAATGCGGCATTTTTAAAAAACAAGATTTTTTTAGATTCAGATATTATAGAAACTATTTTTCATGTTCCTAGCCACTTTGTGTGAGGTGTGTGTACAGTGTCTGCTGGTGTTGTATGAGAGTGTGCATGAAGTGTGCGATATATATGTAGATATATATATATATAAAGCAAATACATCAAAATTCAAATATAGGTTCATACTTGAATTTATGTTGCAGTTAGACTAGTCACTAATCTGAGTTATATCCCTAGCCAAACTCTGGTGGTTGTTTGAGCCATAAGAGGACAAAGAAGCAGCGCAGACTTTTCTCTCCACAGAATATTTACATCAATACCTACACAAATCACAATGGACCCATGCAAAAAATCATTATCGGTTGTTATTTCCATTCCTCAAAAATATAGTGATATAAGATGCCATAGGTAATATATCAACTCTACCACTATACAAAACAACACCACCACCATCACTACACTATGACTGTTAACACCAGCAAACCAATTTGTTACGGCCCAGCCTCCAAACCCAAGTGCCACTGGGCAGTAACAGCGCCTTCACTCTGTTCTCTGTGTTTGGCCAGGGATACTCTGACTGTAGGCAGGGTAATAGAACACCATGCAAAAACCCTACCTCATATAACTGGGGAGAAAGGGGGAAGCACAGGACCTAGCTACCAGCAGCAACCCGTTCACCCTTCAGAGACATCTAACCACGAGGTATTTCAGCCCACTGAAAATATCTGGGATCTAATAAATGCGTTTAATAAATGAAAAAAAAAGAAAGAAAAAACAAAGATTTGGTGTGCTGCTGCTGTATTGTGCTAGCTCTTCTCCCCCTAAATCCCCATCTATGCTTCTTTTCTAGTTAGATCACTTCATAATTCCAATGAATTGTTATTAATGTCACAGCACACAACGAACATTGGATCTCTAGCTATTCCACCTCAAAACCTGGTTTGTTTTATAGATCTTAACGTAAATCTTCTAAAAGTCCTATCCCTTCTCCCATTCAGAGCCTATCCTTAGCTCAGATTATTCTGTGTCCTTTTCACCCAGTCCCTACGACAAGGAATTTGTAGAGAGCGATAAAACAAATTCACACTTCTTAACCTGGATTTTAGACTCATGGACACTTGTCTCTGAAACACATATGGAGAATAAGAGTTTCTATCATCATCAGCAGATATGCAGAGACTGGCCCTAAGCCTAATGATCAGGGTGCCTCTTGGCGTAAAACCAAGTGCCTTACCCTAAAGAAAACAAAATCACAAGCACTAAAAAAAGGATCAGATAAATAAGGGAAAAGTAACTGATTATTAAACTGAAAAGGGATGATGTTACAAGATTTTCAATTGCACCAAGTCAAACTGACATCAAAAGCTGGGCATTTTTTACCTCATGCACCCCAGCTTGTAGCTGCATGAGGATGCACTGGTTATCCTGAAAATAGGAATGTCCCATTGAAAAAGAAATGGAACTGTATATAAAGATATCAACTGACAAACCACCATTACTGCCACTGAGTTAATTTACGAGCGATCAAATAGCAGGAAGATGACTGTGCGCGTGTGTACTTCCGAGCAGACTCACACTTTGGGCTATGAGGTGGTCACTTCCTAATGGGAACACTCCCCTCACACAAGAGTTTGCCCTGGTATTAGTTAGTCTTGGAAAGAATGGGGGGAAAAGGGGGCATTTTAAGTTGGACAGCCAGACACTTGTAGCTTTCCTCCAAAGGGTGGAGTATTTGCGTTGATGGCGAGACAAGGGTGGGGGTAGTGGCAAATCAGGGAAGAGGGCAATGCAGTATGACTCAGCCGCTGAGGGGCCCTCCAAGAGATGTGTAGACGAGGAGGGGGGAAATGGTGTATTATAGAGGAGAGGGTTGCTGACTTATAACTGGAAGCCTTCCATTGGGGCCTCTTGCTGGGGGAAGAGGAACTGCTGATTGGCCTGGTCAACCCGAGGGGCTAGATTGCTGTCTTCATCCTCCACCCCAAAGTAGCGCTCGATTAGGTCAAAGGCCTTCTGGTAGATTTCCTGGTTGTCGTGGCTCTGAAGGAACTCTATCTTGTCCAGACCTGGAGAAACACACAAACACAAAATGTGCTCAGCAAAAAGTTATCATAAACACTATATAGAATATCACATGCATGCGTTTGTGTTTCCAGCACAGTACCATAGGCTTCTTCGATGAGGCTACAGTATGGATTGACTCCACTGCCATTGTTCTCCTGCTTGGCCTCCTGTTCGCCCAGCCTAAGGATATTTTCTAGCCCATTGAGAGCGACCTGCACGATCTTAGAGTCCATTACAGTAAGCAAGTCGCACAAGGGTTTAATGCAGCCAAGGTTCACCAAGTACCTATATACAAAGACACAGACAGATAGACGTAAAACAATGCTTTGTGCAATGTGTGTTTTTTTTAAAGAATCTAATGCTGGTTTCAGTTATAACCGATACTAATATATGACTTGTTCAGTGAATAACCTGTCCAAGATGCTGTCTCAGATGAGACCTTGCAGCTCTATGTGTTCACGTTTTGTCCATCATCCAAAGGAACTATGAACAAGCATTCAAACACCATGCAAGCTTTGTATTCTTTTTCCTCCTTTTGTGTTACGCATTGCCCCCCAGCAAACATGCTCGAAGAAGACCCCGGGCATTGTTTATACATGAGACTAGCTACTGACTCTAAGGCCGAAGGAGGATATGATGAGGATGTAAGGCAGGATGGTGGATGAAACGGTGGATGAAAAAATGGTGTTTTAACCCATGCCAACTAGCTTGATAAGCTGATCGCGCCGACCAAGTGGAAATACAGATATGGAAACCTGGCTTCACAGGCTGATGCTGGACTTGAACTTGATGATTACTGGCTTCCAAAACTGCTAACAATCATAGCCACTCCACAACAATGTGGACAAACTAAGAATATTTTTTATTGTATATAATGTTTTTACTGGCAATTATTTGATATATTATTTGGTATATGCTGTTACAACTATATGTTGTACTACAACCTAATTACAGGGAAAAGTAAAATTAATCTTAATGACCTTCAAGATGTACATACTGAAAAGAGGATACACATAATCAATCACCAAATGGATAAAGCTAACCTGATCTGTTCTGGTGTTCCTCCAGAGGTGGCATTGGTGATGGCCCAGGCTGCCTCTTTCCTGGTCCTGAATTCAGCTTTCTGTAGAATGTCAATCAGCACTGGAAAGATATTTGCATCGATGACCGTCTGTGGAGAAGGATAAAAACATGAGATCAGGGGCAAGTCTTATAAAGTGGCTATGATGTGATTAAGGCATAAAGTCTAAGCTTTGCTCTTAGTACAGGTAAAGGCTATGATGTATGGATGGATCAGTTTTTGTATGTGAAGGCTGAAAATCAGTCTCGGATCAAACTGTTGTAAGTAAAAGTGACTCAATAACAGAAACTTACCAACCGGATGACAGATTGTGCCATTCATAAAATTCTGATGCAGTCATTATAATACATTCCCACCCAACATAGCGCAGACAAAGGTGAGAAGATTGTAGATAAGGTGAAACTGCTGCTGGGCCAGCGAGGTACATGACTCAGAGGTAGTGGGTACAGAATACAAACACATCTTAAACAAATAAAAAGCACGAGCACCTGAGTCTAGTTTTAACATTAGCTGTGTTTATATCAGAAAATGGTGAATGCTGCTGACATTTTTTACATTTTTTAATCTTATTGTATTAATCTCATAGTTTAGCAGGTATCATTATATTGTTATTGATTCTGACATTTATGTCACATTACCAAACCACTGTTTCTACTGCAATGGCTGTAGGCTAATATGGAGTAAGAAAACGTCACACAGTGGGACTCCATATGTATTAATAATGAGATTGTGAATGACAGGGACTACAGGGAGCACTTTCCATTGAATAGTTATACTTCTGCAGACTGTCACCATCTCAGGATTAAAGTGCGTCACCTGTATTTGTGCTCGGTTTCCTGCTGTGATGTTTGAGATAGTCCAGCATGCCTCTTTGCGAATAGACTCTTTAGCACTGCTGAGAAGGTGTAGCAGACAGGGCAGGGCAGAGCAGTTCAACACCACCTATGTGCAACAAAGCAGAACATAAAAACCTTACAAGCCCTATTTATTAGGATTCCAATGAAGTATAGTGAAACAAAGAAAGACTTTACTTACTAACTATAAGGCTCACATAGAGGTACTTTTAACGAAGCACTCTTGGAGGTCATTTGATTAAACATTACTATATTATGGGTTTCTAATTTGAAACAGTGACATGACCTAGACTTGACTTGAATATACTCTCACCTGTGTTTGGATGTCATCTCCAGTTACAATGTTGCCTACAGCTCTCAAGGCAGGGGAAGCCACCTTATAGTCAGTGTGCCTGCAGAGAAGATAAAAGTTTTAAAATTCTAAACTAAATTTTTTAGTAACAAAAACAACTCGGAGTAAAAGTTAAACTTACATGAGTAGTTCTACAAGGCGCCTGCAGACGCCAGAGTCGATGACAGCCTGGATCTTGTCGTTGGGGCCGTCTGAGAGGTAGGACAGAGCCCAGCAGGCATCTGCCAGTAAGTCTGGGTCACTGCTAAATAAAAGCCTGGACAGTACTGGCAGACACGGTGACACCTAGACAGTACAGACACATTTATGATTAGAATATTAGTAGTGCTCATGTATCACTTTTGAAACATCAAGTCAAAATTTATCAGAAAATGTGTGATTTGTGTTAAATTGCTGAGAAAAAGTGTTACTTTTTCAAAAGCAGGTGGGGGGTTTTTTCCTCTACAGAGATTAGACAGAGCCCACACTGCATTCCGAGTCATGGTCAGTCTAGTGGATTTGGTCAGAAGCCTGAAAATACCAAAAAAAGTCCAAACACAGTATGATGAAATTCCTTACAGACAGAAAAGCTGAAGGTGTGTTCAAAAAAGGTGAATAAATAAATGAACTTACATTAATAGTGGTGGAAGGATGTTGCAGTTTAGCACATAGTCTCTGCACACTGCACTATCCCCCGCAATATTACCCAAGGCCCATACAGCCTAATGAAAACAGAAACACAACATGGGTAAACCCTTTACTCATTTACACACCCTTTAATGACGCATGTCAAATAAAGAAAATCTGGATGATGGCAACTTAAGTCAAACTGTGTATCACCTGTTCCTGGACATCCTCAAAGTCTGAGTTAAGTAGCTCTATGAAGATGGGCACTGCTCCGGCCTCAATCACAGTCTTTGTCTGCATGGACGTTCCCGACGCTATGTTGGTCAGGGCCCAAGCAGCTTCAAACTGCAGCCAAACAGAGAAGTGCAGGACTTTAAAGACCTTAACTTTTGAATCTTAACTAAAAATCTTTAAATATAGAATTGGCATATAAAATCATTGTAATCGACTTGTTTAAATAGAATACATCTGATATTGTTAGTAAAGGTAACTGCTCATTTGGTACCTAAAGTGCAGGTCTTTATGGAGCAAGTAAATGTATTCATGAACTGACCTGTAGTGTGCAGTTGACACTCTTCTTCAGGAACTCAACAAACCTTTCTACTACTCCCGCTGTGTTTATAACTTCATCAATAGGTGGGTTAGGCTCTGAAATGAACAAAGATTAAAAAAAACAGTAATGTTTTAGTTTGGTCTGTGGACCACCATGAGTTTTATGTAATGTAGACAATACCCAATATATACCTTTGGAAAGAAGTTTTCTGAACTTTTGTGTTGTGGCAAGCTGAAGCTCTGGGTCTTCTGAGAAAAGCATCTCAACCATATCTCTGGTAATTACTCCTTCCTGCAAGAATACATGCACATGCTCTATTTAACACATGACACATAGCCAGAAAATTAATTAAAAACTAATTACCAGCACAAAGACTTGTAAAATCTTTGCCAATGTGTACTAAATACTTGATCTCCATCTCTATAGTTTGTGAGAACCATTTGGAAATTCACTCACTGTTACTGGAGAGCTGAGGTAAGAATCCACCAGTGGACTCTCAAACATGCCCTCTTCTTCATTGAGAATGTCCACATTCCTCCTCTTGAAAAGCTGTGATCATATAGTTGAGAGTCACAGAGAAGCCAGACAACACAGATATGATCCCAAAAAGGGAGACAAAGGATCTGATGGACAGGTTTGGTGTAGTACCTGCTGCTCTCGTTTCTGTTTCCTGAGTTGGATGCCCTCCTCTTCTCTCCTGCGCCTCATTTCTTCTGGATTCAATGCTTTGTTCTTGTAGCGGTTCATCCTGTAGTTATCCTTGGCCGGACTGGCTGACGGCTCTGATAAGCGACAAGACACATTATCAAGACACAAGAAGGAAACAAATGCACGACACTGCCTCACCTGAGGTGAACTAAACGAGTGCAGGAATGCGTAAGCCAACATGTGACAAACTGAGCTTGCATTCATTTCCCATAACAAATCTAATAATAGGTCACTATGATGAAACAGCATGCTTACGGGCCTATATATAACAAGGACTTCAATAAACAAGCTCATACACACTGGACGACAGAGCTTAAAAATATAGACATGCATGTTAACACAGACACGCAACGAAGCCATTCAACAACCAGCCAGCTGGCGGACAAAACAAACACATTTATTCAGTACAGTTAAATTGTGGAGTTAGCATAAATTGGTGCCCACACAGGACAAACTGCCCATTCTCTTCATTTGTGCAGTCATGCCACCAGAACAGGGCACTGGGCAGATCCCTGAGTCACCAGGGGGGCAACAAGGGAGCAAATGAGAGGTGGGGGACAGTGCTGAAACCTGCAGCTACTGCAGAATGGTGCCAACCCTTATGTGCCAAAAGCCCTCCATCGTGACAGCGGAGGGGTCCAAGGTTAAATATCAGAACAAGTGTCAGAAATTGAGGTCATGTTGTGGTTTGAGGGCATTAGCACAACCAGCCTCATGAAAAGCTCATGCATGTGTGTAATTTGTGCAGATGGTAAAGCCACAGGGATGGATGTCACAAAAGCACAGGTTGCAGCTGGATGCTCTCATTTCTGTACTAAATTAGTTAGACTGGCTGCTGTATGGAAACTCCACTGCCTGTTTGGCCTGGGTGGCACAGAAATAGCTCTGCTGAGAGTACATGTCCACACTGGCATTTCAGAAAAGCCCCTACTGACAGAAAGGAGACTCTGGAGAAAACACATCATATGTGTGTGTTTGCTGAGATTTCAGGCAGGTCAGCCAAGATTGAAAACAAAGACTACTGCTACTAGTACTACTACTATTACTACCAATGGTGTCATAAAACCGAGGAAATATATGTCAAAACCTATATTTTCCTTTTTTTCTGTCTGCATAATTGCAGTGACAGCTCTTGTGAGTGGGATTTTGGGGAATGAACTTTTGTGTGGTCTAATTACATAAAATAAAACTGTCTGCTCTGGTGACAAGTTTTTCGATTTTAAGGAAAAACAAATGTCTCCTATAGCAATATTAAAATACAGTAACCCGGAGTTTGAGGTTAAACAAAAACACAGTCCGGTACGGGAATGGTCTGGAAAATATGGGGACCCCCTGCTTTCATGTACCCTTTTATTGTTTTAAGAAACAGATATGACAGTAAAACTTCCTACTGATGTTAGCAGGCTGTCATGAATTTTTCATGTTGACATCCTTTTCTGTTGGCTGATTTCCATGTAATTGCCAGCCTGCTCAGAGTATGAATTCTAACCACTTTACTATTGTATCTAATGTCATGCATAGTCTATAAGGTCTGACGAACAAAGCTGGGTGACAGTGCTAACGTAGCTAAGCTATTACAAGCGCTAGCCTCTTAGCGAAGACACATTTAATTTGTTTTTATTGTCATGACTGTAGGCGATTTACACTTGTCAAATCTATTGTCATGTTATAACCAACATATGCAAACTGCGACTAATAAACAGCGTGTAGTATAATAAATATGGGACAGCACAAACGCTGTTACTGAGTCCCAACAATTTGTTAACGCGCTATCAACGCCTCAATGTAAAGACTGACAACTATGTGTACATCTTCACACGGTTAACGAATACAAACAACGATATCTTATCACGAGTGTAACCAAAGCTGAGCGTGTGTTTGTCTAGGGAACGCTATACCGCGTTGTGCTAACATTAAACTTAGCCGTTAGCCAAGTTTCCTTAAGTTGGCTAACACATTAAAATGGTTGTTTTCTCTAGTTGAAATGTTGTTAATACGCATTATAAGGCACATGATATAAGATAGTAAACCAGATAATAAAGGGGCAGTATGATAGAAACAAGTGATCTAGCATAAAGTAACTAATCTTTCCCTGTTACGTAGCAGCTAGCTAATGAGCTAGCCAACTAGCTGAACAACAGTGAGGGGTTAAGGATTTCATAATCACTGCTTCCAATGACAGACCATTCTTAAATCCCCTGGTCGCATACGCGTCCTGTACATTCATAACACAACTTACCCATTTTGTCCTACGTGGTTTGACTGTCTCAAGTTGCCAAGATGTAAATCAATTATCAAATCCTTTTTCACTTCTAGCTTTCCAGAATTTGCTCCTGTAAGCAATATGTCTGCCGGAGACGGAAATGTTATAATATAACGCGGACTTCCTGCCACCAGAGGGCGCTGCAGACCGTCAAAAACACTGCAGTGCTCCTTGTTCTGCTTTAAAAAAAGATATAATACTGCTTCCATACATTACAAATACAGATTAATAACCTGGTTAAGATTGGATTTATTTAATTCACAATTATTAAATGGCCAAATACAAGTAACACTTTGGTTATTTTAAAGACCAAATGGACATAATCTCTTTATAGACCTCTGTAATCTTTTTTTTTAACTCTACATTTGCATACCCTCTAGCATGGTTGACAAACATCTGTTTGACTTGGATCATATCTCTCACTAGCCTTATAATGCTTGTGTGAATAGCTAAGGTTTCCCACTGTTTTTTTTTCAAATTGAATGTGGCAGAGTAATACAGGTGAGTCACAAATACAATGCTAGGCTATATTGTAATGCAGCATGGCCCTCTGACATGGGCCCCAGACGAAAATACATTCAGGGAAAAAAAAACTTTAGGGGGCAATGTTGTACTTAAAACAGTCTTCATCAGGCTGTCTCTTTCTCCTATTAGAAAGGGCATGGGAGGTCAGCTGTAGCAAAACTGAATACTTTCCCATCATTACAATCTTTGAGCAAACATTGTGTGTTCTCTCTGTCAAGCCATGAGCTCTAGACTGAGCTTCGCTCAGCTGAGCCATAAGGGCTGAGAATTCTCCGCCTTCAGCAGGTGTGTTGGCGCAGAGATGAATCAAAAGACAGCGCTCGCTGGATAACAGCTCTCCACTTGTATCAAATAACACAAACACACAGGACCAATTTGTGCAGAGGAGTCAGCATTCAAATGCTCTCAGATCCTGTCTGCAGGGCTGTAGCAGAGGCCCGTGCAGGCTGATTTCATTTTACAGGTTCTCTTTTATGAGTTCTTTACCTTTCTCATTTCTAGACCTACCGAAGCACATCATACAGCAACCAACACTTCACAGAGAAGCAAAGGCTTTCCATTAGTCAATGCCATATAGCAAAGACCGCCTCTGTAATGGAATCACAAGAGTAAAGCGCAGCATGTAATTGAAGGGTTTTAAACTGGGGATGATCACTTTCAGTATCCCACTCATCATCACTTCCTAATGTAGACATAATAAAGACTGCAATCAATAGCTTCTCTCCTTTCTGCTCAATTTTAAAATGCTGTAAATTAAAGAAGAAAATCATGTAAATGAGCAAACAGGAAGGCCTCTCTCCTGCCAACCTCATTAGTGGCCATTACCCATCCATGCTGAGTCAGCAATATTGAGAAACTCCACTGCATTTATTTTAAGAAGCAAATTAAGAATGCTGAAACAGCCCGATTAGCACAACGGCAAAGCGTTGATTAAATGCAGGTTTATTAAAATGGCCTGAAAGGAAGAAACAGAGTGTGACAATTGTATTTCTTCTCCAGAGGCTGTTTTGGTGACAGTTAAAAGTTAAAAGATTTACACCTCTTTGTGTTTGCTGGCTGCTTTTCGGACAGCTGAAAAAAAAAATCCTTTTCATTTGCAGGGGAGACTGTTCTTTATCCAGCAGAGAGGTTTCATAGGCAAATGTCTGCTCAGTTCTGCATCATGCTGCTGGCAGTCTATCCAAGATAAAACATCAAGTAGGACTCAGATCTCTGCAGGTGGATCCTGCAACAAAGAAAAAAAAACTTTCTTTGCGCATTTGGTTTGGCCAAACAAAATAATATGAAACATACACAGAGGCTAACAACATCAGGGGCATATGCGTACAGTAAAAACCCTATTATGATGTGTCAGGAGCAGTTTAGTTTTGATTGTGCAAATGTAGAGGATCTAACTGCTCCTTAATTCAATTATACCAAATATGATAATAGGGCTAGTTTGCTGAAATGTGAGAATGTGGTCAGGCTGCCTGGGGGAGAGAACATCTGCAAGGCTCTGTGCTAACGCTTTGTGTGAGAGTAATAAAGGGTGAGAGAGAGATAACGCCATGGGGAGGAGAGCATGTGTGGAGAGACCAGCGTGGCAGTGCGTGTGGGGCGTTAATAGAAAAGAGGAGATACGTCTTCATAATGTAGTGTAGAAAATCCATTCAGCTCTGTTCATTCCATACTTTTTTTTTTTTTATCTGACAACTGGGGCCCTCTCGCTCTCCCGTCTTTCTGTCTCCCGCTTAAATTCTGACATCTAGCAGGTGGCAGGGCTGATAAGTAGGATGCTGAGTAGGTGATTTTGGAATATTCTTGTGGATCATTTCATCATTCCGTGTATGTGAGAAGGGGCGATTTGAAGGAATTACTGGAATACTAATGTGGCACTTTGCAGGCTAAAAGACAAAAGACTGTAGCTAACAATGACATTGTCATTAAGCAAATATGTTTTCCACATTTTATCTGAGACTTACATTTTGTAAGATATCACTAAGGGAAGAAAAAATGATCTGACTGGAAACAAATTACAAATTACTCAAGACCAATCTACAGTGTGGTGCAAACTGTTTTATTTTATGCTGGCTTCACTTGATCGGCTTGATTTTCTATACATTCTATAACCCAGTATCTTTAAAACTCACATTATCTCCTTTGGCAAATAAAGAGTCATGTCTTCTGAACAGTATCCACACAGGCGAAACAGCCTTTACGAGTTACTAGTGAGCATGATCTTAGCAGGAAAACAGGGAAAGAATGCACTGTGCACTCCTGTCAGCTGCAGCTTGTATAAGCCTATACTGTAAATCCATAGAGGAAGTTGTGTTATTATATTATTTTATAATGGCACTGACCTCAGCTGTGTCTTTTAATGTCACTGCTGATACCCAGTCTACTTAAAAAGGTTAGTATCGGTGACTTCAAATATCAGATCGGTGCATAACAAATGTGCACCGCGACTAATACCTAAACATTCCTACCCACACACACCCTCCCTCATATACATACCAGTTACTGGTTGCTGGATGGCTCATCAGCTGAAACACATTATTCTGTGAAATGGCACAGGAATGTCACAGCGTGGGCTGAGGTGGCAGCATGTAATACAAGTCTGATGCCACAGAGTGAGAGGCAGAGAGAGAGAGAGAGAGAGAGAGAGGCAGTCTGAGATCAGAAAACACTTAGGGATGGTAGCAGAGTAGATGAAGCTATAAGAGATCAATATGGCACAATTATTGTACACACACTGTAATTGATGAACACGTGGCTTGGGAGGACTTCCTCTCAATTCTCTAAACCTTACAAGTCAATTTCAGCCCAATCAAACCGGCTCAATAAGGCCTATTAACTCAACATGCCTTTATTTACCTGTGGTAGGACCTGCCACAGGTATTGGAGGACATATCTTCACAGCAACAAAAGGCTCGACTATCAAGGGAGATTCCACTGTCTACTTCATTGTTCCTACTTGCAACGTAGCACATTCAGCTATTTCAGACTAATATTGGAATCTGCGCCTGCACATAATCTCTCAAATACCAGCTTCTCAACTCAACTTTCTGTCATGCACCCTCTGCAGAAAATGTGATACAGATATAAAAATAGTGCTGAAATTATTCACCTTCGACTCTGCCTGGCATACTTTAATTAAAGCTGTTTGATGTTTGCTCTCAAGCGTCTTCAGTCCCACTATGACAGGCTCTGCAAAGAACAGGAAAGAAGTGACCATAAAGGTGATGTGTATGTGCCGGAGCACCTAACTACCTCACTACAGGGCTTTCAAAGCCTCCCTGCGGCGCACCGTAAATCCACCCTGTGATTGGAGAGAGTAGGTAATGAGGGGCTTGGTGGTGCACTATACAGCCACATGCACGCTGACAGACATCTGAGCGCACACACACATTTTTCCGTAAATAACACCGCCACTGACCCTGACAGCGGTCTGATCATCTCGGTCTGCCACAATCACCTTCCTGCAGTAAATCTATCTAATTAACTCCGCTGCTGAAAGCAAAGAGTCTCTCCACCAGTCAATCAGAGGTTTCTGCAACGTAATAGTTCCTGACAGGACACAAAATTAACTGAATAAAATTAAAAGTCTTTTCACTGGGTGTTCTTGCTTTTCTCAGTGATATTAATTGTTATTTTCAAAAGTGTTGGACATGTAAAATTGATGGCCGCAGAATACCATTTAGTTCAAGGCGGAGAAATGGCTTTTAAGTTAATTTCAAAGACCAGGAGCTGGATTTTCTTTGACAGCGTATCACTTAGCTGGACATGTTCCTGTAGCATAATGCCGCCATGCCTCTGCTTGTTTTTCAAGCGGCCTATTATTGACATAACAGGCAGTTTGAGTGGAAAATAGGGGAAAACAGCGCAGAGTGATGATAAGTGGATTAGAAAATTGCCTGCATGCCCTTTCACAGGTCTGAAAAGTGCCTTTCGTGTTTTTTTGCTTTTGACTCCGACCAACCTCAGCTGACCTTTTTGTGTGTATCATCTGAGTAATTGAATGAGAACCTGGATAAAGTTAATTGGCTGTTTCCATATACTCGGAAAGCTGCTGATAATTAATCAGAGAGAACAAAAGCCACTACATCACCGCCTAATTATGGGTGAGCACTTGGCAGGCTCAACACACAGGATCCTTGTCACTGCATTTTTCTTTTATACCCCACGTCTCTGTGTGTTTGTGTGTGTATCATATGGACATTTGTTACCTGCAGTTCTGCCTCATTACATTCGCAACAATAGGTTTTGATTACAGCATGCAAAACATTCCCGCAACATACTTGAGATACTAGGAATCACTTCTCCAAAATCTAATTACCTAATAATTATTGTGTCAGCAAAATATGTGAGCAGGCCTTTCACAGATTAAAAACTCTGTTTCAGCTTATTGGAAAATGCAAGAGTGAATTGAAGAGGACGATTTATCACTTCACACTTGCAGGTCTGATTTGTCCCAGGGTTGCACATACATACTGTAAAGTGTTTTTTTCAGAATAAATAGACAGAACAGGTCTATGGTCACTTTCATCAAGCATTAACATTACATAAAGTAATGCAGCAAGGCTGGTTATGCAGAAAAGTTGTTTCCAGCCTGTCCTTACATACAAACACAGTTATGCACCCTTCTGTGGTTGTGCATATTTAAATCTTTTATCACCTGTACCACTCTTTGTGCTTTAAAACTAACCTCTAACCGCAAATAAAAGCACACAGCCAATATCAATACCACCATCAACATTATCAGTCTTTGTTCTGTTTGTATATATATGAGAATGTGTTGATTTAACACACCTTAATCCTAAAAGGGCAATGCATTTTTAACGTCAGAAAAATAGACTGGCTGCCAACATCCTGTTTGATACCATTAATTTGAACTATTTAAACAAGTAAAATCAAAGTTATCAGCTCTGTGAGCCCACATGGCCGCCAAAAGTCAGGTGATCACCGGAATTATTACCATCCTCTTCATCACCTGTGGCCTTTAAATGTATGTGTGTGTCATGTTTTTAGCCTTGATTAGTGAAAGATGTATTTGTCATCCCTGGCATTGCTAAAAGCAAATCAATGATAAGGTTTGAAGTTAATTTGATCTGTCTCTGACTCATGAAGGTTGTTGTAGCTGCTCTTTCTAAAAGTTGATATACAACATGTGAGTGTTTTGTTTGATGACTAATTGATGATTATGATTGTGTTAAGTCCTTGCAGAGACAATTATAACCATTCAATGTAGGATGATCAAACATGCATTGATTGTTTCTGCAGAAACACAACTAAGGTTTATATATTGAAACTGTAGCTTCCTGTAATTTTCCTACTTACACCAGCACCTTGCAAAAGCTTTTTTGTTTTGTTATAAAAAGAGAAGCACATTTGTTTTGAAAACCTGATCAAACTCCTGTAACACCAGCTTTGTGCAGAATGAAGAGATTTCCTGTTGAATTCAAATGGCTCGTCTCCAAATAAAAACATTTTCCTTTGATGTTCCTGTGCACTGGTTTGGAAAAGTACTTGTGGCAGTGTAAAAGACAGACTCTCAGTCCGAAGCTTGCGATAAGTGCCATCTGAAAGATTGCTGAATTCATTACTTCAATTTGTCAGTCACCGTTACGACTCTGAAGATGAAAATCATCTTTAGATGTCCCTTGGTGTGATAAATAACAGCATTCCTTTTCATTAGAAACCCTCTGTCTTATCAGTTTGTTACATAATCAATTAATTAATCATTGCACCATCAGAGAGTCGTCTGATGTTGTTGCCAGATTATATTTAATTTGTTTTATTAGCTTTTTTTTAATCTTCCAGATGATAGCACACAAAGTCATCTTAAAAGTGAATAATATCTGTTTCTCTCTTCCATTTTTTCTGCCCAGCCTCTGCGTGCCTGTGGCATCACCCTTTTATTAAGGGATGTAATATCCGCCATACCATTGGGCCAATATTCCTGAGGGTTTCTCTCTCTCTCTCTCTCTCTTTCTTCACCCCATCCCACCCCCACCCCCCTTTTTAACACACTCACAAACCCACACAGCATGGCAGGAGCTCCATCTTAAAGAAATGAGGGGAGCTGGGGAGCAATTAGATTCAGCTGGAGACATTTTAATGTGAATTCCCCTCAAATGCAACGCTGCTTTCCTCTAGAGAAATCTCAAAGTCAAATATAGGATCTTTGATCATTTACAGCCATATGGCACAGCGAGCCATAGACCAACACAGTGTGTATGTATATGCGTGTACTCGGATGATGTCTGCAAGGTCAAAAAATGCTAAACTAACTCAAACGGCATACAGTACATCCCAGTGGAAAAAAAATTCACCCCCCCCCCCAAAAAAAAGTCAGGCAGAAAGGGGTTACTCCAAGGTGGTTTCCTAAAATATTACCAAAATGAACTTTCCTGGAAATGAGTTGAATTATTACACCTAGTAATACACAGAGTCAACGGTGATGTGACCTTCAAGACGAAGAAGAAGTCAGCGAGTGGTAGAGCGGGGTGCGACCACACAGATTGTATCTCTGTGTTATGGAGGGTATCTGTAATCAAAGCCTGAAAAAGAGGCAAAGGGTAGACACAATGGAGTCCTCTGACATGGGAAGTAACCACAGCCTGCGGTTTCTGATGGCAGAGATGGGGCTATTGACATGGAGATGTACCTGTGAGCAATAATGCAAAGTATACAACTGTTAGTGTATAACAGTTTTTAGAGAAAGATTTACAAGAATTTATTAATTTATAAGCATTAAGATACATTTGAAAAAATGATTCAAGATTCACTGACTGTTCCTGGAGTAGCTGATTAATCAAAATGTCTGTGCAGAATGTGCATTTGAAACAACCACATGGATGCAGATTTTACTGTTACATACACCTTCAACTGACACTGTATAATAGGTACCAGCATGCACTGCTGCAGCATGCTGTCAGGACATTCAGTGTAAAAACAAAAAACAGCAAGATCAATTGCCCCTTTTTCATCCAGAAAGTGACTGAACAGCAGTGTGAGAAAAAAGCTTTGTGTCTCAGAAAAAAGCATCTCACTTCCACCCTAACATTATCGGAAAGCCGACATTGACTTATTTATTCCTGGAAGTGTCAGGAACTTCAAACAAAGTGAAATAAGGCCAATAAAAGGAGATATGATTTCATGAAAGTGTTCTCATACATTGAAAATGAGTGAAATTATTTCTGCTGTGCTTCATATGAAATTTACTCCCACTTGAAAAAGACACCACAGAAAAATACACGTCTCATCAGGATAACATCGCAGCGTGAATAATAGATGTTTGAAAGCAATAAAGATCAACTTAAAATATGATTTCTTTACGATTTACTTACGTTCTTGTTTTTATCTGTCACTGTCAGAGCCCGATCCAACCCATATGTTTACTATATACTGTGTATTTTTCTAGAGGTCTTAATGAGATGAATTCAAATAAAAGTTATTTTATATTGGAAGACATCCTGTCAGGAAATATAACAAGCAGCAATTACTATCATTATAAGTTATTTTTTTCCCAGTAAGTGCATATTTATTTTAAACCCTTCTTACATTGTCTAAAGGAATACTCTCTTGTTGTTGGCAGCAGTGGGTCAGTGGTAGAGCAGGTTTAGCCAATAAGGTTGGTGGTTCGATCCCAACTCACTGTTGTGTGTCCTTGGGCAAGGCACTTTACCTGCATTGCCTTCGGTGTACTCACTGTTGTATGGCGTGCCTTGCATGTCATTGTATGACATCACTTGGCAGCAGCCTCAGGAAGTTTCCCCTCTGTGGGACTAATAAAGGATTATAAAAAATTAAAGTAATGTTTTCCACCTTTATAAGGCTGAGGAACTACTACTACTTTTAAAAACTGAGCCACTTGTCTGGGAAAACAAAGAAAAAGTGTAAGATACTCCAGACACGTAGACAGCTGGATCTGGATAGTATAATTGATTCCACGGGGTTACAATATGGAGTGCAGAATGGACTGATGGGCTATGTTTTGCTTTTGGCTGGGGATCCTGTTTCCCTTGCACGCTGCTCCCCCAACCATCATGAGACACTGCAGAGAAATAGAGCGCCCATCCTTATACAGCATCACTTGGTAGCATGTAGTTTATCCCGTATATTATTATTATACAAGCTGGCTGTTAGATGTTCTCTGTAGAGACACTGATACATTTTCTGCTTCCTCTCTTGGCAGACCACTGGTTCAGAGCAGTATTATGTGAGGATATGGTGCTGGTTAGCATGATAACTTCAACAGATATCTCTGTAAAATGATGATGCTTTCTTTTACCTGAGGACTATACAAGACTAATAAATGCAGTAGTGACAGTGAAAATGAAGCTGCCTTTGCCGCAAAAGGTTAAATTCTTCAATTCTAATGTTATGAATGTAACACCGGTGTACATATTTTTCTACAATATTTGCTTACAGGGTTTGCTTACCCATCTGTTGTTGCTCAAAGCACAAAAGTAAATTTGGCGACATGACCGAGCAGAAGCAATAAAAAGACAAAGTCACATACTGTCCTAATCTGTTTGAATTGAATTGGAAAGTTCATGTGGTTCACTTTGTTCTCTTAAACCAATTCAACTCCCCCTTCAAGTCTTCCTTCAGTGGCTCCAAAGAGAGATACATTTTTCCCCACTTTGCACAATGTATTTTCTGACTGCCTGTTCCTGTGCGTCTTTAGTGTCATCCATGCTGTAAAATAGATACAGCCTTTCTTTTGCTGCCATATTAATTCAGCTCCAAAATACCCTGTGCTCCATTTTTTTGATATGATTATATTTAAAATACATTTATGTGGGTTTGAACAAAGCTCGATGGATTTTGGAATTTGGTTTCTGTTGCTTCAAGCAGATTTGAAATAATACACACACTAAAAATATCTATAAATGGATTGCAAATTGTAAAGTTTCACAAAAGCAATACCTTCTAAGGCAACCTGTTCTTTTATTTCTCTACGATCGTTGCCTATAAATACTCAAGGTCTGTGTTTATCCCTCAACACTGGAGTGTTCTTATTCCAGGCGAGTGTCGTCAAGGCCTGCTCCAGTGCATTTATAAAACTGCTGACTCTGTATGTTTTCGAGAACAGAGGACGGTAGCAAGGTATTAGAAAAATACTCTGTCTCTTCACTCCACAGAGACTTAAACTAAATTTACTATCTGCACTGCCTGCCTCAGAGCTACAATGCTCCCCCTCTGAGATGTAGAAGAAAGGGAAGAAAGCGAAAAGAGGGATGAGAGATAGAGTCATCCTAATCCCTAACAAGGGAAGTTGAGATAAACTTTTTCTTCTGCGAGTGCTTTTGCTTTTGTTTATGTGTGTGCATACTGTAGGTGTGTTTGCAGCGGTGCGCTTTGCGGTTCAGTGGCGTGGAGGTATTACTGAAATTGTCAGACCCAGACTGCATGGCTGTATAGCTGGGATAAACCAGCGCATGCAGAGGTCTCACCTCTAGTTAGTCTCAGAAGGACAGAGTCTAACAGCTAGGTGACAGAGAATAACTGCTGAGGCTGCAGCCCGTGCAGGAATACATCCGATCAGCATGACGCTTCAGGTTTGTGTGTGCACACAGACACGCTCAACACGAACGCACATTTTCAGGAAAGTTAATTAAAGATGTGAAAAAAGGATGAAAGAACAAATACATGCAATGATCTTTTGTTGTTTGCATCAGGGCTTTTAATGGTCAGTAAAGACCACTATTTAAAGGCAAATATGGTTGTTTTACACTCTTCTATGTGTGGTAGGTACTGATATAGGCCACTATATAGGGTAAGTGTAATAATATAATTGTTTTTGTTGTTAAGTAATTACTCATTTATTTTTCAATTTGTAGGATGAAGTAAGTAGATGAATGTGTTTTCACATTGAAACTTGTGTCCAGCACTGCCTGCACAGCAACTAACACACACACACACACACACACACATATAGTTCTATCTCCAAACAGCAGGACAAACTAGACCACTGGGAGACACACAAAGAAGTCGAAGCACGGGGCTGCTAGCCTCAAGAAACCCTGCCTGCTGGAGAGCATTGAGACAAAAGCAAAAAAAAATAACCCAAAGCCATTTCCCCGGAACCTCCACTGTTATTATCCCAGCGTCTTCACGGAAATAGACAGCCATTTCTGCGGGGGAGGACCATGCAGGGTGGAGATGGAGAGCCCCCCTTCCTTAAGCCTAAAAGGCCCGCTACGGTAAATCAGACAACTGCAGAGGCCACACTCTCTGCTGCCCATGGCGCACATACACACACAGAAATAGACTGCCGACGGATGCCTCCATGCATGAACGGAGGCGAGCCGACACAGTTCCTTTCTCACCTCTTACAGCAAAAGAACGCTGGCTATTTCCCAGAGGGAAATAATCAGCTTTCTGGCTTTTATCACCCCAACGGAGCTCATCCTCTTTACAGATAGACTAGATGGCTTTGACACCCCCTGCATTTCTCACAGTAAGATAAAAGCACAAGCTTCAATTAGTAAGTATGATTTTATTGACATACTCGGCCAAATAATGTGCATATGGATAAGAAAGGGTTACTTTCTTCTCCAAGCTTTCACCCTTTTGCCTTTTTCCCATCTACTTTCTCATAGCATTATATCAACCTTCCTCACCTCACAACCCTGTCCGCCCCTTTTGGTCTTCTCTGCCGGGGGAAACTGCCTCACCCCTTTATGTCCCCTTCCCTCGCTTAGTAATCCTACTGTCTGACCCCGCACCTCCTCCCTGTCTCCCTCCATCCTTCCCCTCCATTCTGAACGACCCTTTATGACCTGAACCTGTATCTTTTTCCATCTCTGTCACAATCCTCGTCTGATTTCCTTAAATCTCTTCCCATCCCTCCATGTCTATGTGTGCTCCTACTATGATCCGGGTGACATTTCCACAGTCACGTCTGTCACGCTACAAAGAGGGGAGTATTGCCCTCCAATGCTCAACCCAGGGAACAGAGGTCCCATTAATGTGTGAGCTTATTGCTCATACAAAATGGAGAGGGGTTCTCATTAATGTAGAGCCTTTTACTTGAAAATACAGCTTTGTACAGCAAGCGTGTGTGTTTCATTGAATATGCAAGAGGAGCAGAAAAAAAAAAGATGAGACAGAGGGAAGCGAGAATGAAAGAGCATCTAATTACATGACAGACTTAGCCTCTGGATCTCTGTGATTGAATAGGGCACCCTTTCCTGATATTACTCCACAAAGCTTTCATAATATCCCCCTCTATCTCTCATGCCCGTCATGTTTTCCTCCACAGCTTGCAAAGCCTTTGCAGCAGTGTTTGTGTGTATTTGTGCATGTGTGTTCAGCCCCACCAGGACTGCCAATTCTGGGACATGCTTTTCGCTCTGGTCCCTAGCTTTCCCTGGGCTGTCTGCCTGGGTTATATTAGTCCCCGATATATTGACCCAGTGAATGAGATGAGGCTTGCGTTATGTGTTGTGTGCCGTCTTTTTGTGTGTGTGTGTGTGTGTGTGTGGGTGTGAGAGAGAGTCCTCAGGGGGATAACTAGATGTTACTCGCCTGCTGCTGTGCAGCGGATCTTACTTTTTCGGCCACTGGATAACAAGGTTGACTCTCTGCTGGAGGAACTCTCAGCTTTCTGCTCCGTCTGGCTAAACAGACAGTGCCTCGGCTACAGCAGACTCTGTGGGCGTTCAGCTGCACTCTGCTGTTCTCTCTGGAGAGATTCTCCAGTGTGTCGGTGGATGGTCTGGTGGGTGTGCGCAGCAAAAAGGCCTTCACATGCATATGGATGTGTGAGTTTTTGTCCCCCGAGGAGGTCTGGATTGCAATTATTACAGAATTATAGCCTTAGGGAAACAGGTACTTTGAAATGTTAAATATTATCTTACATAATATATTCCTGAAGCAAACTTTTCTTCCTTGACAGATGGATTATTTCCTCACAAAATGGACTTATGTGCAAATAATTGACAGCTTCTGGGTTTGATCTTGTTCAGCAAGTCCCTGAGTGCAAAGCATCCAAACATCTGGTGCATTTGGAAACTGGGACATCAGGTGTCGAATCTATACTCTGGTACTTAACTGGGTCAATTCAGAGTGCTTGCAGAATTTTAATTCATATATTGAGAGCATTAACTTCTTGTGGAATGGGTGTGTGAACAAGGCTGTACAGCAACAAGCCAGCTGCTGCTACAAACACTACAAGTAAAGCCAAATCCTCTGCACACAGACGTTTGACAAATGAAAATTTTAACACTGTTTCATCCTCCATTCCCCATATCTACAATCAGATCACAGCTCTCCCTGGCATATTTTGCTGTTTTTCTATGGAACTGGGGCACTTTCTTTTATAAACAGACTGTCATATTGGATCTAAACCCAAAAAGACCTCACTGGAAAATTCAGCAGGGTGCTTTTATTGTGAAAAACACCGATGTGACTGATCTGTCTCATAAACGCAGGTCATTTCTGTGGGAAATCTGTTGTTTAGAATTAATTTCGGTGCTGGAACTTCTCGTCACTCACGGCTTGTCAGCACGCAGTGTTATTTTTCATCTATCTTTAGTTCCTCTTTTCGCAGCAAGACATGACATTTTCCAAACAGACAGGTTTTAATAAAACATTTTGTATCTGCCACAGAAAGGGGGCCACTAAGCCTGGAAAAGAGCTAACCTTGTTTTTGTGACAGGCAAGCAAAGCTTTGCAGAATGTGACAGGGACGATTGCATGAAATGCCTCAGAAAAACCTCTTCATATTTACTCTGCCGTACAGTTTCTCTATTCACAGATTTTCCTGCATTTCTTGGCCTCTGTCACCTCTCTGAGTTTTTCCTCTCTTTTACCTCCATCACATTTTCTTATTTATCTTTTTTTTTTTTTTTTTTCCAGAGAGCCCTCTAGTGTGCTGTCAAAGTCACCCTCGCTGGTCTGAGATGAACACGCATCCCTGATGTCTATGCAGCAACAACAACAATAAACACTGCTTTTCCCCTCACAGGAAACCATCCATTTACCCTGATCTAGATGTGGCAGTAATCGCCTGGGCTGATGGTCAATCAAAAGCACATCACGCACTCTGAACGAAAAATAAATTAAAGTCTGCTCAGCTTTGCGCTGCCATTCAGAACAAATACTTCTCCGGTGAATGTGTCACGGCTTTTGTTCACAAACAAACAGGCCCAGGAAAGTGTTAGTGTTTCAATGGATGCCTTTTATACAAAAATAGATTTTTATAACAAAACACAGTAATGGCTGCCTGGGCCTTTTCTCCTCTTTTCCTTCAATTACTAAAAGAAATTTAAGGACTACAATGAAACCTACATTGTAGTCCTTAAATTTCTTTTGAAGACTTCTGAGCAGGAGTATAGTATGTGGCAAAGGAGGTGATGAATCACTTCAGTTTTATAGACTGGCTTTTTATGCATGTTCTTTCATTTCTAGTTATTCTTGTTTTATTAATTTACTTAATTTTACTTAAGGCTTGGACACATCAAACCTACATTAAAAGATTAGCATGCCAGTTTCTCTCTTTATCTATACATTGTAAACTCGTTCTAAACTTTTACAAACAATGTTATCTGACTGGATAAAAGACTCACTTTAATTGTGTGTGTGTAGATAAAGTGAAAGGGAAGTTAAATGAGTAGAAAACCATAATGGCAAAATTAGCTTTTAAATATTTAATTAAATACATTTTAAAAATTAAAATCTAATTAGAATTAAGGCTATTATATTTGTTGAAATAAATGATTACTTAAATGTTGAACATATTTACTTATTACTTACTAAATAATCATCAAATACAAGAGTGCAAATTAATGAATGAGGACTATTCATACTCAGTACAGGCAGCTTGCATACAGCACTTTGATGTGCAGTCTCACACATTTTTTTGATTACTGAAATGCCAACAGATGTGCGACAATCTGGACAATCTCGTGTCATTTCACTGAGACTTAAAGGTCATGATGCAACCCGGTATCAAGCTTCCTCTGATCCAAACTACAGATCAGAGAAAAAGGAGAACCACACTTTAAAACAGCTCAAACTTTTTCTTCTTGCGTCTCCACATTCACTGAGTTCAACAGGGCGTGCTGTAGGTTCAACGTAGAGTGAAGGTTATCGAGTGATTCATGCAGCTTGTGTATTTGTTTATGTACAAAATTGCTTTTTCATGTGTCTATGATAAGAAAGGGGGGGTTTTATTTCAGCAAATGGCCAACTTGACTAGGACATTACAGCCGTGGCTCCAACAGACTGGCTGGATCAGATACGGTCACATTTGGAACGAATGGGAGAAATGTCAAGTCCGAATCCAGAATAGCAATGAGAGCGTGAGTGTAGCTTATCCTAGATGAACCTAGAAGGACACAGACAAAGATCATGTAGGATAAGTTAGGGTGCCGGAAAACGTTTTCTTTCTTTCTTTTTTTTTTTTACTTAACCCATCTTCTTTACATCCCTGCAGCTCAAGACAGAGTTCAGGAAACAGTCAAGAGTATTTCTTGTTTAACACACAATTCAAGTTAGGGGATTTGACTCCCCAGGAGGGCTCATTTACTGGCTCAGTGATGTAGCTGAGTGTTTCCTCACCTCCCGTGCCACCCACAAACACTTTCACAAAAAAGATATGTTAGCATATCACTTCAGTTCAAAAGCCAGTTTAGGGTAATAGCAATAGGACTGTACACTGTGCATTAGTTGGCTAAATGGCTCTTCACAAAGGTACTTCAGCGGTTTGAGTAATGTGGTCCTTAAGCCCCTGAGTGCTGAAAAGGTAGAGGAGGAAAGGTGAGCCTCTTCAGGTTCTTTTTCTCTTAGGATGAGCTCATAGGATAGGGTAGTGTGTACGGTGAGCGATCACCAGTGAAATACATCACACCTGCAGACGGCCCGGCGCAGATCAAAGCAGGACGGCTGCTGGGAGGTTTCAAAAAGCAGCCGTCATCTCATTACAACCACAGCTTTCATGTGTAATGTTGATGAAACCGACTGTCTTACCCCTGTCTTTCCATCACTCACCTGGTACAGGACAATTACATTAATTTGTCCTGTGAACTACATTTTAGGTATTCAGAAGACATTCTTGCCAGCACAGAAAGCAATACAAGGGACTGTGACTGTGACTACATAGATGCAAGAATTCTGCTACTGTAGTTCAATATGCAAGTCAAAGATGCAATGCTTTCAGAGAAAGAAGGACTGACCTTCCAACTAATTAACAACCTAAACACTGAGACAAAAACTACTTTCAGTCATTCTCTGAGTCATTGCTGCCGCTGCAGACCTATAGAAAAGTTCGTTTTTGTTTTAATTTGCAACCTGCCTACATTCTTTGAACTTATGTAACAGCACTGTTTTCTTTGAATCTAACAATGGTCGAAAGACATTGTAAATGCCTTCTGACAAGCACCCCCCCAACTGCTGTGGAAGAAATGTCGCCAAGGTCTGAAAGTGTTTGTGTAAGTGTTTTAACCATATAATTACCTTCACGTTGTGCTGTTGGTTTAGAAGCCAATGTTAATATGACTGAAAAGTATCTCGACATTTAAAGTACAGGATTTATTGTTTGGAGTTTCTCTCTCATGTTTGGATGTTTAAATGAAATGACAATGAAGCACAGACAAAGAACAATGGAACAAAATAATAATTGAAATGTAGTTATCTTGAAAGTGGTTTGCCCTAGAGTCAATATCATTCCAATTATTTTAATACATCAACTCAACACCGCTTTAGCTTGTTCATGATTCTGTCAAAGTCAGAATTGAATAAAAATCCTTTTTTTGACATGTCTGAAAAAATTGCACATCCTTCTGTTATGGAATCTTAATTGGTCACTATGATTGGGTTTTTTGTAATCAAAATAGCAACAAGCAGAGTTATGTGAAATACAAAATAATGAGGTTCTAGCCCACTTGCTTGTTTCTGTTTTTCCTGTACTCCTCCTGCACCTGGAGCAGTTAAACAGCAACCACTTCCCAGAGGATGAATTGCTAACACAGGCAATTTCTGGCAAAGTGTCAGTCCAAGAGGGAGCGGGATCAATTGGGGCCAGTGCGACCCAGGCCACCTCTGGGGGGCCTCTGGCTAATTTGGCCTCACCACTAAAGACACCCGACAGCCCCTTCTCCTCACCCTTGACCTCTCCCTGACCCTGTTTCTGTGTTGACAGTTAACAGCAATTTCTTTTACCTTACCTATATGGGCTCCTCAGTTTTTTTTTGGTTCAGCTAACGGTTGGCTCATGACCTCAGAGCTGCGTTCTGAATACAGATGAAGAAGAAATGGCTGTCTTGAAATATTTTTTTATGCAAAAGTGGCAGTACTCTCATGAAATGAGATGTGAAAGGCAATTTCAGGATATACACATTCATGTATAGTAACACATTTGTGACATTTCGTTAGCTACTCAACCACAAAGTTATGTTTATATACTGACTGATGTTATTCTGATATGCCTGACATCAAGATCTACATTACAACCCAGATGCAGTCAAATACCACAACTGTTCATGACCTAGGCTTATAAGAAATTCGATTTCTTCATCATTTGAGTAAGCCGCTTCCTACAGTCAAACACTGATGCAATGGCGGCTATTTTCTGACCTCTCTAGAAACTTGAGTTTGGCTCAATTTAAACAGGAGAAAATACACATATAAAGCTAATGATACTAGATACTTATGTAGACATACTGAATGTCATAATGCAGCTGTCTCTTTAGATGTTCAGCTTTATGACGTAAACATCCATTCATTCTGCATAACATCTTTTACAGCCTCTTTCTCCTTCTTTTCTAGAAAACCTGTAAAGCAGACCGTATCACACAGTACTTAACTATGCAAATATGAAAGCACTGCTTACGAAAACGACATTATGTAATAAATCCCAAATTATAGAATGACTAAAAATGTTTTGCCTCAAGTGTTAGGTCTGTTCACATTCACTTGTCTCATGCCATCAACTTGGTGTGCAATCAATTTGAGAATTTGCTTCCAGTTCAGGTGAGTTTGAATGAGTTTAGACTCATTTCTGCTGTCTACTCCTCCAATCAACCGTGCAAGACAACACTACAGAACTCCAGATCCTGTAAAGTAATAAAATATCTATATTAAGTCTTCTTTTCGTCTGCTATGTGACTCCAAGGCCGTTCTGTCAGCAACTTCACAATCAGCCAGCCATATTTTCTTCTCGTTCTCAGACCCAGCCATCGCTCTGTCTGACCTTCAGTCAGACTTGCCCTTGTGAAAGAAATTACAGGAAAGCACCATTGAGTTGTGATGAAAAGGGAGCATGTATTTGAAGATCCCTATTAATGATGTGACGAGCACTAACTCAAAACGAAATTCTCACAAATGTGCACGCATACACAGACACCGTCACCCAGTGAGGCTCCTGGGAACGATGGATCTTGATTAAGTGTGGGGAAGGAGGGAGCATGGGGGGCGAGATGTCAGAGTCGTTTAACGTAAAGTTATGACACTTTTATGAGGTCTGCTTTGAAAATTGGCAAATACAGTAAACACACACTCTCTCCTTCTTGATCTCTCTCTCTCTCTCTCACACACACACACACACACACACACGCACACACACACAGATACACACACACACTCAGAAGCAGGTATGTCTGGCTCTACAACAAATTCCTTTACACAGCACATAACAGGCTACAAACCAAGCATACTGATATGGTCTAAGCCATCTCCCCCTGTACAGTACTGTGTGCTGGAACGTATCTCCTTCCTGTCTCACAGTCAATTTCTGATCCTCACTTGATGGAATGACCTTGGACCGAGGACTCTGCTATTTTTTTAAGCTTCATTTTGGCAACTGTCAGCGTGTGTTTAGGTGTCTGTGTGAGTGCAGAAACTCCTACGTGAGCTAGCCCATCACCATTCCTGTAAAAAAAAATAGAAAGAAATCCTTTGTGCTTTGCTTTTTGTGCACATAGTTGGAAGCTCCCACGCCTTTGTCCTGCGACGCATTCAGAGTCTGTCAATCAATAGCCACCAATTACGAATATAATACACCCAATTGACTCAACGGGCGGGCGGCTAGATTGCAGCGTGGAAAGCTATTAAAGGGGTGCGGCGTGGCGTGTAGAGAGGCGAGCCCCAAGAGTTGAGTGTCTGTGTGTGTGAGCATGTGCAGGGAGGGGCGAGAAGGAGCAGACAGGGCTGAATGGAGGACGCTGTCAGGAACTAATAGCTTTGGGATGTAGTGCTGGGCTGTGTGTGTACAGCAATCTCACTCTGTCTTTAGGAGGATGTGAGTTGGAGAGAAGAGAAGATGAGACAGGGAGGGTTTTTACACATGGGACAGCATAAGCATTAAAGGAGGCCTGCGAGCTATCATATGCATGTATGTCTTATCATACTTACCACCTAAGTGCGTGTGATGGAATGTGTATGCATTTGACAATATAGCTGCTGTCCCATGCCATGCCATGCTAAGCCACACCAGCTCCACCTCCCGCAGCAGAATGCCACATGATGAAGTGACTTCTGCAAGATTGAGAGCCACCTCTGCTGTGATACAACTCTGTCAAGAAAAGACAGGCATAAAAAAAGAGGGACTGAAGCAAGATAGCAATAGACGACGAGGGGGTGTGGGTGGAGGATAAAGAGGACTCCGGAGATAACTAAAGCATTTGAGGGACAGGTGCAATATAGAGGAAGAAGAAGAGAGTACAGGGAGGTGGGGGTGGAGGGTGGGGGGGGGGGGTGCTAGAAATGAAGGAGGACGATCTGAGGAAATGACAGAGAACGAAAGGCAGAGATAGGGTATTGGACAGCTATTTATTCTCATAAATATCACCGCTATCTTTTGGAAAGGCTGTGGAAGAGGGAAAACAGGGAGGCAGACAACGAGTGAAATAAAGCTGAGATAATGAGCAAAGAAAAGCTGTTTGCTTTTATGAAATCATTGCATTCTGCTCATGTTTATCTTCCCCCACACAGTCAGATGAATTGAATGAGGTATACACTGAGATGGAACCCCATGGTTTGACTCCAGTAAGTACTTATTATTGACAGATTTCTTCTACTTGAGTTTCCCCCAAGTAGACTGGGAGCTCCTACTTTGGAAGGCAGTCTGTTCTCATAAAGATCACTGTCTTCTTCTGCTAGCAACTTTTATTTCATTAAAAGCAATAAGGTTATTTATTAGGTGTTTAGTATTTAACAATAAGTTGTACTTTAACAGGTGTTATCTTATCCATTACATACAAACTTTTTTTAATTGAAACGTAGGCTTTCTATTGAGTGGATGCATGCAGTAACTTTAGATAAAACAGAAATGTTCAAGAACCTTTTAAGTAAACGTACTTATTAATTTCCACCACCACCACTCCCCATCCAAATCACCTGCTTCATATTTTGGACACACTACATTTCCAGAGGCACTAATTCTCCAATAACCTGTCTTGATATTCACTAGCTCAGAGAACATGTGAAGGTTAGTGGGTCTGGAGAAAATCCTTCTCCATTACAGTTTGCAGGTCAGCAAGATTAACCTCAAGTATACCCCCCCCTATTTTTTTTGGTTGTTGCTTGCTTGTTCTGCAGCAGGAAAAAGTTGAGCAACTTTCGAACTTTTTCTAACCTTCTTCATGTTTTTGGTAATGAAGTTGGAAATGTAACCTACAGTAGACAGCCCTCCATTGAAAAAAATACATTTAATTGCATTCCTTACTTCATATTATATAAGAGCTCATGATCAAAATAACCATAACCCATCTCACCAGAGAAAGCTTATCTGTTTGCTGCTTTAAAGCAACTCAAAGAACCTTTTATGTATATGGTGGGAAATCAGAAACCCAAAGCTGCAACCTGTGACCTAGAAATTATATGTGAAGCCAGGTTAAAGCTTCTAAACCTTCTATTTGGCTTCATGTTAGCAGCAAAGCATGTTCTCATATGTGTAATCTGCTGGGATGCTATCACTGTATGCAGTCACAGTCATCGCTCTCATTTTCACTGAGCATGCAAGTACGCTTAGATTTGCTTCTCAAAGACGAGTCTTTCACTGTCTTGCCTTTCTTCTTAATGCCTTTGATGGAGAGTTGTTTACTCCCCAAAACTGTAGACTGAACTGTCCAAAATCATAAGAGTAACATGTTAGAGTTCTGCTTCAGGGGGTAGATATTCCTTTTAATGTGTCACATTAGGAGCATCATCTCCGCTGTCAGACCCACTGCTGCTGAGTGCAAAAACATTCCAAACTCCACCAGAAATAAATCATATTTGCAGCTAATATTCACCCCTCGAAAATACTTAACATGGTTTATGATCAATAAAACATCATGCAGCCATCACAAAGTCTTTGATCTGAGGCATTTCATCTGTGTTGTGAATACGCAGCATGCTTCAATTTTCGTCCAAGAGCTGAATTGTGAGACTTTGTATTTTGCTGTCATGGACTTGTGGGGTCATGCTGGGTTGTGTTGACTGTGTGTTAGAGTGTATTGGTCTGTATGGGAAGAGTGAACCTGCCGCGGCCAGTGGGAGTATTGACAGAAGACTGTGTGGAACCCATGTAAAATTCATGTACTGTGCTGCTTTTACAAAAGAGCCCTGGAAAGGTTTCTGGGGGAAGATTATGCTGGTGCAATGGGAAGACAGAACCAAGGAAAACAAGACAAAAAGCAGAGGAAAGAAAGACAGAGCAGAAAATGTGAATCTGCTTTCCAGAACAGATACTGTAGAGGAAAGAGAAACTGATTCCCTCTGGATGGACAAGGGGTGACAGAAGCCTAAAACAGGACAGCAAGTGTATTTGCTGCAGCACCATCACTCCAAGAGTGATAGTCAAACCATATAACACTACACCTGAGCTGCATCACAAGCCAAAACCTTCCAACCATCAGAGCCAAGACATTCCAGCTAATTTTAACTGCTGTTAACGAACATATGCTAAGATGTATAAACAAAATGCATATCCATTTAATGAGAAGCTGACCGTCTAAATGACATTTGTAATTATTGTGGGTGCCAATCTGTTAAATGTCAGACTGGCATCCACTAAGCACTATCTATCTAAATACCTGACACTGAGAAGAGTTTACAGACATAGTGCAGACTTTATTTTGAGATTATTCTGATTGTCACATCATTAACTCAATGTGCTGGCTGCAACCCAATGTGCTCATTTGATCACTCTGTAAGTCAGAGTTTAGATATGGTATATTATAATGATCAGAAGCTGAGCTGATTTATTGGAAAGATGACCAACAAACACACACTAAGTGTTCACTGTAAATCCAGATGTTCTGCCATACAATATATATATTAAAGTAAAATACTTCAGTATATAGTTAATAATTGAGCCGACTCTAACTTTGACACCTATGTCTAAGTGAAGTAGGACTGGCTATATGGGAAACACCATTGTTGTAATTCAGCCCCCTGTTGACTGATGGTGTTCTAATTTTGCTGCACAGCGTGGTTTTGTACCTGTCCACAATACAAACAAACTCCAAGTTAAACATGGTTGACTTGATAGCGTTTGCACACTTATTGCATAAGAAGCTCTCAGTATGGGGTTTAAATGCATACTGTGTGAAGTGATCCACACTTTCATTGTGATGCACGCTTCTCTTTCATTGTGCGTCAAGCAGAGCCAGAAAGGAAAGGGAGCGGTGTGAAGTAGAAAGGCTTACAGGTAGCTTGTCTCTTCACTGATACTGTTATTTGCTCTCGCTTGCTGGTTTAAGCTCATCCTACATGTCTAAATTTGTTACAGTGAGCAAATATACAGATGGCTTAATATGGGGTACAGCTGTGTTCTCCCACCTCATGCTGTGGTAGCAGACCATGACCATCAACATGTGGCATCTCAACAGTGAGCTTACCCACCTTGTCTCCTACTCCCTCTTCTCCATACGGAAACAACTACCACCTTCTTCACTTTTGTCAGTGTGACTTCCTAATTTGCACTGAGGGAGACCTCTTGTTAGCCAATGGGGAGGGCTGTTCTGCTGCATAAGCCTGTTTTCTCCCCCCCAGCTGATTTAATTTACCTTCTTCATCCAGAAGCAGTAGATTGAGGCCAAGGCACAGTGTGAGATCTGCTGATGCTTCTGATTTGCCTTGGTGTGCTGAAGCACAATGATACTTTAAACAGTTACTGTACATAGATTTCCATTCCCAATTGAAAAGAAAAAAAACAGATGAATGACTTTTGGAAATCAGTGGCATTGTAGGTACAGGAATAAAGAGCCAGTCAGCCAGTCACCATACTCTTTGATGTGTCACAGGATCAAATTTCAGAACCGTGTGGTTTTTTATCTACATTTAAACAAGCTTCACGTCTCTTCTGACAGTTCTTAAAGCCTTTCAACAAATTACAATAAATATATCCTAAACAAATTAGGTTAGTTTTACTCCTTTTTAGGGTTTAACCAATGATTTCTGCTGTTTAGACACTACTACTGCAACAACTGCTGCTATGGACACCATTCTGGTCATTTCCGGTATGTTAAAGAGGTCTAATCAACATGTATTTATAAAGCAACCAAACTGATCTAACTACAAAGCCTCATTGAGCATTTTTGTAGGATTAAGGCTTGACTAACACTAACAATACAAAGAGGCCTAAAGAAACACAGCAGCCTGGCAACATTACAAAGTAGCTGTAACCCACCGAGATCAGTGTCTAAGCTTTTGGGATGGGTTCAAAGACATGGATAGACACAAAAATCACCAGATACTTAACATACTAGGCATGATCCCTCCCCACAACACTAAAGCAACATTGATCGAGAGATCAGAATTAACATCCACCTCCTCACTGACCAATTGACACGGGTCATTCCAGCATTTATGAGAAAATACTTCTTTTCCCACAAGACAGAATTTGTACTAACACTGACCAGTCTGTCATCTGAATGCCAAGGAAGAGCCAAGCCGATAACCCTCCAGCCATCATTAACTCTTGGTAAGACACTGAACAAGCTGACAAAATGTCAAAGTAGCACAAAGTAACATCCAGCTAAAAATAATTCGTTTTTATTTCTCGAAACTTCTTCCATTTTGACGTATGATGAAATAAGAAAACTATACATGCAGTCTGCACGCTCAATTTCTGCTCAATTATCTGCTATATCAAGTATATTTATATCCAACATTCAGCTCTCAGTTCTGTAGGCTGTGTGATTTGGTCCTATACAACAAACAGGTGGTGAACAAAGCAAATGCCATCATCTCTGAGCCTGTCCTTCCTCACATTCTGTATTTAATGCACTCCCATCTGCTCACCCGTCTTGCAACAGCAGAGGCAACCAGGTCAAATAAGTTCTCTACCTCTGCTGCTTTGGGCCTTGGAATGTGTTGGCAAATGGAGAAGGAAGGATGTGATCGGCTGTCAGTCATGACAACCTGTCAACAACTGGCGTTTGTGAGTTTTAATGGTGATGATTCCTGCCTGGAGAAATGAAGCATTAACACCTAGCACTGGCATCCAACTATCTGTTGTTTCTCCTGTGAGTAATGATGCTTTTAATACTAGCGGTGAAACTAATTGCTCATCAGGGCAAATAAAGATAAAAAACTGAGCTGGAAGGCATGATGACAGCAAGGTGGTGCGTCTATTGCATCAGTTTTTCAGGCAAAAGATATCTTCATCCCTCTACCTTCCCTTAAAGCTCCTAAAGCTTATTTTTCACGAAAAAACACGCAAACTCAGTTTCTGCCAAGATTAAAGCAGCTTTGGTCATTTTACTAACATTTCAGAGAAAAGGTGCAATCCAATTAGAGAAATATTAATCAGAATCTGATGGGAGCTGTGCGGTTGTCTCAATTAAACCCCTAATAAATAAAACTATTTTTTTCCCCTGCTGCTGCTGCTTCTTCTACAGTCTGTCCTCACCAACAAAAAAACAGCAGTGGTTGAAATGCAATATCTGTTACAGATTTCCTCAGAATTTGTTAAAATTTAAATGTCAGTGTGTTTTCTTCAATAATGAGCAGTGTTAGCTAGTGAACAATCGTATTTGAAGGAAGATAGATGGAACAAAATATTCAATACCCATTGAAATCAATGATTGACTGAAGATTGACATCAGAAAAAAATAATTTAATTGTGTCTTTTGATGGGTTTCTTGAAGACTTTTTAACTTTCCAACCATAACACTATTGTGAAGAGCTGATAAACTATATTTTAATGCATACCTTGCTGCTAATCCTCAAAGTTGGACTTGGCATTTGCATTGCCACTTGCTGCTTTTAACCTTGCAAAGATGACAATGTCCTAGGAGAACTCTGAGTTCCTTAAAAATTCTGAAATTGAGAATCTGTTTTGTAAAGTTAACCTCAGCTCTAAATGCTTAACTGCTCTCAAGTACGGTATGAGGCAACAGCCAGTAACAGTGAGTTTAAATGGCTTTTCTTTGGCTCCATCATGAAGCATCATCCAAATCACTGTGAGAAGGTAAACAGGAGACAGGCCAGACAGAGTGATGTGCTTCTTAATGTCTAACAGGTGCCATGTTCTCATTATCACACCCACAACAGCTGGGAGATGCTGGAAAACAGCCTCATCATCAGGATTACCCTGTAGATCGTCATCTGTGTGTGTGTGTGTGCACATGCATAATGTTTGCCTCTGTGTGCAGTCACTATATCTACATAATATGAATGCATCCATATGTACTCAGTAAGTGTGGGTGCATGCATTTGTGTGCACTCTGTATGTGTATGTGCATGCATGGGCTCATTATTTATGCCTGTGTGTGTGTGTATCTGGCATGAAAGAAATTTTAATGCTCCATTATTTTTCTTTTTTATTGCATTTCACCACTTGAGCAGACACTCACACAGACAGACACACAAGAGTATAAACAATAGAAATGCACAGTATTTTAGTAACCTAAACGGAAATGGAACCCACTAGTTTGGGTTTCACTATTCCCTCCTCAGTGTGAAGTGTGTGTCGAATGTAGATGGAGTGAGGAAGCGACGTGTTGCCCTGTCACTCTGTGTGGCCTTGTCACACTCTGGCTGTGTGGAGTGGCTCCGACATGTCCTCTGGCCCTGCCCATCAATTATAGAAAGAACCAGGTGCCATGAGAGCGGATACTCGGAAACTCAGAGAAAAATCACACACACAGGTTGGAGTGGGTTGGGTGACCATCATGGCCCAAACAAACATGCTTGAATAAACAAAATAAAACCTTAAAGGAGAAGTATCAGATCATCTAGAAGAAGCTGTAAGACATGTCTGATAATAACACATCAAACCCTATACCAAACCTGAGCTTTTTTAATTTATCTTAGCATGGAAATTTTTTCTAAATACAAAATGTAAACAGATAACAGTCTTTTTGGTTGGTAAGTAGTTCGTTCATGTGCCTGAAAAACATCTATGATGAAGAATACTAGGTTTTTCTATGTCATGATACTAGTCCTTAAGGGTTATAGTCATATGTTGGCTAGATTAATTTTGTGTAATCCTACAATCCAGCAGTAAATAAAGGCTAGAAGTTTGAAAACATTACTTGGCAGCCTTCACAACAGCATAGTTTCTCCTCAAGTAATTTTTGCTCACTACCTCCTCTCTTCCTCAGTTTGACCTGTCTGAAAAGGAGAATGAAAAGCCAGGGTGATGTATGCAGGGACGCTTGGCAATCGTCAAAGCATCAATCAAATGTTTTAATGCTGTGTGTTCTATTCATAGAGCATCATTAATCACAGAGGAGGGTGTCTAGCTGCAGCCTAAAAGAGCCTGTAGCGACGATGGAGGTGTAAAACTAGCAGAAACGTGAAACTGAGCTGCTTATCTGTGGAGTATGGATCTGAACACATTGTAGGTGTTAACCTTTGACACAACCCAGTTTATCAAATATGTTCTTGGAATACGTTCATACTCATTAATAACATACTGTACAAAGTATTCTCAGCCCTGCAGATGAGTGTGTTTTTGTGAGAAGACAAGAATCTCAACACACATACACACACAGAGAACACACACTGCAGCTGTGCATGTTTTTTTGGAGCTGACAGTATATCGATCAGCCTCTCGTTACATTATGATAGCATTCCTCACAGTGTTATTCACACCATTAGACAGACAGAAAATAGCACCATTGTGATTTCAGCATCATTCTGGTGCCTAGAGCGCTTTAATGCCAGTCCAGATGGATTTCCTGAAATTAACATTTTCCAAGTTGCACAGCAGTTTCCTAAGTATTAATTCACAACACTAAGAACTTACTAAAAACAAGACTAGGCAGGAAAATTCAAGCAGTCTCAATTTAACATCGAGCAGCACATTAAAGCTGCACAAAGACACACAGTAAGTAGTTCTGTGTTGAACTAATAATGCATTGCAAGGACACCAAGACATGAGGTGACCTGAGTTTCACCTCACAGTCTATATACAGATATGTAATTAGAATTTTAATAGTTGTGAGGATTGAATCAATCAAAGCTATAGTGCTCTTTGAAAGTGGTCTTTTTCAAGCGGAAACAGAAACAGAACATTAGTTCCCTCATTGAATATGAAGTTTCTCTCCATTAAATTAAACACAACTTTTAATCAGGGCTAGTGCCTTAATGGGAATTGTGCTATTGGTGATCTATAGTGGGGATTATTTAAGTTGTATTGCTTTTTTACTAATTAAACCATTGGAAGCTTTATTAACAAGTCAAGTTTCATAAAATTAGTTTACTGACTAACATCAGTTACTTCCCTAATGTTCGCCATGCTGCCATGGGTCAAATCAAACCCCATACTGCATCTTTTTTCAGTGTTTTTAATGTGTCACCCCATCTGCTAGTGAACGCAAACCTCAGACTCCTGAGTGGGGGTCTGATGCACTGCCTGACCCTCATTGTCCCCAACCTCCTATCTCCTAAGCTGGATCTTTGTGGACTTGATGTAGGGTAATACTATTACATGTTCCATCAGCATAAATATAACCATTGTATTTGAGGGATCTTATCAATCATACGCGGCAATTTTTTTGTTGTTTTTTTTTGACATTTTGAAAAATTTGTGTACCATAAGTCACATTATACAATAATTGTTTTTGAGTGGCTGGCTGATTAACATGTGTACACATTTTGATGGCTATGTTCCATTCATTTGTTCATACGCTGATTAATGTCTTCCAATGTTTTGATTTATTTTTCACATTAAGGTTGATGTCTTAGCTAAATCACTCACTGCTAACAAGCTCTGCTTTTTATTGCACAGGCATGTGCTTCTAAAACAGACTGTGGCATTATAGCAACAGATCCTGTTTGTTAGGTGCTTCCCACAACACAGTTGTTGGTTTATTGTTTGTTCCTTCTTTGATCATTGCCCGTATGGATGTTGACATGTTCTGTTGTTACTAAAAACATAATGTAATTCATTTCAGAGAATGACTTAAGGGCATTTTTTTAGTTGAGGATTACATTCACTACTGAGTGTTGAACTAATTGGATATATAATTATAATTATCGTTGGTGTATAATTAAAATAATTGAATTAATTGTAAATACTTGCAGCAGTGCTCCCTTGAGGTGGTAAGGTGCCTGGTGAGAAATTGCATAAAATTCTGGATTGCTCCAATTCCTTGAGGATCATATTTTCCTTCCTGCATAGAAAGAAAGAAACTCTTACTCATGACACATTCATAAAAAAACGCAGGGTGTCTGCTTTGGCAGAGGAGCGAGAGCTGATCCCCTGAGAGAACTTCTCCAAAGAAAATAATGAAAAGAGGCCTGTTTAAAGGGCCTTGTCTGAGCAGTAATAGCTATGTTTCTGTTCCATCCAAATGACATCCTCATATTGAACAAACCTAAATGCAAATAAGGCAGCTCGAAGCAAATAAATAGGCTGTCTTGACACACGCAACAACGTCAGAAAATAAAAAGGATGACAAATCATCATATATCTTCCAGGAATGGACTAATTTTGGAAAGGATGCTATGGTGAAGCCTGTGCTAACATGGCACATATATAACGTCGTCTGGAGACAGAAATAATGAATTGAATGAGTCACAAATCTAATCTAAAAGAACTAGCAGAATATGAAACCATCAGTGTGGGAGTGACAGCAGTGTGACATATCGTTCGGTTGTCATGCACTGATATTTCAGGAGATCAAACACTATCACTCTGTCATTCACACACACACTACATCCTGTTTTATATAACAAACCTCACTTACACTCACAACCTAAGATTGTCATCACAACAACTGTGATGTATATTAATTGAGTCTGTGCAGCAGCGCTGATTTTCTCTCTCTGCCACTGCTGTCATTTATTTGTCTACGTTCTACACTGTTTATATTTTTGGAGCTGTGAGCGAAGGTCGGATGATAATTGTTGTGGACATGTTGAAACGGACAGCGAGCACGGAGTGGCTCTAAGCTCCTGTAGACTTAAGTGGCTGTGGTGGATCAGTAAAGTGCTTTGTGGAAGCACAGGGGAACATAACCCATCTCCTGTTTCTTTCTCCTCACTCACAAATGCAGCACAGTCACTGAACGTCCTCCTCTCCTTCATTACATATTCACGCCCCCCCCTCCCACCTCCCTCCTTTCTTTCTCTAATTTCCTTTTTCCATAAATCTCCCTTTGCCACATTCTCTCTCCCGGCTCTTCCCTTTCCTCGCCTCCTTTTTGTAACTGAGGCATGCTCGGTGCTCATCATTTCTGTCGAGCCCTGATTCACTTTCCTGTAGCCCCTTTCTCTATCTATCTTGCCAGCTTTTCAGCAATGCGAATGCAGCCTCTCCTCCACCTTCTCCACTCTTATCTCCTCATCCTCCCATCAGTCTCCATCAGGGCCGACTGCTGCCACTTCAGACCTGTCTGTCCATGCATCTCTTTCTTATTCTCTCCCTCCCTTTCCAGCACACAGTTCCCTCTGTCTTTCTCAATCCATCTCTTTCCTGGTCAATGGACAGTCGCCACTAACACCGACACCAGCAGGGTTTGGAGCAATGGTGTAGGAGTTTACACCATTAAAACATTTTTCTCACCACCCATCAATAAAAGCGGTTGGAGACAGTATTGCTGAATGCCACGAAGATTAAAAATACCCCACATTTGATTTATTGTAGGCAGGAGGCGAGAACTTCTCATTGCTGACACATGTAGGAACATGGGGGTGGGGGGGGACAGTCAGACGGGACAGAGCACCTCTACACTACACGCAGGCCCATGGGGAGAATGTCACCTCTGGTTTCTGGGCTTCATGTCCTGTCTGACAAGTTTATGAAGTAATTCATAAACACTGCAAATATTCCTGTTTTGTTGTGACTTGACTTTGTTGCATTAAAAAACCAGGGTTATGGTTAGGTAAAGTGATTTAGGTTGCAAGACACAATTTCATAACATTAAAAACCTTCTCATCTGTCACCACTATTTTTTTAGCAACTCCCATCTCCAACAACACAAGGATCTCATACATATACAGTGGTAAATACTGACCTCATATTACATTTCTCTAGTGATGTTGCTGTTCCCAGCAGCACAAAAGTTGATCTGATTAACGATGAAGAAAGGGAGTTATAGGGTTTATAGGAGTTATAGGGTTTCTGTGAGTTTTGACTGTAGGGTCATTAGTCTCAGCTGGAACCATGGAGAAGAGACAGCCTCCACCCCATCCAATATCTCTTTTCAGCTCTATTTTATTTCACTCTCTATTTTATAATATAGGACACAAACACAAGAGGGACCCAAAACTCAGCCAGTGTTGAAACTGCATTAGAAAAATAATGTACCAGCCAGCTTGAGTAGCTGGAAAATGCAATATCTAATAATAATAATAATAATGTTGAATAATTCCCATAATGGAACAGTGAATTACTGCACTGGCCCCCATGTTTACACCTCATTGTCTACATGGTTGAAATCAGTATCCTTAGGGGTTTGTTTGTTTTACCCCAAAAAAGTGGACAGAAAAAAGTAACTTCATACGAAAAAAGTATGAAGTTAGTAAGTAAATAATGAAATAATCAAAAAAAGCAAGTGAAGAAGACATTACCCTTGGAGACTGAATGCAAGATAAAAGGCATCCCGTATAGGAACAGGAGGACAGAGTAGGGCGCATTTAGCAGGGAGGAATCAGTGAATCTTTGCGGAGCTCCAGCCTTTGCTGCTGCGTGCCCACAGTATAAATCATGAATCATTTACAGTCTCTTTCCCTCAGGAGCCTGTGTTTAAATATTAATGCTCTCCATTCAGATCACAGCCACCCTGACCCGCATAGCTAGGTCTACTCCCCAAGGACGGCATGTACGCACCCTCCCTGCTCATACACACATACAAAGTACTTCCATGGATCATCTATAGGCATAGATAGAAATTAGAAACGGCTAAAAAGCCCTGCCATAAATCATACAGCCTCTGAGGTATGTTTGCACACATGAACTCGATGTGCGTATCCCACACAAAAGTTTGCTGGATCCCTGCCGCCTCTCATTTGTACATAACAAACACAGGTGTATGACAAGTGCACATTTTTGCAATTCACATGTCAAATATTACAGCTGGACTTTTACCATTGACTATCAGAAAGAGACAGGAAAGCTGTGGCTTTTGTTTGCAAACTGGCTGGGGAGGTGGGTGGTCAGAATAAGCCATGTTCACTCACTCCTAAAGTTACCACTGAGCTAAATCTGGGTGGCCCAATTCAAAGCTCTGGTATTGTCTGTGGTTGGGAAGCCAGTGAACGATCAGGTCTTTGTTACTACAATAGAAGTGGTTAGTTAGGCACTGCACTCTCATGCTTAGTCTGTTATTTGGCATAGGGGACATTTTTAATGATGTCCCAACAAGAACTACAAGCTGCTTTACAGGGAATCCATGTGGTATGTTCTAGACAGGCACCAACAGCAAAAAATATGCAGAGGATGTTTTGATTTGGACAAGATTCGCTCGACTGAGACAATCCAGAACCTGAGCTGCTGAGAGCAAGTGAATTATTCTGCTGCCATCTATGTTAGTGTGGGCTGCTTTTGTTGGGTGCTTTTACTATCGCTATGCCCATGGAATCCAAGCTTCCCTCACACTGCAGGATTTCTCTGTGACAGAGCTGTCTGGGACCAGATCCCAAAGGTAGATTGGAAAAGCATAGCAGGGGTGGCTGTAAAATCAAAATATGCAGTTCAACAGCCAATAGAGGAATCATTTTTTGTCACTACAGCTGCCCCCTTCCATAATAGATGTTGTAATACCATTGTTCAAGATAAAATATTGATTTGTGCGGCTTTAAGGTTAGGAAAAGATTACCTTTACGGTGAGAGTGCCAATGATTGTAGATAATGTGTGGCTTGGATCATGGCCTATGGCAGACATTTTGCTCGTGAACTACTTTTTACAATGACCAAGTCAAAATGATCTACCTACTCCTAAAAAACATGTGTATTTATAATTGATTTTCAATATTGGATAAACAAACAGTATATATAAACAGGTTTGGAAATGGATGATAATAAATACCAAAAAAAATTTTAACTCATAAAGCTATGTGACGCCAAGCAACATATTCCTACTTTAATGTTGATCAGGCCATCATTAATGGACGGTCTTATGTTAGCAGAAAGGGGCTAATTCGCTAATTCACTTAAGTGAAACTGCCAGCACACGCATGATTGAGGGACGATGAAAACAAAGTGCAGCAAGACAACTTCACTCATCATCCACATCCAGAGTCTGAACTCCCTTCACTCCGGCAGTACAGTCCTGTCTGTCTGGTTTGTCATGGCCTAAAAGCATGCGTGTTGTTTATAGAGTTTTATGGTAAGAGCTCTCACTCCTTCGATTATTCACGCTTCTAAATACATACACAAACATGCAATGATGCAAGCGATCAGGAGAGACTGGGACATCTGTGTTATTAAAAAAATCTTTGGTGCACTGTGAAGATAGAGGGTAGACTACCTCTCCTAGCTCCTGCATCTTCTCCTCACCATGCCTTTAGTCTCCTGTTAACAGAGCATCTCCCCTACATGTGAACAGCGAAGCTTTGACACCAAAACAAACATTCCTGACATCTGCCACAAGCGTGTGAACCACTTCCTCAATCCAGCTCAGCAAAAAACATGAAGCTCCATCTCCAGCTTACACTGTCAACACCCCAATTAGTGTCACCTCCTGGAGTCTGAAGCATTTCTCTACATGCCTCACGCTCTTCTTCCATTTTTCTCTTTGTTCTGCCCAGTTAATTCCCATATTTTTACCCCTGGGCACTCTCAAACATACACAGGTATCTGCTGCTTTTCCTAATTTTTTTCTTTGATTTTTATCTCCGTTGTGCGTGTGTGTGTGTTTTTTTAACACTATCTGCTTGACTGGTTCTCTCTCAGTGCTCTTTTAATACAGCCGCTGTTTAGATCAATCTTTCCAAATCAATACTTAATATTAGAAAGAAGCGCTGGCCTTTTGCTGTATGTACCCTGGCGTATCGTCAAGACACACCGACCATCGTCTCCGTTCAACCTATTCACACCAAAAGTAATGAGATATTGAATTGGACTCAGACACGCAGAGGTGCGGCCAATACTGTACCACAATTGGTGCGTCTCTCCCGAAACCCTTGTCCAGCAATGAAGTATCTGATAATATTTGACATCATAGCCTCATTTGTCTTCATTTGTTTCTTACTCTCAGAAAGCTGTGAGTTTCACATTGACCAAAGCATCCACCGATTCCTCTGTGAGTGAGAAAAGCTGCGTAATTGACATGTATTTCACATGATAAATGAACCCTGAGCCACTGACCTCTCTGAGCTAAAAGCATATATTTCCAACCACATATGTTTTGAAGTGCCTACTCTTAAATGACTTCTTGTCTCTCAAGTTATTCCCAGTCCTCCCATTAACCATGCATTACAGGCATAAGTGTATTGGCTGGGATGAGCAGGCAGCAAGCAGATTTTAAGTATGTCTTGCAAACCCTGTATAATTTATCATGGTAGGTGCCTCAAGCTTTTTAATGGTCTCTGCCCTCATTATCCAGTCTCTGTTTTCTCACCATGCCTTCTGAGAGTTCCCCCTAATGGAAGGACAAATAGATTCATATGAGATCGTAATTACAGCATTTTTAAGCAATAAGCACAACCATCACATGCAGGTAGCAGAGGTGAAATGAGTGAATCTCAGCTGATACGGCTGTTTTTACCGTCGAGCCATCAGCAGGAGCAAGAGAGAACAGTCCAATCAGACAGTGTCAGATTACCCAACAAGCTGTCTGTCATTCGTCTCTACTCTAGTCTCGCTTCCTGTTTCTATCTGCTTCCTGTCTCTGGGGTGACTGATGGGGGCCTTTGGAGGAGCTGAGCATCATGTCAAGAGTCGCGGGGCGCTGATTTCTCTGTCAGGCCCAGATCTGACCTGCCTTAAATGAGTAGAAGCAGATGACTTCTTGAGAACACTAATTTAATTGAGACATTCTGTGCTACTGAATGGTTTCATTTGCATATGCTAGATACAGAAAGACAGAGGACTCAATTGAGAAATAGCCTTCTGTGAAGTCAATTAAGGAAAAGAAGAAAACAACAATTCGGAAACACTTCCAAAACCTTTTGTTCAGTTCACACTTACACCTGTGTGACTGTGCACATGAGAATTCAATCATCACAGATATCTATTGTGAGAGAAACAGCAGTAAAATAACACAATTTGGTAATTGACAGCATATCAAAGAGAGAAAGCACATGTCCAAATATATCTGGCTAAGCTCCCTGTGTTGTTGAAACAGGAGCGTTGGTTATTCACTTCCCTGCCAAGAGGAGCTCATGCATAAACAACACTGTCATATTTATATAGGCATCCCTGCGGAGTCCTTCCACTATTGTGCTGTTATACTAACTACCTCTGCCGAGGGAACATGACAGTATCGCCACAACACATGTTCATAAGTGATTAAAATTCACTCTTCCCTTGTAGGCCCCTCTTATCGGTGAGTATTTTTGGTGTTTCTCAGCTGCGGTGAGGGTCACCAGGGGCAGCTGTGGGAAGCAGATAAAAAATGGTATTTTTCATTGCCACTGAGTTGGCGCACACACCCATCAAGACACGCGCATGCCGGGGAATGTTGTTGCCGTTCTCTGGAGTGCTGGGTTGATAAAAACAGATTCCCTCCATAGCACTTGAGTGTTATTATTCTCTCTTCTCTTTTCCCCTATCTGAAGCCTATTGTTGGAACATTGGGTGGTTATTGGGTTTTGTCAAGACAGGCAAGGAATGAATTCAGGGTGGGGGGGACAAGCTTTATGCCCTCATTCTCTGCTCCAGTGCTGTGGAGCAAAGTAAACCCACGTAGAGCTTCTGCCGGCACCTCTCAGGATTTAGATTCTCTCTGAAATGATAACAGACATTTTCTTTTAGTAAAACGTTAGGTAGGAAGATTTATTTTTGTGCCGAGGTGCTCTGTAATTAAATAAAGTGCGATGAAATTATATTTTCCAAGTATTCGCTGACATATCCTGTCATAGCCATTTAAAGTCACACCCCAACCGATTTCAGAGGGAAAATATTAACCTTATACCACCTCTCTGAGGCAAGGAGCTGTGTGGAAACCTTTGATGAAGTATGACTCTGAGTTGGATTATTTCACAAGGCAGACAAGAAAGCAAGGGAAGTGGAGTGGGTGCTTTTGGTTTCAAATTAAATAAATTATTTTCGAATACAGTTCTCCCTTATATAAGTCATGTATTGATTTCCGACCACGTTCTCACTCAGTGTACACATTTCTTAGTTATTCCAGAGAGATTATGCTTTCAAGAGAGAAAGAGATCATCTAAAATTCATCATCCCAGTGATGGCAGTTGACCTTGTAAACTTCTCCAGCTTGCAGCCAAGTAAAGTTTCACTTCTGCTCCCAGCTCTGCGATCTAATGAGGGTTTGTAGAGAGAAATGCGCCTGCTATCTGCGGGGCCTTGTTGTGAAATTAAAGGTCATTCTCACTGGATGAGCAACCCTGATACCTCCTATCTCTCTTCTCACTGGCCAACGGGGAAATCAAGCGCTATTAGACCGGAGAAGCGTCCTTTATCATTGCGGTCATTATCATCCAAATCATCACCCAGGCCACGAAGCATCATTTAGCCTCCCCATTTAACTTCTCACCAGCCGCGTGTCAAACATATCCACCAGTGACAATGTGTCCGGCAATATTGGGAGCTGCAGGGAATTATGCAGGAAGGAAAGCAATTAGCAGGCCGGAAAGGGCTGAAGATTTAAAGGCAGGGTGTGTACAGTGTTACAACGAGGAGAAGGGGTAGACAGAAGTTACACAGCTAAATTACTTATTAATGTCACTAATGAGGACAACCCAATAGGCTAGATAATGTACTTGCTGCTGTATAATTGAGGTAAATGCCAGAGTGGATTCAGAACGACTGAGAAGAAAAGTGCTGCGGATCATCCAGGAGACCTCCAGCAGATCTGTACAGATCCCAGTGTAGGGTTTAAAACAAGAATTTGCTTTTATGATGGGTGACACAATATGATGTAACACTGAGACTGTTCATGGTTAGCCATCCTCTTTGGTTTATTTATTAACATATCTTGCTTTTGTTTCTAGATTAGATGACGTTATGTGTCAAGCAGGAGTTGCAAGCAAGCGGCTTTGACTGAGCTGGGCTGAATAATGGAGAGTAAAGTTTTAGTTTTTTGTTTTAACTGATCACAGTATTTCTCAAATCCACAGTTATATATGTAATAATGACATCCTGCAGGAGAGCTACTGCTGAAGCTAGTACAGCTAATACATCACCCTGTCCGAGCATGTACATCATTTATCAGCTGGCATACTCTCAGGAAGCTGCAAGTCCAAATCCAAGCTATAATAATACCCACAGTTCATTTTAAGTACACAATCAGAAGCATAACTAGCAAACTAAAAAAAAATACTGTCCCAACAGTTGTTAAAAGTTTGGAGCCTTCTCTTATGATGTGTTCTTAGAATCCAACTAGGATAACACAGAATACGACTTTTTTGAAAACCAGCAGTTGGAGGCCTGGGAGAGGAGAGTGGAGTTAACAGCAAGGAGCTTTTTGCCGTTCAAGCACTGCTTAGATCAAGATTTTAAAAGAAGCGCCCAGTCTGCCTCCCTTTCGCTGCTATTTAAGAAGGGCAGCTTTGCCAAAGAGTTTTGTGAGATGCCTTGTCTTTTTTATCAGTGGTTGAAAAGCCCCTGTGTTTCCTCACAGCATGGCTGGCGCTAATTAGTTTAGCACACTTTACCCACGAGGCCTGTGAACCACTGCTCCCCGCCAACTAGGGAGTTGACTGAAGATGAATCAATGATGAATAAACTTTGGTGGATATTAAAGATAGAAGCGTGTGGATGATGAAAACAGAGGTACCCTAGTGAATTACAATGCATAATAATATTAAGAAGGGATACATATGTTTTTGCTTGTTTCCACCATCTTCCATTTTTGTGCATAATCATGGTGTGTAGCAGAGGTGCAGCATCACAAAGTTAAAGAATGGGTTGTTGAGAGGATTATTAAATACTTTCTTTATCAGTCTAAGCAAAGGGCCTTCCAAGGTTGTCCAAAAATTAAGATTGATGACTGCCTTTTGAAATGAAACTTGCATCCACCTCACACTGGCTTTCCTGCATCTTCATGCACAGAACAGCACTAATTCCCTCCTTTTGTCCAGCCTTGTTATCTTAAATATTCAAATGCTGCAGCCTCTCAGGAGAAGAGACATCCTTGAGTCTGTCTGATCTTCGTCTAACCTGCAAGGCCAAAGTTCTGGCTGTCTGCTCCAATTGGCCAGGTTGGTATACCAACATCACTAACCTTCTCTTTCCTATATTAACATCAAGGGTTTTTTCCCCCTTGAAAGTTACCCAAGGGTAAGTCAGAATGGGCCGACACATGGAGGAGGAATTGCATTATGGTGCACTGGGATGAGAGAGGAGATAGTAGTTTTCATTGTGAAGCTTTCAAAACTAAAAGGGGGGGGGGGCACTGTGGCAGAAGGGAATGGGGATATTGGAAAAAACGAGGTGTTTGTGTGTGCAGGATTGGGAGGGGCATATATTTGATTGAGGTATAAGAAACAAATTAAGGTGCAGGAGGAGATGGGAGGCTGAGGAGGATTGCGGGTTTCTGAGTTAGATTTTACAATGTAATCAAAGAGAGAGAAAGTGGAGGCGGTGTTGAAGGTGGGTGCTGGAAGAGGCGGATGAGGGTTGAGGTGTGGCGGCGAGGGGGGAGGAGGGATCGCAAGCGGCATGACTGATGACAGCCGGGTGGAGGAGATGCGATTACACAAGCAGAAAGGGATTCAGGTGGTGAGGAGAGTTGCAGGGAAGCTTGGGAATGAGAGATTAAGGAGGAACGGGAAGCTATGTGCCTACGTAATTCATCCTAAATCACACACATTTTTTAAAATAATATATTATTTAAATAATTTTAAATAATATCCCCCTGGTCAATAGAACTCCTGACTGCAAAGCACAAGTATGGTAATAATTACTCAGAGATTACTCATTCACGACGCTCCGTATGCACCAAATAAATGCACATTTTTGGCATGTGTTAAAGGCGGGGGCAAACAGCACTCTCCCCCCACCACACCTTCTCACACCCTCAGCCCTGTTAACATTGTGCTGTGAAAAGCCTATTACTAGTCTTCACCAGCAGCTTATCCCTCACCATTGCAGGGAAGATTTTGCCCGAGCAAACATGAATGGCTTCTTTGCTCTGGAAAATGAGAGATGCTAAATCCGCAAGCCATAACCCACTTCTTTCCTTCATGCACAATAGAAAGCCTGGGAAGAGATGACTCCAAGCTCTGTCATCCTCTCATGCAAGCGTTATAACATCCTTCACAGAATATCTGTCAGACATTAGTGTAGCCATATATGTGATAGACAGAGTTCTGTTAGAGCTAGTTTCCACAGGGGTAAGGGGAGATAATAGTTTTATTACCTGAGCAGACTAAAGGAGGAGACAGATGCCTTCTGAGATTTTTATCTGCATATAAAAGAGAGAGCTGAGAATGTTGGACATGCTCCAAAATGGCTGCCTTATCAGTTTCAGAGCTCAACTGCTTCTCTATATCTGTGTATGTCTCTTCCCTTTATTTCTCTATATCATATTTATCTAAAATAAAAGCTCCCACTCAGCTTGCATTATGTCCAAAGGCAAAGTGAAATTACAACTTTAAAAAGAAATAAGATAAATATAGCATATTATAACAGTCTGACAATGGTAAGTTAGTTACAGACATGGTTGTGCTTGATTGTGGATTATTAAAAGTAATTTTTATTCTTACACAAGAGGTCATGTCAAGTGTGTTCAAGCACATTTCTAATGTTATTTAGAGCAATGGTACTTGAAGCAAAAGGTCAACAGATGTCAACACAATGTCTGCAAAGCACTTACCTATGTAATTACAAAACTTCACGCTGTCTGTCTTTAGTCACTCTGTTTTAGTTGAGATATCAACTTTTATTGTAAATATAGATGGATGAATTTGCAGGTTCACCAAACAGCAACATTTTTGTGTCTTGTTGTATTTTTGTTGTATAGTGACTGGCTGACTTTTGAAGCCCATTTCAAGGAATTGTTTTGGCATACTTCCCTGCTGAATGTATTTTTCACCCCTTGGAGGATCTGCAGAGCGTTCACTTGAATGGGCCATGCATTAAGTCCCATTGAACTTTGACCACAAAAGCCAGTGAGTCAAGTGAAGGTATGTGCGAAATCTAGGAGCTCCTGAGATATTGTAGAGTCCAAGCACTATTATAAATACACCTGTGTGACTCATAATATGGTCAAGAGAGAGAGACAGTAGTCCTACGCTCAGACGTGCGTGTGTGTAACAGAGAACAAGATTCAAAGCTCATTTGTGGGTGTGCATGCAGTGGGTGAATGCATGCGTATCTACATTACCTGTGTAAGCTGTTGAGACGGACTGCATACTTCCTGTATGCTTGCGTGTTTGCTCGATTCTACGCAGGTGTTTGTTTTTGCACGTGTTTTAGCATGTGTGTGTGAGAGCAGATGTTGTGTGTGTGCTCTGCTGAATGACTGCATCTGTTTGTGGACTCGGGGAGATGGAGGGCTTTGGTTTTCATTTGGGGGTTTTTCGGATATGGTCGTCTTGAGGGAGAGGGGCTGGAGGGGATGTAGCTGTGCACCGGCTTTGACAAACATCAATTATTAAGAATCTGCTCAGAATGCTGATTTACAAAACAGATTTAAGTTTGGGTGTGTGTGTGTGTGTGTGTGTGTGTGGAAGTATGTATGCACACCCTGGCTTTTTGTTTTGAAGCTGTCTTATACAGATTTCTTATACAGATTTGATACAGACCTGGCTGGATTTATTCTTTCCCCTCACTTAAACTTGCTTGCTGTCGATCTGTCAATTTGTCAGCTCCCAGGAACCACTTTTATTTCTAATCACATCAGTGCTGAGATTAACTCCAGGGAGCCAGCAGTCATAATCAATTCTGTGTTATTAATAATTAATCCAATCCACATGCTAAAATATTCTGTATCAAGTGTAGATGTCAAATGTAGATTTCTGAGAGAATCGAGGAAATAAGACTATATTTCTCTGTTTATGCTGCCCATCATTTGTCTTAAAAGGATTCTGGAGCGGTGGGTCGAGTTGAAGAGACACAAAATGTGCGCTGAGACAGACAGAGACTCACCGTCTGCTCCCTGGGACACTGATCATTAGCTTGTGAAGAATGAAAACAAGAACGCAGAGACGTGACTGAGGAGAGGGAGAGAGGAAAGATTACAGACAGAGGATGTAAAAAAAAAATAGAAGAAGGCAGTACAAACTTCTAGGCTTAATGATAGCGCTACAGGCAGCAGACATGGGGTCAGTGCTAGCTTTACATGTAGCGCACTAATTGTAACATCTCTGCATTCCTGCTGCCATTGAAACCAGCAGCAGAGACAAAACAAAACTGTAGTTATATTCATAGCTCAGAGAGTGACACCCAGAGAAGAGAAACTGACCCTTGTTCTCAGTTTCTTTGTTGATAGCAAAAATATTTTCCAGTCATAACAGAAAGAAGAAGACGGGAGGAGGAGGGTTTGAGAAATAAAAGATCACCTTGATTCGTGCAGTACACCCTCAGCGTTCATTCCCTGGGTCGGCCTCAAGGTTAAGATGGCTCGTTATTTTTTATGGTCCTCATTAAAGATGATGAGAGCTTATAGAATAGGGAGGGATTTAAATGTTTTTTTTTCTCAAAAAGGTGTTCAGGAGTGCTTCAAACATGTTCCAACCTGATCCTGTATCCACACACACACACACAGCTCAAGGTGACCACAACCTTGAAATTCATTCATTTTTTTTTCAAGTGGGGATGGTTGTATTTCCTTAGAGGATCACATTCTCTGTATATGTGTGTGTTTTAAATGCAGCCTTATTACTTTTCAATGACACTCGCACCAATGTTTTCATTATTATTTTTCATAAAAATGTTCAACCTGGGATGCTGCGGTGAATGACATTGAAATATAACCTCCCAAATGAGTGTATTGTTTACCTTTTATGTTGAAGTGTACACTGTGTCACGCAGACAGATAGCAGCTAGAGCGAGCACTCTTAATTCATTTTTTATTTTTTTGTGTCCTCTGCTGGGTATTATTCATTATCTCAAGAGTGTTTCTTATTCAAGGGCATTATTCAGAGATTGCAAGTTGGCTGGATATTGTGCCAAATTGGACTTGTGAGGCAATCACACCAGCCAATCACAAACTTGTTACAATGCAGTGTTTGAGATGTAAAGTCGTGTCCTTCTTTGAGAGTCAAGATTATGAAACAAGACTCTGCATTCATAGTGTAGACCCATATTGTAGATATAAGTAAGTGCAATAACAATGCTTCCTTCTTTTGCCTGGTCTAAACAAAGCTGTCTGCCTCATTTGTAGCTTTATTGCATTCCTCTTTCTTGCTGTTATTACCTTTCACAGATGTGCAACCTTTTACATTTTATTCAACCACTAGCATTCACATATATTACATATGTATTGTATACAACACAGTACGCTGACAGAGATAATGCCTCCTCTGGGAAAGTACAAGCCAAGTTGCACTAAGGTTACAGAGGTGGAAAAAGTAGTGGGTTGGAGGCATTTTCATCCATTTTGGTTTGTTTGCACAAAAATCTATAGGTTCTTCTAAATTAGTTTTTTGTTTGAGACACCTTAAGTCCTTATTAGGGGATGAAAACAGTGGTGTCTTGAGTCTGGCCTATATTCCTTACCACAGAAGATTAGATATTGAAATAACCTGCCAGGTATTAAAAGAACCAGCCTCATAAATAACAATAGTGCATGTAAGTATGTTGTTGGTGATGGGACCTATCACCATGGTAGCCAGGAAATTGGCTACAATGACTTTGGGTTGTTTAATGTTGTAAACAGGTTTGTTTTTATGACTAACCTAATCATGTGTGAGAATAAAAAGTGATGTTCACAACAAATGAACACATGGCTCCAGCATCCTGAAGTTCAGGTCTGGAACTTATCTTAAAGCCTCCTAACCTCAACTCAATAAAACTTCAGTAGTATAAACACAATGTATCCAAATGAATGTTTTAGTGTTGCCAATGCCTAAGTTTTTATTAAGACTTTAAGGCATTATATACCCATTGATTATTCAGTACAAAGTTTGAAAAATAACTTTTTCACATGCACAAAGTAACGTTTAACTCAGAAAGTCTGCTGCAGAACTATGTGGGAGTTACATGATCAGAGGTGACGGCTGACGGCACACAATTATCATGATGCCTCACAATTCCAGTTTTTGTTTACTTTGACCATGACCATTAAAAAAATAGAAATACGGAAATATTATCTGTCAGAGTTTGTTGTGGACCTCTGAGTTGGAGCTCACAGTGCTACTTTACACTGCTGCACTCCATATGTTAAATAATAATCTGCAAACTAACTGATAAGTCTAGAATTATCACATAAATGTAGTGGATTTACAAGCACAGTGTGCTTTTTTTCTGCTCTGGACACGGTGGAGCAGAAGAATAGAAAAGATTATCAAGTGTACTCACACGTGGCAGTCAGGGCTTACTTAGTGTGCAGCTGCAGTTCTCCAAGAAAAAGGAGCAATTTTTGTTAAAGGTAATTTATAATCTACTCAAAGTTATTAAAAGGAGACGCTCAAGTTGAGCAAATCACTTGCAATTTGTGCGTCACTAATTAAAAAAATTGCAGGAGGCAGAGAAGCTGGTTGTTGTTGTTGACATGTTTGGGAATGTCATTTTAAGTCCGTTTTTCGTTTCCTCGACTCCCCCTATCTCTCTCGGCGGCTCTCAGCTATTTGCCGTGTGTCTGGAGCCATGCCAACCCCATTACTCCTACAAGACTGTAACTCGCGGCCTCATTGACAGGGATGTGACAACAAGCGTTTAGACAGAGAGGAAATCATTCATCATTAACCACGCAGCCATAGAGGAGACAAACACATCTGGGCCAGCGATAAGGCCTCGCCGGCGCCATGCCGCACCTGTTTCACATGAGCTCTTTGGCTTCCTCACCTCTGCTTTGCTTTTGTGTTTGGGAATGCTAATTAGCAAATGTCCTTCATGAATCCTTGTTCACAGTCTCCCCAGTCAACAGAGAGGGAGACAGAGGAGGTGAGACACAAAGTGCTACAAAGAGGAGGGCACTGGTAAGACTTTTACAAAGAGCACTTAGATATTGCTGGATGTTTTGTATAATACCTTCTTTGAAGAGCTTTCTCTGGAGACATTCTAAAAGCCTGCGGTAATCCCCCTCCCCGCCATGTCTGGGTCTGAATCAGCATCAGTCCTACAGTGGTAAGATGAGATAATCTCCCCACATGTCTCTCTACTCCATTGCATTCTATCACAGTCTTTAATTCCAAATGGAATCATACTCTTACTATGCTTGCTTTGCAGCAGGTTTGTGTGGACAAACGTTTTGCATTAGTTTGAATCCATTCAACGACTCTTGGTCTGTTGCTCAGCTGCAGGCCAGCAATGTCATGAGCCCTGTATTAGGCGTCAGTTAGAGGACCGCCTAATTCTGCAAGCAGTGTTTTGTTTTGTTTTTTGTTATTGACTCAGCGCCAGAGGAGGAGAGACGATCGTTAACACATCTATCTATGTTGAAGGCCCAAAGCAATGCTTATATTTGATGATTACCTCATCTCACAACATACCGCTGATCTCCCTCCCTCCTCGCATGACAGTGGTGCTGCTGCTCCTATCAACAGCCCATCTATTTCTCACATTTATTGCTCTAAGTATGGCACCGTCAGTGAGATGACCTGTAACAAATTCATGCTCAATCAACACTGTCTTACTGCCATAAATCTAGTACAGATATTTAACCTCCTCCTAGGAACAAAATTACATAAACCAAATGACTAAACCTATTTCTATGCAGCCTGGATTATGGACTGTAAATAAAAACGGAGGAACCCTCCATGCCAGAGAATCATGAGATACCACTTAGGTACTTATACTTCAGCCATAGAGGGCTGACAAAAATAACATAGATGCAAAAAACTGCCACACAACCCAGTGCAATTCCCAGGGGTTTGAGTATGATTGTATTGTTGTTTTCCGCATGTTAGGATGAGGACTTATAGTTGGAAATACTGCTGTGCCTAATTAAAACCTCACAGAGCTGCCGGCACCATAGTATGATGGCGACTTCTTCACCTCCCTGTCACACAGGGGTATACTGCTTTCCTATTTCTTTGAACAACATGAATATATTGTTACATACACAGTGAAATATGCAGACTGTGATTTGATCCCATATATCCCTGTGCAGATTAGGGCAGTGTCAGTACAGGATTACCTTAGTAATTCATGTAATGCTGCTTCGCCACAGTTAATTTCCCTGTGGATGAGCATAGAGAGAGTTGAGTTATACACCAGTGCAAGCTCCCCTAAACTACAGTGTATCACTCTCCCACAGTCCTCAATCTTGTCTGCATGTTTGGTATGCAAAAGACATGACTTGCGTTTTCTGTCTTAAAGGTCTGTAGCGTATTTATCATGGGCATATGGCTCCAGTGATTGAGGTGTGGAGTCGTCTTTCCATAGAGCATCAAGCCGCTGCATGTAAATAGCATATTTGTAATCATGTGGCAATCATCAAGCAGTCTGAGTTCCAATCGTCGTCATCTGGCTTCTATTTCAGAAGCAGCACAAAATAGCAGTGGATCAAATCCAAATAAGTTAAATGCAGCTAGTGAAGGTGAAGTTGAGTCATAACTCTTTGTCAGACTTAAATCTGAGCTGATTAGTGCAAAGTCAAAAGCATATGAGGCCAACCTCTATAGAGCTGGATGTTTGTGGTGAAGAGGCCGCAGGAGAAGCTGAAATCCACCGTAATTATCACTCCCTGCGGAAATTAAGGCTGACCTTTCTAAGTATGGAGCTGCTAATGGAATTCAAGAGGGGATAAGTCACTCACATATTCACACAGTGTGTATCGTCAGCAATATTACAGCTGATTTAAGGCAATACGTGAGGTTGGATAAGGTCTTCCCATCTGTGTTTCTACAGGGCTGATGAAATTTATTTGCTGTAAGTGAGTAAAATGGTATGGGGATCACCTAGAAAATTGCATGAAAAAACGAATGTCTAAAGCTGGAAAGGCTTTAACAAGCTACTGCCACTTTGGCACTGGCTGAACTGCCACCCATGCATTTCATCCTATAAGTGTCTCAGTGAGGCACTTTCCATATAATGACTTGACAAGCTGCAGCAACCTTATTAGCCCGTGGATTTTTTAATTGGACAGAGCAGTGTGTGTCTTATGGAAGGGTCTTATTTCTTGATCCATTCTACATAAAAATAAAATCTGAATATTTAGAGTGTCCTTTTTTCATTTTAATACACAACTGCACACCAAAAACCTGCACAAATGAACAACCTATTAACACACACACAATAAATATACTTACATAGACCTAGGAAAGGCTTACAGAGTATTTTTGCCCTTGGCGCCTATAATTCTCTGCTGATTACACTGAGTGTGGTTTAATGGAAACCCCAGTAACCTAGGCTGCAGAAAACACCACTGCCACACACACGCACATCCACACACACACAGTGAGGAAGTGGAGAGCGGTGCTGTCAGATAGAGACAGAAAGAGGACGGAGAGATTAAATTCTGCCGAGGGTTTTTTGTCTGTGAGATTGGTTCTTAACGTCCCCAGCTCCCTTCACACTCCCTATTAGTGCCGTGAAGAAGAGAGAGGACGGAGGGAGGGCTGGAAATAAAATAGGAAACTTCAACGCAGACAGTACTCTGAGGATACTTAACAATGTTATTAATCCATTAATCCTTGTTTGACATTTGCCAATGTATCACCCCTGATTGCTCTTTCTTTCAGAGCTGCAGGCTACAGTAGGTGTGTGTATGTGTGCAAGTCTTTTTCTTTTTAGCTTTTTCAGTGTCCTCACAAGAATGGAAAAATGATGAAAACCTGCCAAAGAACGAACATTTAGCTTGTCTCCCAACAGCACAAGACTTAGTACAGGGTTAGAGGTTCAGGGTTACAGCAATAAGTACTTTTTGAGAAATGGATCTGTTGCTCTTTTGAGCCTCAGACACTAAAATCATCCTTCTGCTCTGGACAATGCTGTGCGGCGGTATTATCTCAACACAGTGAGAATAATGATGGCAGCTCTGCTAAATTGTGTGTAATTTTAAAAGGTGTCAGCATTAATTAGAAATAAAACGATGTAGTTATGAATAACATTTTGTCAGAAAAGTGTATTTAAGTAATGGTTCTGGTCAGGCAATGTGTAATTTTTCTTTTTCTTTGCCATACTTGTTTTTTCAGTCTTCTCTCAGTCCACCAAGCATTGGCTTCCATATTTGTACAACATGTTTTTCCCTGAAGCCCAGTGTGATTTGCTTGTCACAGTCTCACAGGGTTTGTCACAGTCTGCTGTAAAGTATAATGATGTTTACAGGCACATTGTTGAAAGGCTCATCATGTACATTGTTGTTATTGTTGTCGGGTTTTTTTTTGACTATATGCCAATGCTGTGATATACAGAGAAGGCTTCCTGCTACTCCAGGACGCCTTGCTGATGTATCTGAGATGTTTCATCTCAGTGGTCAAGCCCATGGGTGTGACCTGTCTGCTACTGTATCGTATGCGCTCCAGTCTCACACTGTTAGAGTGGAAAATAATCAGGGCACTGTGGTGGGGTGGAGGGCTGGTCATGGCTGTGTGACTGGGTCCTCTAGAAAATAGAAAATTGAAAGCTCTGTTGTAATCTCGAGCCCTATCAACTCTCAATCCTTGTCCTCATATCGGAAACCCAACACGCACACACACATGCAGACACAGACATGCACAGCTGAAAGTGCACAACTTGGCTCAATTCTCTCACCCACTGTTCCCTAAATCCCTGAACTGCCATCTCACACAAACACACGCACGCACGCACGAGTGCAGAAAAAGACAGCTTAGAGATGGTGTTTGGTTTTGTTATCAGCATCACCTCTGTTGCGGAATGACAGGTCAAAGGTGTTGAATTTAGAAAGCTTGAATTCATCATCCGCCAACATGCACACGCGCTCACACGCACTTGATCTTTGGCATCTCTTGTGATTGGTGTCAGCCGGCGACAGTAAAGCAGTGAGGCATTAGAAACAAATGAGCAGAGAGAGTAATCACACCACTGTCAGCGCTCGCTGGCAGGCGGGCGAGCTGATTGCCATACAAGCAATTTACTTGTTTGATTGACTGATACAAAATGGCTGCTGGGCTGTGATTGAATTCAAGCCCGTCTTACAGCCAGATAATATTCGGATGCAATAAACATGATAATGTGGCCGTGATCGATCCATCTAATCATATTTCTTTATTACAAATGACTTTTCATAATATTTACAAATCTCAAACTGTCGTCCAGTGGAACCCATGAGACTGGATCACACGCTTATAATCAATGTATTTCATCAGGGACACATTCTGAAGGCCCCTGGACTGCTACATGACTGTTCTTTGTTTATGATTTATTTAATTGCAGTCAGTTTAACTGTGGCACCAGTGGGGCTTTGATTCCCTTTGATCTCCGCCATTAAAATCAGCCCCATGCATTATGTAGAGCCTGTTTGGTGTGTAAACGATGTTTAAGAAAGCTAATAATCGCTCTGTCTGTCTCATATTTTTTTGTCATATTTATTCATTCATTGGAGATCTGAGAATTCCAACACGGGGGCCCTTTGCTTCCACTCTCTTTTGATTTATTAACCACCTAGATGGCCCTAATTAGGGAAGTTTCTGGAATAGTTGCAAAATGAAAACACGATTTTGACTTCTCCACTCCTGCCTTTTTTTTTTCCAGTTACACGCCGCTGGAATGAGCTCATTTGCACCAATATTAAACAACGGCAAGCACCCAAATGACAAGTTGTTGATGTGTCAAGATGTGGAAAGTAAACAGCAAATCTGAATGTATAATGCTTGTCAAATTAGTTCCAATTATCGCATACTGTCACACATTTGTCTTAGCTTGCAGGTTTTGATTTGATGGAGACTGCAGCAGAGCGGCGAAGGTGTTGGAGACTGGTGATGGCCTAGAAGAGCACTGCTAGATTCATCAGCAGGCATCTGGTCATTAATGGAGATGTGAGCACTGAAGGGGAGAACACTCTCAGAAGGGTTGGGTGAGCCTATATTTTATTTGTCATCATGGCAAGTCTTTTTTTATTTTAGTCTTTAAACATGGTTTAAATGCATCTTTCTATGCATCACACCTTCACAAAAAGGTTAGCGTGAAAATGCTGCTAGGAAAAATGCCTTTATGTGCCACTTTTTTCCCCACAAAGCAAGCAATTCAATTTAGTTTTTTATTTAATTATGTTTTAACAATTCCGGTTTTAGTTTTAATAAAATTGCAGTTCTTATCTGAATTTGTAAAGCCAGTCTGCAACTTCACTCAAGCAGCAGATTGTCTAGCATGGAACACAGAGTTATTAATGTATGCACATTGACTGTTAACACAAAAGTTGGAACAGTGTGGGGGAAAACAACATTTGGAGTTCCCAACAGCACTAACACACTGCATCATGCATACTAACATCTGTTTTAAAATTAGCTAGCTGGGCTAACAAGCCTTCCAGAAGTGGACTGGAAGTTTCCAAGCATAATACAGATTAATACCATAGGATGTCCACCCACATGTCATAGGTCATACACTGTTCTGGAAAAGGTTGAAGGGCCTCTTTGATTATTTCTTTACACAAGAAGTGCAAAAATATTCAGAATTCAGATTTCTGTTTGACTTTAATTCAAAGTGAATAAATAAATCTCACAGTATCTGTTAGTCTCTCACAACTCTGACATTTTGATATTCCCAATGTCTACTCTTACACCATGCCCTGAGTAGCAAATGATGATAAACTGATCTGTGACCTTGTCCTATCTGCAATACTCTTCACTGTAATGAGAGATGCTCTGCTACGTAAATGCCAGTAATTACACACACACATGCATGCGCACACACTGTCAAACTCACTGCTTTAATTATTCACAACAAAAAAGCCTAAAATAGCTTCAAGGATTAGGTATCTATTTTTACTCCAAAGACGGTTGATCTTTCCGAGCTGTTTCCCACAATGCGCCGAAATCTGTCATCAGCCGCAATCATTAGGACTGCTTCGCCGAGGATTTTTGAATAGACTCGGCTGTTAGCAGACGTAAACACACTACACGCTGAGGGATCTATGCAAAGACAATGTCAGGTTGTGTTGACAGAGCTTTTGTTCGCATCTTTGTCCCCGCAACACGGAGGAAAGAGAGCTGCAGCGTGGGTGCCAGTTCATGTTGCAGGCGCTGTAACTCTAACTTGTAGGCCTTTGTTATCTGACAGCTCGTGTAGATGAAGGGGATCACACTCTGATTATATTGACAACCCTGAGGCATCATTAAAGCACTGTCTTTGTGTTGTAAATAAACACCTGGAGAGATGAGGCACACTGAAAGGGAGATATGGAGACAGGAAGAAGCAGATGGAGATGGCTGACAGCTATGCAGGGGAGGAAAAAATGTATCTGTGCATTGCTTATTTATTTATTTTCAAGGCAAAACATATCCTTTGTTTTTTTCACTATATACAGTACAAAATAAATCATTATTGAGATGAATATCCTGGATAGACGTTTAGCAAAAACAACTTTCAGATCACAGATTTTTTTTGATCTTCCACTACAGTGTGATGCAGAGCAGTATTCAAGCTCATGTAGTGATTACATGATTAATCATGCCAACCAAGAGGGGCCAGAATGATCACATCCCTCTACTGCCATGTTTCACACTGATAATGAACCATTCATTTGAGTTAATTTGCTATGGGACTCTAGTAATCTTCCCCTTGAGTTAAGATGGAAAATGAGCCATCGTAATCTTCTTATTGTCTCCACTCTGTTTGCTTCTGTGTGTGTTAATAAATGAAAGTCAGCATCTTTGCATCTCCCAAGAGGAGTGGGGTTTCAGTCCAGAACATGAACTGAGACTGTTTTATCTAAAGAAGTGAGTGTACCGCCTCACAGTATTTTATGCATGGTTACACATGGTTTAAAACCTCATGATGATCCTATCTGCGTCTTAGTGTAGTTAATGCTTGTTGTAGATGCCGCTTGTGGTATTTGTTTGGCTAGTTGCAGTCGCATTACCTAAATTAAACTGTAGTGAGTGAGGTGTGCTAGTTTTCAGAAGAAGAGGTGTCAAATATTGAGCTTGTAGAGCCACTGCCATTGCAATTTGAACTGTAAACACATGAACAAATAGAGCTAATCAACAACCCTCCTGTATGGACCCACAACAATGTTGTAATCTTCCAAAGAAAGTGCATAAAGTACTCTGATTTTTGGAGTGTCTGTGGTGGGCAGATTTTACTGGGCCAGAGAGTTTGGGAAGCAATTCCACCCCTAATTTATCCATAGAAAAGGAACAGTAGTGCACACTGCACACAGACTAACCGGTTAGTGTTAGAAATTCAAGACGCAAAGAGGAAGCAATTATGGATTTGCTTCTTCTTCTGCCTTGGCTTTTATTCATATAATTGCATTGCCTGGCTTAAAGTCCCAATTACAGCCACATTTTACATATAGCCATGTTTAAAAAAGACTTCATGAGATACATTTATTTTCTTTTACTAAATAATTTAACTGATACATGATGAATGTTGAAATGGGTTTTACAATCATACTACATGCTTGTAACATGAGATTTGATAATAAGGCATCAACATTTAGTACTACTGAAGCAATTCTACAGATGCTATAAAAGTATAAAGTGAAGTTTGGCATCAACCTCTGTCTCACTGACACTGGTACACTGAAAGTTGAGAGACATTGGAGTGTTTTTTTTTCTTGCAGGTACTGCTCGATTCAAATCCCTCTGCAATGTTTCCGATAGGATTCAAATCTGGGCTTCGACTTGGCCATTCTATAACCCTCTATTTCTACCTTTTGAGCCAGTCTCTAGTGTATTTGCTAGAGTGGATCATGCTGGTGGATCTTCATGTTGAAAGGACAACTTTCAGATAGATGGCCACAAATGATCATCAAACAGTCTTTGATAAGATGCAAAATTAACAGTTGCCCAGTCCAAGAGGCAGTAATGCAACCCGCAAATAGAACATTTCTGCCACCATGCTTTAGAGATGTTTAAAGTTCTCCTCTTGTGCAAACATGTCTATTGTTACTAAGGCAACACAATTTCATCATTAGTTCCTAAATAGACATTGATTCCAAGTGTATTAACCCTTGTGTTTTCTTCACATTTGGGACCCTCTGGTATCCCTCGGGTCAAATTGACCCGGGACATATTTGGGGTGTTAAAAGCAATTACAAATCAAAATTTAACTTCATAAGCCATTAATATATATGACCTTTATCTCAATTTCAAACAACAGAGACAACATATGTGTTAAATTATTGCAATCATCCCTACTAGAACACAATTAGAAATAGAAGTTTGATTTGTTTTTGTAATTTTAACCTTTTGTATACACGCGGCCCGAGGACGGGACGGTTCATGTTTTCACTGCAATATCTCCGTCTGGGCGCAGCCATTTTGTGCTCTTTGTTGACAACCTACACCTCGTTGGAAAGCCACTTCCCTACTCTATTGATTGACAGCTCGTTTGACCATACAAAAGGATCGAGGGCCTGTCCCTAGCCAAAAGAATCCAATGAGCGACTATATCGAGCGAAGCACCTCCCCCCACTCTTACGCTTGTATTTTCAGCCCATTATATTTGACGCTGAATCTGATGCAATGGACGTATAGCCAATAAGATTTCCGTCACGGGGATGTCCCACATGAAGGGGTTGTGGAAGGAGGGTGGGCTACAGGCCTAAGCGTAAACATGAACAATGGATGCCGGCTGTCCATGCGTAAATGCGTAATAGTGAGAGTGAGCGTATATCTCCATTCCAGTGGTATTTCCAGTGACCAGAGAGATGGCGAAACGCATGGAAAAGAAGAATTACACTGTTGAAGAAGTTATTGAAGAGTGTACGAGACGGGAAAGCGACTTTTCTGACGAGGATGTGTCGGATGCGCAAAGTTATGTGTCGTCTGTTGACTCGGTGGAGGAGGACATGTTCATTGAAGGAGAAGATATTGTCCATGACAAGTAAGTGTAACTTTTATACATGTTGCAGTTTTATAAATAGAATGTAGACGTTTCAAAGAATTAGTGAATACAGTGTTGTGTCCTTTGTTTTGTTTACCTGTGTGGGGGAGGTGTGCGCTTTTACTATTCCTCCAAAAGTAGTTGTGGAGGACTGATTTGTGAGGTGAACAATGAATACAGCTACAGTTGTTCTGTGAATGAATATCTGATATATACATACAACCATACATACATCTATAGTTATTTTGTTTTATATATATTTTGTGCATTTTTAGGCAAACACTGTGTTCTATTTCATTTACCTGTGTGGGTCCTTTGTTCTGTTTACCTGTGTGGGGGAGGTGTGTGCTTTTACTATTCCTCCAAAAGTAGTTGTGGAGGACTGATTTGTGAGGTGAACAATGAATACAGCTACAGTTGTTCTGTGAATGAATATCTGATATATACATACAACCATACATACATCTATAGTTATTTTGTTTTATATATATTTTTTGCATTTTAGGCAAACACTGTTCTATTTTGTTTACCTGTGTGGTGTGCACTTTTACTATTGATTTGTGAGGTGAACAATGAATGCAGATACAGTTGTTCTGTGAATGAAAACCTTATTTTTTGCATTTTAGGCAAACTGATTCAGATACAGAGTGGGAGCCAAGCACCAGAGCCAGAGCAGCCTCCTACTCCCAGTGTACAACATCACAAGCCAGTCTACATCTCTGGTGACAGTAAGACACCTATCAAGCATTCTAGCTGTGCTTTGTAGCAGCCCGTGACTGTAACAGTGGCATACTGAGAACAACATGTGGCTGTGAAACCTGTGGAATTGTAAACATGTAAACAGTTTGCTGTAAGTAGTTTGGGTATTTGTTTAGATAAAGGTGTTGTTTTTGACCATATCTCTTGTTCTGAGTCTTTTCTTGTGATGCACAATTTCAGTTTCAGTAGAATAATGAGCATTCAATGTGTTTTTGCTTCACTAACATTATTTCAATCATACTAATAGTGAATCTGAATATGGAATGAGGTTCCTCTAAGTGGCACCTTTCATTAGAGCTCTCATTGATGTCTGTATGTTGAAGCATTCCAGAGTTATGCACTTTGGTGCCAAAGTGTCCATTTGGAGACTCCAAATGGCACTTTTTGGAGAGCGCCTGGGAATACCTACAGAAAAACCTGTCCCAAATGGTCATTTCTTGTCCAATTACTATCTACTTTTAACTGGGAATAGGTAAGACTTCAGCCTGTGTCACTATATTGTCATCTAATCAACATCACCATGCTCCAGTTGTCAAGCAGCCTTTTTTTACAAAAAAAATTTAGGCGAGCTACAAAATCTTTTTATTTCTCTGTGTTTAGACTTCTCTCACTGTTAACCATTTGCAATTGCAGTAAATCACACAGCTAAAATAAAAATTTCAGAGTGTTACCTTCACAATGAGACCAAGCTTTTGCACATACTCCTAAGGGCTCACAAACAGCTTGTAGTTTAATTTGGGTATGCCTTTGACAGGCGTTTCATCAACTATTGAGGGTGGTGTTAAAGGGTTAATATCCACTGTCACTGTCAAATCATGCATAACTCTGAACTTTCTTGGTATGTAAGATACCAGAGCAGTGTTGACTGTGAACAGGAAGTTAGAGGAATGCACAGGCCTTTTCTTCACAGTTAGAACCTCAGGTAGGAGCTCCGTCCTGTTTTTGCACATTGTTCCAACCATTGTCAGCTTTCTTTTGAGAAGCTCCTGTCCCAGGTTGTACAATGTGAAAAAGTTGTCACAGATAATGTTATGACCACTTAGACCTTGTGACATATCTAGCACCACTCATGTTCCCTGGTTTCTTTCAGCAACCCCTCCTTCTGGCTTCCCTGTATAAATTTGCATGTTCCATGCATAAGATGAAACAGCATCACAGGCAGCCCAGATTTTGATGCCGTACCTTGCTGGTTTTGAGGGCATATATTGTCTGATAGGGCAGCGGCCTCTAAACCCCACAAGTTCATCCCCGGTAACATTGAGCCCAGGGTTGTAAAAGCGGGGAAGCTGGTCCACCCTGTCTCAGCATCCCACAGACTTTCAGATGAATCCCTTCAAGATTGGTCATATTCAGAACAATTTTCTGAATTGAGTGAGGAATCAGCAGCTCAAAGGATGACTTTACATCCTGAACATGCGTCACTGCAAATCTTGTGGGCCCTGGTACTATCCGTATTATGTTAGCAGCTGAGCAAGGGGGTTCTCCCACTGGGGATGAAGACCATACAGCCTTTCCATTGTTTGACAAAGATATCTGTGGGCCTCTTCCAGTGGCTGGCTCTTGGGCTGCTCCAGCAGCTCCTTGTAGTGCTTCATCTGGAGCTCTTTGCATGTTCGGTGCCTGTTCCTGGTCCCAAATTCACTCTCAGAATCAGAATTTATTTCTAAATTGTCTTCATATTCTGAGACATTTTCCTCTTCCACATTGCTGTGTGCCTAGCTCTCTTCAAATATGAGCTCTAAAGCCCTCTGACAGCTGAATCTTTTGGTCATATTGAGAGTGGAAGATTCTCTACTGTGAAAAAGAGCTATTTATATTGCTTGTCCCCTCCCCTTGATGAACAGGTGTAAGACAAATAGTGTCTTTGATGTACAGAATGTTACAAAATATTGCTCTAAATAAGTGGACACATGACACAGTGTCAAGAGAGCGGGAAAATGAGATCAGAGAGCTTCTCTGTGCTTAGATGTGCTTAATGTGTGTGTACATCTATCTATGTGGGTCAAAGTGACCCGAATACCATATGAAGGATGTAAATGTGTGGGGTATAGTAGCAAGTGTGCTCAATTATTTTTTTTTTTTGTACATGTTTATCACAGAAAATAAGCTAAGGCCATGGAGTTTCAGGTAGAACAAATGTATACTTCTAACATTTTCATTCTTGGAAAAATTTGAAACGGGTCAATTTGACCCGAATACCACACAAGGGATAACCTTAATTATGCATAATCAGGCTCAAATTAAAATGTCTCTTCAGGTAATTGAAACATGTTGTGTTAGTACATCAGTTGTTTCTGGGTTAAGGTCATTCTGTTCAAAAATGTCACCAGACTGGGGTTGTTCATTCTTGTTCATTCTTGAAACTTGAAATTTTAGGAACATTAGGTCATTTGGAGATTCATCATACTCATTGTGTCTTAAAGGTAGGGTAGGAGATTTTGAAAACTCAGTGAGAGTCAGCCAGATTTTGAAAGTAAACACACGCCCCTTTCTCTCGGAGCTCACCCCGAAGCCACACCTCCCAACCAGTCTGTGACTTCGGCCATCATGCACATACCTCTCTGGTGCGCGCAGAACAAGAAGAGAGTGACAACCAGCACACTATATGTGCAGGTGCGCATATAGTTGGATTGGCTGATGTTTTTAGCGTTTTATAGCTTCCACAGATGATTAATATTCTTCGTTTTAAAGCAAAACTGCCGAACTAATCGGTTGCTTTTGGATTGTAAAGAGAAGTTACACTAATTTAACAAAAAGTGCATCAGAATGAAATCTCCTACCCTACCTTTAAGGATTGTTATAGCACATCATTGTCAGGGTTTGTGGATGAGGTGAGGACACAGTTGCAGGACGCAGAGCGGTTAAAATCCCAAAAGTCTTTTATTTAGAGCCAGGAGGGCAAAACAATACAAAACTAAAAATCACACTACGTGGTCAAAAGGAGAGTCCAAAATAACCTAACCAAAAATCACACCTTGCGTGGAAAACAAAAACATAACATCAAACAAAGAAACTACCTGAAGCATAGCATAGCATGGCATGGCATGGCATGGACGAGACATAGACATAGACACAAAGCCCACACAGACAAGACGAACTAGCAAGGACAAAGGGGAAGACACAGACTATATACAAGGGGACCAGGGAAGACAACGAGGCACAGGTGACACACATGAGGGCAGGGCTGGTAATCAACCAGGAGGGAAAACACAGGAAGCAAAACTCAAGACAATACACAGGGAGGACAGGACTACCAAAGTAAAACAGGAAACACAAAACAAGACTAGACAACTAGAAACACAAAACAAGACTAGACAACTAGAAACACAAAACAAGACTAGACAACTAGACAACTAGAAACACAAAACAAGACTAGACAACTAGAAACACAAAACACAAACCCAAGGAAACAAAACACCAGAACTACAGGAAAATAACAACAACTAAACCCAGATTAAACTAAAAACCCAAAACAAGGAAAACAAAACCATAAATAAACACCAGGTCATGACAGAACCCCCCCTTCAAGGAACGGCTCCCAGACGTTCCTAAAAACACAAAACAAGGGTCCAAATAAAAACACAGGGAGCTAGAGTTCAAGGTCTCAGAAATGAATCAAAATAACTCAAAGTCCCAGAGTTCATGAAGGCCCCGGCCATGGGCCAACAGGGGCAACGGAGACAAAGGTCCCGTAAAACGAGAGTCTGGGGTGCTTGGGGGGCAGAGTCAGAAATGGAGGGGACAGGGACCCTCCAGGGTCCGGGCGAAAGCCCAGCATGGACAGGGGTGAGGGCCCACCGGGGCCCGGGCGGAAGCCCAGCATGGACAGGGGTGAGGACCCTCCAGGGTCTGGGCGGAAGCCCAGCATGGACAGAGCTGGGGACCCTCCGGGGTCCGGGCGGAAGCCCAGCATGGACAGAGCTGAGGACCCTCCGGGGTCCGGGCGGAAGCCCAGCATGGAGAGAGCTGCGGACCCTCGAGGGTCCGGGCGGAAGACCACCAGCGATGGAGACGCGGACCCTCCAGGGTCCGGGCAGAACACCAGCGAGGACGAGGCAGCGGACCCTCCAGGGTCCGGGCAGAACACCAGCGAAGACGAGGCAGCGGACCCTCCAGAGTCCGGGCAGAACACCAGTGCCGAAGATGAAGCAGAAGACCCTCCAGGGTCCAGACAGGAAGCCAGAGCCGAGGACGAAGCAGAAGACCCTCCAGGGTCCAGACAGGAAGCCAGAGCCGAAGACGAAGCAGAAGACCCTCCAGGGTCCAGACAGGAAGCCAGAGCCGAAGACGAAGCAGAAGACCCTCCAGGGTCCAGACAGGAAGCCAGAGCCGAAGACGAAGCAGAAGACCCTCCAGGGTCCCGACAGGAAGCCAGAGACGAAACCAGAGCGGGGGACCCTCCAGGGTCCCGACAGGAAGCCAGAGACGAAACCAGAGCGGGGGACCCTCCAGGGTCCCGACAGGAAGCCAGAGACGAAACCAGAGCGGGGGACCCTCCAGGGTCCCGACAGGTAGCCAGAGACGAAACCAGAGCGGGGGACCCTCCAGGGTCCCGACAGGTAGCCAGAGACGAGGACGAAGCGGGGGACCCTCCAGGGTCCCGACAGGAAACCAGAGACGAGGACGAAGCAGGGGACCCTCCAGGGTCCCGACAGGAAACCAGAGCAGGGGACCCCCGACAGGAAACCAGAGCAGGGGACCCTCCAGGGTCCCGACAGGAAACCAGAGCAGGGGACCCTCCAGGGTCCGGGCTGGAAACCAGAGCAGGGGACCCTCCAGGGTCCGGGCTGGAAGCCAGAGTTGGGGGTTCCCCAGTGACTGGACCAGTCGCTGGGGCTGAGAGTCCTTCTGGGTCAGGGCGTGGACCCAGATCTGATGACCCTCCAGGGTCAAGGCTGGAAGCCAGAGTTGGGGGTTCCCCAGTGACTGGACCAGTCTCTGGGGCTGAGAGTCCTTCTGGGTCAGGGCGTGGACCCAGATCTGATGACCCTCCAGGGTCAAGGCTGGATGCACCCCCAGCATCCAGACAGGTGACCTCCAGCGTCTCTGCCACCCCTGTCTTGGCAGGAAGTCCTCTGCGGGGGGCACTGGAGGTCTCTGTGGCAGGCGACGTCGTCTGGAGCCCGCCCTCTGGCCGAGACGGGAGGAGCGACGCCGTCTGGAGCCCGCCCTCTGGCCGAGACGGGAGGAGCGACGCCGTCTGGAGCCCGCCCTCTGGCCGAGACGGGAGGAGCGACGCCGTCTGGAGCCCGCCACTGGGCGGCACCGGAGAGGATGGCGTCATCTGGAGCCCGCCCCTGGGCGGCACCGGAGAGGATGGCGTCGTCTGGAGCCCGCCCCTGGGCGGCACCGGAGGGATGACGTCGTCTGGAGCCCGCCCCTGGGCGGCACCGGAAGGGATGGCGTCGTCTGGAGCCCGCCCTCTGGCGGCACCGGAAGGGATGGCGCCGTCTGGAGCCCGCCCTCTGGCCGAGACGGGAGGAGCGACGCCGTCTGGAGCACACCCTCTGGCCGAGACGGGAGGAGAGACGCCGTCTGGAGCCCGCCCTCTGGCCGAGACGGGAGGAGCGACGCCGTCTGGAGCCCGCCCTCTGGCCGAGACGGGAGGAGCGACGCCGTTTGAAGCCCGCCCTCTGGCCGAGACGGGAGGAGCGGCGTCGTCTGGAGCCCGCCCTTGGGCGGCACCGGAAGGGATGGCGTCATCTGGAGCCCGCCCTCTGGCGGCACCGGAAGGGATGACGACATCTGGAGCCCGCCCTCTGGCGGCACCGGAAGGGATGACGACATCTGGAGCCCGCCCTCTGGCGGCACCGGAAGGGATGACGTCATCTGGAGCCCGCCCTCAGGAGTTGGGGCAGAGTCGAGGACTGGGCGGGGAAACCAGGGGGGCAGCATGGGGGCCACAGGAGCCTGGAACTCCTCCATGTCCTCGAACGCCCGGGCATAATGGAGGTGGAGCCACGGGTTAGCGCTCAGAGCTAAGTCCATCTGGGCTCTGAGTTGCTCCTTCAGGTTCCACAACTCCCCCAGCTGTTGCAGGAGCGAGATCCTGTGATCCACCAACCCCCTCACCACCCCTCAATGCACTCACGCAACAGTGCATGCAACATTAACGATGATGAAAAGGAAGTGGATAAAAAAAATCGATAAAACAATCCTGCTGACTGCTGCAGGTGATATCTTGAATTTTCAGCTGGTATAGCAGCACCTCCATCTCTTTTTTCTTTAACATTACACTCCCATCTCCCAATCTGCAGATGAGGGGAATTGTCCCATCACTTCTGCTGAGTGGGCAGCCATTTCAAAGTATCAATTGGACACGTGTCAGAGGAAAGTTTTTGCTGCCAAAGCAGCACCTTTCAGAACATATGAGCCCTCCTGAATGAATGAATTGTCCCCTCTGTCTTCCTTTTTCCTTTTTGCCCGTCTTGTTCCTTTCATTCCCCCCTGCACCACAGAGAAAGGAGGAGTGCTACAGCGAACGGTTTGAGTGATGAGAGAGATAAGTGGCAGAGATGCTTTGGAAGTGGGGACTCTGCGCTAGCAGAACAGTGTGTGGAAGTGTGTGAGCATGTATAGGTGTGTATTAGGGAGGCAGTAAGAGGGGAGAAGCAGGGAGAGAGAAGGAGAAAGACTGAAGGTGACAGATGTCAGTAGCCTGACGATGAGGAACATGATAAGCAGGCTTCCTGTCATTCAGATGTACAGACCGTGACATCCATCAAATGAGCAGTTCAAACCACACAGTTGTTTGTACAAGCAGAGTCCGGCCTGTCTGTTGAAAAACTAAAAACTGACAAACATGAAACCACTACTGACTCGTCTGCATCACTCTAAGAATAAACTTTTCAAAAATCTTTTCTTTACTCAAAGCAAATGCTGTAGAGCATTATTTTTCCACGACTGTAAGAGGAGGTCAGGAACTGTTCATTTGAGCTCCTTACTGTTCCTGCTGAGGCAGAATAGTGTGGTTTCTGAGTCATATTAATCATCATAGAACCGCAGAGCAAAAAATGGCATTTAAAGGATTTTTTTGTGCTTTCACAACAGGAACTGCTGTCTATTATGGAGTAATAGATCAAAATATTGAAGAAGCAGCACGATATCCAGTCACAGCCACCACTCAGCCAGAAGATGCAGCTTTGATAAATGGATGTCGGGTAGGATTATGTTTATCCTCTGCTGAAATCAATATAGTTAACAATTCCTCTCAAGGAAACTGCAAAATGGTAAGGTAATAAAACAACCAAATAATATCAGTGAAAAAGGGCAGATAATTACTTTGTTTGATAGAGTGGGATTGAAATGTTTTAACAATACATCTGCAGTGCAGTCAGGTCTCTTTGACAGCCACCGTGGAAGCACCTTGCAAGCAATGTAGCATTTGTCAAGCAAATACCTACAACAAAGCTGTGGCAATGTTTTTAAACTGTGGCTTGAGGGTAAACTGCCCTGTCAAAGATGTCATATCTAAACTATCGCAGATGCTAAATCATCCTATATTGGTTGAAACACTGGCCAGCAATTGGAATACAAAAATCGCATTTTATTAGTGATTTCACTTGGATGACTCAAACAGAGGAGTAAATATCCTCCTGCAACCTAAATCATTTTTCCCTTTCTGTTTTGCTTGTGCAGAGCATCTGTGCAGCCTTCTGGGTAGGCCTGAGCAAACAAATACTTGATGGAAAAAAGGTCCTGCCTCTCACCCTTAATGTCTTCCCCTCTGGGCCTAGCCAATGAACCAAAAAGCTTCTCAGGTGCATTTGTCTTATGGAGGGAGCAGATATCCTGCACACTGCAATAGATTTTCACTGTCGCTTCTTCATCCTCCTTTTTTGTTCATATCGATCGGGGCAGGAACGTGTCCTGCAGGCATCCTGCAGCATGTTATACATTGTATGTCAGGCCATCTGTACAAAACTTAGAACAACTGCTCTTCCAACGAGTCTCACATTTGCTAAACAGCCACACATGCATGCGTTCTCCACCTCCCATATTATTTGTTATTGTCTCATAAATCTCATCTTCTCCTACAATAAATGCATACATACACCTTGTAATATCTCTTAGGCAGTAATTTTCCTGCACCATAAAATGAGTCGTTTGTCTCCTCTGTATTTTTTCTTCTCTCTCTCTCTCTCTCTCTCTCGCTCTCCTACCTAGTATAGAAGGAGGAGCACGCTGCAAGAGATTAAAACTCGGTGGAGGGTGTCTGTGGAATGCATGTGTGTGGAGGTAAGCGTGTTTGCATCAAAGACAGAGAAAGGCAGTGAGGGGATTAAACCTGTACCTTGGGGTCTCTTTTCCATGTCAGGGAGGTGCTGGAGCAGGAGGAGTGGGACTGCTGACAGGGCAGTCTCCTGCGTGATATGGACACACACACACGCAGGCATGCCCGCAGGGGCAGTCAACTCTTCTTTTGCATTATTTATGAAATTCTGCCATTATCTCTTGTTTTACACCTTGCATCATCCAGTTGCCAGGAAAAAGCTGTGCAAGTGTGTGTGTGTCTGTATGTGTGTGCGTGTGCATCCGACACAAGCTTGTGTGCGTATTCACAAGACGAAAAAAAAAATCAAAGAATGCTGGAGAAGCAGGTATGACATGTGACAGTGAGCATGGAGGAAGAAAGAACAGACCAACATCTGAAGATAAAAGGCAGAAAAAAATGAGTACTAGTGACCATGTTTTATGTTTCTATGAGACTGAAACACTGGAGAACGGATGGTTTAAGAACCACTGAACAGTGAAGCATCTGTAACAAAGGAAACCACACGACTCTTACAGTTGTAGTCGTCACCACCCCCCTTTTGTGTGCTGTGCTGTGACATCAAAATCCATTTTTGCCACTGTCACAGCAACAATAATATAAAAAACCTTAACAGTACCTACTGCTGTATTACAGTTTATTTATTTTTTATTTTAGATACTTTAATAATCCTAGAAGGGAAATGGAGGCAATGCGGGTAATACGGCCTTGTACAAGGACACACAACAATGACTAGGGAGGAGTTGGGATTGAACCACCAACTTTCCGGTTATTGGACAACCCTGCTCTACCACTGACCCACTGCTGCTCCAATATGACAGCATACTTACAACAACTTCTTATTGTACAATTAGACCTTTTTGTGAACAATATCACTCTTTACTTGTACTGAGCTGCATATAATTCATACCGGACTATAAGGAAAGGGAACAGCTTCACTTTTCAGTGGAAGGCTGTGTAAATTGACTTGTGATTAAAGTATTACAAGAGCTGTCTATCCTCCCCTGCTGTTCATGAAAGCACTCTTGAATTTGCAGTTTTACAATACATAGAGAGACGTTATTATCCTGGAATATGGGGGTAATGTGGGCTAGTATTTACATCCTGGGGCCTGACATTAGACTTATATTACAGTGCGTATGATCTTGTATAGCTATTACGGCACATAATGACAGCCAGTAGGGGGTTTGCCGCAGGTTCACATATCTGCCACTTGATATGAAGTAAAGTAGTGCATACATGACATGGAAAAGGGAATCTATGGCTTCTGTTGTGGTGACACTTTTTAAAACAGTCCTACATTTATTCCATTTTTGCAAACTTTCCCATTCACTAGAACATGTTGGATTTTTATTATGGTGTTGTCAGTCCCCAAAAAGAAGCACCATGGCACAGTAAGGAGTGTGAAGTGACAAAGCACTCTCTCATGGGAATAACTAGGAAATCATTTCCAAACTGTGGAACCAGTAAGAGAAACTTTTTCTAAACCACTCCCACTATATTCAATTTAGTTTCTGGAGAGAGCAGAGTAAACTTTTGGGAATTTTTTTTTCAGCCGTCCTGTTTAATGTGGTTGTCTATCCCTGTTGGAGAGCATCAAAATTTCTTTGCTCACGCTGTTTATCTGTTTTGGTAGGCCCTGGGTGTTATCATGATTTCCAGTTGTCGTGACTACATTAAATAATTTAGTAGATTGTGATGTGTCTGTGCGTGCATAAAGTCCAGACAGCAACCACTGTGTCTGACCCGTGTCTGGAAACTTTACCCAGCTAATTATGAGCACAGCCAGTCGTCCTACAGCAATCTGTCCTACAGCTTGTACAAGTACAAATAGGAACGCAGTTTTTTAATCAAATTGCATGTCTATCCATGGTTAACTACCTATCGTTACCTACCGTATGTACGTTTCTGATGAGAGTGAAACTTATCTAAGCTGCAATAACATCACAATATGTCAGTGCTTTTGTCAGTTACAGCTTGGGACATTTCCTGTGTCCTATAATATCCTATGAATATATATATCTATATATATATAGATATATATATCACTGTGTGCATTTACGCACACAGCAGAGCAGCGTAACCCCCGAAAGTGTGGTCCCTTCTGCCAGTCACAAACCACTGCCCTGTCCCCACCACAGGGAATCAGTTTTACTCTTTTACTAGAGGCAGTGAAAACTGTTATATTGTAAGTGGGAATTGTCATGGACTGAGCATCATGTTAGCCGGCTGTGTTGAGAGAAGTCACTCGCACAAGTGCCCCTATTTTTTTCCCCTCAGTTGCACAGCAAAATATTCACTCGCATACGCGACCAAAATGGGCACACTGTAGATATATAGGTAGATATATCTACAGTGTATATGTATATATAGTGGTGAAAACCACTATTGGCACAAAAGTAAAGTAACACTGAGGGTGATGGAAAAGTCCTTAGTGTGATCATCAAAGAACAACATGAAGTTATGGCATTTCCACTTTAAATCCAACATTTCTACTCGTATCATGTGGGGAACAACACTGCAGAATTTCTATGATTACCACCCAAAGCACCTTTACATTGTTTATTCTCCAGAAGAAGGCAGAGTGTTCACCTCTGTGGGCCCTGAGCTACACTCTAAAAGATCTATGATATCAACATTTTACCCCTCCATCACTGATTTGTGATTCTTGTATCTGGCAAGCACAGTTTCTCCCAGGAGGCCCGCACACTGCCTTCTGTTTTCCTAGCTGGACTCCTCAGTGAGCACAAATAAACACTTGTTAAACAGAAATCCCAACCTCCCAAACTGTGTGCACAGTAAATCAAACAAAGGAGCTAACGGCTGCACTTTGTAAGTAACTACGGAGCTACAGAGTAGGAGTAAAAGACCAGATGAAACCCAGAGAACAAAATGAAATATGGATGACGGAGCAGACGGCTATTATCAGTGTAAATCTGCAGACCTTCTGGGGGTAGGACACAGTGTCCACTAGTGGAAAACACCCAGTGGAAACTGTCATATGCATTTTATATCAGTGTGGTGGAACAGAGAGACAAAAGGACAGAGACAGTGTCAGAGGAATGGCAGAGGAAAAAGCTTAACAAGGTCAACAACGCATTTGAGGGATGCTCGACCTCTCATCTATTTTTGCAAAAACAGAAACCTGCACACACACAAACACAGAAGCACGCAGCTGCAACATTTCAGCATGCAATGAGACATGACAGTGGCCAAGGGAAGAATTTTTTTTCATTTCATTGTGACAGCTTCTTCTCTTCATACTGACACAACAAAGTGTGAGCACATCACTAAAAGCCTGATTTTATTTATTTATTTTTTGCTTGTTGCAGTCAGATACAACACTACTGCAGCATTTTATAGCACTCCAGCAAAATAAATCTCTTTGCCCAAAAAAGCACAGTCAAATATTTTACGGGTCACACAATTGGTCCCTCTATTCAGGTTATAGATCTAAGTGACAACACGGATATGAAGGTCGGTTTTTTCCCTCCTTTTTGCCCAAAAAGTACCGTCTATAAAGGTCATAATCCCCTTCCAGGTTTTGCCAGTATCCGCAGAACTAGTAAACTGTCTCATCAGTAAGACAGAATCCAGAAACTCAATAGAGCAGCTGCAAATTCATAAGTGAACACATTTTCTTGCTGCTCAACCGAAAACAGAGTGGGATGTGTAGCTTTAGAATGAATTATTTTTCTTCTCCTTCTACAGTTTGGGCTCAAGTGTTTTACATTCAACTTAGAATGTCAAAGCTAAAAATGCCTTCAAATTGTATCCATTCACAGCGAAGCCTAAGGCATTTTCTGTGACTTGCCAATGTTCTGTTGCTAACAGTTTTTATTATTTACATGGTTGTAAACTGATCGAGTCGTAAGTCTGTGGTTACCAGTTACATATGAAGAACAGACAACAGATAGAACGGTATAGCAGACTGTTATTATATTGATACTCAACCCATATGTGATGAGTACCACAATGCAAATCATCCAGATGGGATTAGCTTTGTTGAATTGAATTGTATTAAATTACACTCGTTTTCTGTGTGGTACTTAGTCCCAAGTGGATGGCTACATAAACAGAGATAGAATAGGTTATCAGACCTTCTGGCCTACAACTAGACAGAGGAGCATACTACAAGCTATTAATATGAAATTGATAACCAATAACAACAACCACACGGTGGGTATCAAATATGCATCATCCATCCATGTGTGTTTGTAACAGGAGTGTTTGCAACAAAGCAGAGGTGCCTAAAACAAAAGTTCAGCTGCCTCTCTGTTATCCTCTTATGAAATGCCTCAATAGTTTCTGTTGTTGGCCTGAATAACCCGACAGTTCCAGGCTGACATACTGTATCACATCCTGATCTCAGGCCAGTCCAGCCAGTTGTCCCTGAAACCACTGAAGCACACAGCAGCAATTCCAGTTTGGAATTGTCACTTCCAAACATCCAAAAAAACACCACAAGGTTGGGAATGCAGGCTGGAGGTCCAGCCTATGAAGTGGATGCAGCATCCCATCCAAGCTGGCTGAGAGCAGCATCAGCATGCAGAGAGCCTGTGGGAAATGAAGCCTATCACAAACATGATGAGATCTGTTTGGCCACAGATTGCTCAGGGCAATAGAATACCAATGGCTTACACACATGCATGCACCCGCCGACCTCTTCCATTGAGAATGGGCACACCCTCACAAACAAACAAAGTTGCCATTTTTGGCTAAAGTGCATATTTGTAATGCACATGCAAACACAGAGACACATGTGTTGACTGATAGCATGTGAAGGCTCTCTCTAGCACTCTTTGCATTTCGGCTCAAGGGGGTCATTGTACACCCGGGAGAATCATCTGTTTCCCTGAGGTCCGTTAACTCTTATTGACAAGCTCATGAAGCCCAGCGGGCACATACTAATAAGTGCACCAGCGAACACACACGCACGAAGAACAAATACATGTATTTACATCACAAGCACAGAGAGGAAGCATAACTGTATGCTCTTATTGACAAAATGGGAGTCTCCGTGTCGGACCTAAATTGGCCTTTGAATATGCTAATGATTCAGGTGGAAACAATTTAGATAGGAGGGGAGCATTAATGTGAAGTGCCTCATCCTGGAACCAAGCTGCCATGTGACACAATTACACTTATCACACACCTTTACAACACAATTCGCACACTCATCTGTTAAAAAAACACATTCACATAAATTCCTGTTCAGACCTGTCAAATTGGTAGCTCTCACCATGAAACACTTGAGCTTAAGTGGGTGAGAAAAAGATCAGAGGGGAGAAAAAGAATGATGCTTTTGTATCCTGATTATCCTTTAAGAGCTTTGGAGAATTTGTAGGTAACAGTGGACACACACATACCCACACCTGTGTGAACAGGTATTTACTACAACTGTAATAAGTCAACGCATCATACAGTATGATACAATTGTGACAAACTGCTGATGCAAAACACACACTCTCGACTGAAATACTCTATTTTTCTGGCATTGAGAAGCTTCCTTTTTATTTTTTATGCTAACTTAAGCCTCAAAATATGTTCATAATTTATGAAGTTTTGGTCATCAAAGAGGGAGAGCTGCTGTGGGAAGTAAATGTAACAATGATGACGCTGATGTAAAATATAGACCACGCCTGAAATAAAGCCTAATGAAATATTCTAATGTGTATTTAGGTTCTTGAAATGTTTAGGAAATTATGAAAAATTTTTGATCTTTACAAAAACAAGCTTAGAGATTCATCCAGAGCCGTAAAGAACTATGTTCAGATGCAAGAAGACATCAAGTTTGCAACAGGGCCCTGAGATCAGCATCATGGAGTCAGTCAGATATTACAAGAAGACATACTCAGTCGGCCTGAATCCTGAAAGTTTTTCAAGATGCTCAGAAAAACCAAGCTACATTTGTGTATATCTATATTTCTTGCAGCTGAAGTTATTTTGCCTAAAACCTTTCAACACTGCTGCATATTTTTTCCTTTGCTCACTCCACAGTACTATCTGCAAAGTGAGGCTCGGCAGGCACATAGGAACAGGAAACATTTCATAAATGGCATGTATAGATGTAATTAGAGCTGAAAGATTATGTAAATTAGATTGTTGTCGTATTGGCATAAAGGAAAAAAAATGGTTCAGGCTTGAGCATGCAACATCTGCACACATGCTAGCACACACACACACCCACGTAGACTATTACTCCGAAGGGACAGGATAATTGGCTGCTGAGCAAGAGCCCCTTTCGGCTCCTCATTAGCAGCCGCAGACGACTTTAGTGTGTGCATTTGTGTCTGTGTGTGTGTATGTGAGCGTTCAGTGCACATGCAGCCTGTGTGTTTGATCAAAATGCACATCACTCTCATGTCCATCAGTGATCTTTGATGTCCATCTGCAGCACCATGTTCTATTGTAGTTACCGTAGGTAGATATACAGCATATACTAGCATTTGCAGCCTGTGTTTGTGTCTTCACTGTCATTATGTAGTATAGTCAATGTTGTAGTAGGGTCTTTTTTCTCCAAGAGGGGATAATGTGGGGTAATTTCACAGCATTAGGAAGCCCCGTGGTTAAGCTGTAGAGCTCACCACTCTATCACAGCCCTCAGTGCAGATGCCCTGACCAACAGTGTTTTTCCTACTGTCAAAACAAAACAACTCTTACGCCTTCACACACACAGAAATCTCAGACTCTCACCCACACGAGAACATTCAATATATATATTTTAAACTTTTCAAAATCTTTATGCCTTTTATGCCTTTTGATAAACTCCACAATTTAGGAGGATAACACACAGATGTCAAGTGTTTTCATCTCATGCTTTCATTTTCCCATCTTACACTGCATAGAATCTAAATAGAAGAGCAGAGTAAATACCAACATTTAACATTTGATGCTTTTTAATGCTGCCTTTGAATTACATGGAGGATGACTTTAAAAAAAAAGTGACCTCGGAGGACTGAGATTAGGATAAAGTCCAGCTAATAGAGAGGCATCCATGCAGTGGGAGTCAGAGAGCTACCAGATGCTGCAGGCTTGGTGCCAAAAGCCATGGCAGAATGAATGGAGCCAAGGTCTATTCATTGATTCCTTGGGTTGTGCACCATCAAGGGCACCACTGGAGTTGTTTGTTATGTGTCAAGCTGCATACAGGCAGCAGTTTGCAGCATTGGACCACAATTTCAAACTGGACCTGACCTTTTCAGCCAAGTTGCACCCACTGAGCCAGAATCATATGCTGACTTGAACAGCTGAATAAGAATTAAGGTACAGACTCAAGGGCAAACGGCTTATCACATATCAGCATGTGCTGCTTCATCATTTGTCCAGCAGGCCACACGTTCTCAACTGTGGCCCTATATGACACCAAAATTCATTGTATTAAGCAGATTACTGCACTGATACTTCAATCATTATGCTAATGAGGAGCCTGCAGCAGTTCTGTAGTATTCAATGTACATTACAGAATAATAACAAAAAATAACATTTTGGAGTGAAGCGACATGGCTTATGAAACACAGCGCAATTTGTGGGAAATGTCACCTACATTCACTCAAACAATAATTTTTGAACCAACAAGATTTCATTTAAAAATACACGATTGCACAATTTATGCACTAACTTCACTAACGTCAGATATTTAGTTGTTTTAGGATGATGCCAGTTGCTTAGAAGTGCCACTCAGGATATAGAAATCAAGCAATAGAGGAGTCACAACTCAGCAAAAAACATATTGACTGACTCTAATGTGTTCACCTAATAAATACAAAAAAAACTAGAAGGCAAATTATTCATTCACTCTTTGTAAACTGTCAAGTAGGTATTTGTTAAGGACTAAAAGTCAAGTCTTTTGTTTTCTGCTTGATATTAAGTACTGTCATGCTCCTTTAATAATATTACTTAATAACTGGCTGTAGGTGCATAAATGAAAATAAATTTGTCAAGGCAGTGGATTACCTGTAGGGTTTCCTTGGTCCAAAGACAAAAAATACTTTTGAAAAAATTAGAAATCTCTCAAGTGATGCTGTAAAATGAGATGCATCTACAATTCTAGGCTGATGCAATAATTATAGTGCTATAGACCTAGGCTGCTGAGAGACCTCCACTGATGCAATTATATCTTAATCACATTACTGCATGTCATTAACTTTTCTCTCTCTCGCTAGACCTTTCTGCAGGTGTCTCTGGTAAGTTGCATGTGTAAAGTACTCTCCATTGCTATGATCTAGTGCTCTATAAAACCTAACTGAAAGTGGGGAGTAAAACAAAGGGGAATAAAATCTACTTTGAATGATTTCGTGTGATTAAATTGATACAGCAACAGCTATGGTAATTCACCAATTAGTGATAGCCCAAAAAGTTAGCCAAAAAGCCTTTTGTGCAGCCAATTGTATGAGGTACAAGCAGAAGAATGACTGAGCTTCTTCTAATCTCATGTTTAGCCCTTAAGCCATGTCCTAATTGTAACTGAGCCCTGACAATCAACAGATTCTGATCAGCCAGACGACCCTGCCGTCTACAGACAGCACACAACCACAATCCGAGCACTTCAGAATTCAAGGTGATTTTCTGTGACCCCTTACATTTACTTCAGCTGAGCACTCGCCTTTGAACAGAATAGAGCAGACAGTTTGTACAGACACATTGTCCTGAGCCCTTTTTGGCATCCAGAAAAAGAGACAGGAAGAGGGGCACCGTCTCTCTCTGTTATGACCCTGGGAGTTCAGCGCTCTAATATTTCGTGGCAAATGCCAATATTAAGTGCTGAAGAGATAGACAGTGAGAAAACATGATTTTATTCTGGCTATCTAACAAACCTAACCTGAGGCCAGGACAGCTGTGTGTCCTTTTGAGCCACAGACGCAGCACAAAGGAACATTCACTGCTGTTAAAATGAAAAAAAAACAGCTCCAGGCTAGTGACTCATGGCACATATCACTCCCAGCACATGCTTCAACCAGCAATATAAAACCGATTTTTCAATCATATCCTTGTTGGAATAGAATGTTAAATAGTGGTCACTGTTAAGCTCATCATGAAGTACGTGCCTCCCAAAGATATAAGGGAGTTTTCATTTGCAGCTCAGCCTGTTAACAATCAGAAACTCTGGGTGATGACAGGAACCAGCATGTCCAGATATGGGTAAAGAAGCCAGTGGGACAGCACATCTTTTCTCCTAACAGAATATATTCTCGACACAGGAACAAAGCTTATTGGTATTCCCTGTGTGATCTGCTAAAGATGAGGAAACACAATGTTTGCTGTTGTCAGGAGGTGTTAATCCTCAAATAGCAGATATAGCTAAACCTGAATGACATGAGGATATTAAAGTGCACGCACTGAATTCCAAACACCAGACACACGATCTTCCAATGATATGCCTATTCTTAGACTTTCACGCTCCAAATATTTCTGCCTGCTGACATTAAGCTGTGTGCTAACTTTAAATCATTGGCTGTGCCAACAAGCAGACACACTTTACAGACTAGTTTATAGAATTGATTTCTTGGTAGTGGGCAGTTTGGGAAGGTTAAGTATGGTATGCAGTGATAGAAGGAGTATATAGAAAAAGATCTAAAGTCCAGGAGGTGGACCAGCAGCCTGTACCCTGTGGAGTTCTACAGACCACTAGAGGTAACAGATTGTAGCTGGGCTGCAGAAGTCACTGCTGAGGGTGCTACACTACCACTGTGTACCCTTGAAATGACAATTAACCACCGACCGCTCCAGCATGATTTGCTTTACAGGCGATGCTGTGCCACTATGTATACACAGTATATACCCACTGATGTGCCCTGCATGGCATCTGTGTGCGGCTGGCCCTCAAAAATGTCTTTATGGTTCATAATGTGAAAATATACTGCAAAACCTAATTATGGGATTTATGCATTAACATCTTAACCAGCATTACTTGGGACAGTAATCACTATAAGCCTCAACAGAAATTAGTCCAGATACCATCCTCCTACTAGTGCACACTTTCAATTACACTGTGCAAAAGACTAAGGTATTACCAAGCTGAATTCTCAAGGAGGCAAAACCTTAAATGAGCAAAACATTAGAAGAAAAGGAAATCCAAAGGAAATCATATTAACTGATTATCTATAGTGAACTTTCAAGAGGTTTCTTAGGGATGCAGAAGTAGCTACCTGCACCAAAAACAGTGCAGTGCAAGGACACAGTGTGCACCAACCTGCATGATGATTCAATGAACAGGCTACACCATCTCATCTCAGTAGACAAACAGGTCTCCAAGCCTGTGTGCTGGTAGTCATTGGAGTGCTTGTTAAAGGCAAGTTCTGTTTGGTCACTCCTGATAATCCTGCCCGCCGATGGTCGCTCACCAAGATCTTCAGCCAGCACTGTGTTATCTGTCTGAAAAGGATTGAGAAATGTTTTGAATTAGCTTTCACAACTTCTGTCCTATTACAAATAAGATTAAAGTAGATTGCACATTGACACATACTTTGATTATGTGTTCTAAGGTGATATTATGGAGTGCTATGGCCCACCTGGTTGGCTAGCATGCACACACACGCACTTAAATTGTTAATTACAAATATCACTTCTAAAGGGTTTAATCATTGACACAACTGCTTACTGTCATTCTATCCTAAAATAGACATTTAAATGAAAAAAGAAATTAAACTTGTGTCTTACTTCAATGGTCAAAACCCATTTATGCTTTTCTGTGAAATAATCATAAAAATGACACAATCAGCGTTTATTCAAATCAGAACAAAAGTGGCTCACTGAGTTTGTAAAAGGGGAGTATTTTTTGATTTAGCTTACACAAAACCCTCCATAGAAAGCTCGACATCAGCTTATAAAAAAAGTGTAGCCCGTTAGGGTGGTTTGAGAGAAAGTCTATAAGGTGCCAATAATATGGGTCAAACGCTGCTGATTTGTTGGCAGCTCACACCTAAAGCTACGACTGTGTACTGAGTCCATCCATCTGCTTTGAAGGGCTGCAGGTTTCTTTTGAATGCAGAGGAGTGAAGGCCAGATGTAAATATGATGCTACCACCAGTGGAAAAGATCAAGTACATTCATCATGCACTCTGGGAAGGATGTGACTACTGCTACTTGTAACCTAAAGGTGCAGCATTCAGCTGCATTCTGGCTCCTATAAATGTAAATTTAGGTCATTGTCATTCCCAACATCATTGAGGTATCATCTGGTATATTTTAAGTGAGTTGTTTCCTATTTTTTTAAATAATAGCATTGTTGCTGTCATATTTAATGAATTATTTTATTTCTAATTCTGTTTAGTTGTGTAAATTACCAACTTTTTTATAAATACAGGCTAAAATAATTTTATCTCAGTTATTTTTGTTCAAGTATCTACATGAGAATGACATTTGCTTTTCGCCAACAGTGGGAAGAATCAGCTCCCTGGCTTTTTACGAGCACACCCAAAGGGAGTAGCACAAAGAGTTTTCTTATGAAGTTGAAACACTCAGCATTAGCACCTTTGAGGATTTCAGAAAGTTTCTAATTTAAGAAGTTTATTCACTCAAAATATGGAGTCGATAAGGACACAGCGATTATCAGGGCATACGGATATTTTAAACAGCCTTTTAGAGTCTTAGTGTGGCTTTTATGTTTGCTTTTGTGAAGGTGTATATATTTAGGGACAACTGTTAAAAGGCACAGCATGAAGCAAGAAGACACTTCATTTCTTCAAGGGCCAAACGCCTTCAAACAGGCTCCTCTGGTTCCAGTACAGATACAAAGAAATACACATAGTAACCAATAAATGCACAGTGTACACAGCAAGCCTATACATCTGAGCAAAGCTGCTCTGCACACCTACCATCATACACACACAGAGACACACACAAGGACACAGAGACGCAGCAATTTGTAGTGACAAACTGCAGAGTAAAACTCCAGTCGGACTTGTGTTCACCTTTTCACATCTGAAGGCACCATCCATTAGAGCTGGGCTGTCAAAGCGTGCTGGAAAACTCACACACATACACGGTGAGCCTGAGTGAAACTGAGCCATACACACACACACAACATATTTGCAAACACAAGTGCTGTTACAGGAGATTTTCAACTGGGAAGCTTAAAGATTTTGGACCTTTAACCTTTTTAATACAAACATTGTATACAATGACATTTCTGGCAATGTAAAAACACAAATTAGCTTTTGATACAAAACAATCAATCAATATTTTATTTTATAGCAGTTTTGAATCTTCAGATTTAGAATATGCCATAAAAACTCTATATTGAACTCTAAAATCTCTGCAGTCCCAGAGTTAGCATTAAAGCCTCTTTATCACTCAGTTCCTGGGCTGCTTCTGAATTAGATTTTGAATCTTTCCACAGTTGCATCCTTGGTTTCTCATCTTCTCCTTTTACTCCAGGTGGAATATAAAAAGGTGGCATCAGGGAGCACTCAGGCTTATAGTGTTGGCAGTATCTATTAAATAGGCAGTTAACAACATCAACATAAAAGTAACTTTAGCTTTGGTCTGAGTGTATCTCAGTGATTTTTTCATATATAGCCCTGTGTATTAATGTATGTGATAGAAAACAGTAACTCACTGAGGCTATTAACAGAGCAGCAGTGTTGTGACAGTTTAGTGTTTTCATAAAATTTGCATTGCTGTACTTTGTAGAATTGCACACAGAACAAATCATACACAATAAAAACACAAAAAAAGGTTTTCAGACCAGGAATCTTAGAACTCTTTCTGGTGCAGTATCCACAAGACTAGAATTTTGGGCACTTAGGGTGTGGAAAAAACAGGAAAATGCTTCAAATAAATTCTGGTAATCTAAACTGTAGTTTAAAAAATTCCAACCAAGGATAGGCTGTAACATGATCAGTAATACTAGTTGTTCTTACACAGTCTCTTGACTGCAGCTGCCGCATGAAAAGCTTCTCCTTCAAGGAAGTGCATCCAATAATCTTTAATAACATTAACAGAGACTTAATTTTATTCAGTTGTGCGGGGATGCCATTAAATGAACAACAAATCTCCATCCTCCGAAACAGCTAGAAGGAATGCAGCAATTGGTAATATCATTAGCGATGAATTATCAGAGCATTGTATGAAGAGATAATGCAAAAAAAAACTTCAGAATAAACATGGCCTGTTAATAAATTACTCTATTTTTAATGCATATCTCTATAATCTATAAGAACCTAAGTAAGCACTAAAGCAATGTGTGGCTTTCACACTTTGGCTAGCAGAGTACAAGCACACAAATTGATGGCTTGCTAAAGGCAGTGTGGGTTAGTCTGACACAATGCTGCTTCTAATAATAATTTGCTGGAACAAGCACACACACACACGCTTTATACAGAGATATATGTGCACACAAAATTATTACGTTACAAATATTTTTATATGTGTAAGACATTTCCTACATGACTTGTTGTTTGCTACTAAACCTTAATAGAGACTGACCTTTTAACTAACTATTGTCTGAGTTGCCAAGATAATTCATGCAGCAACACAGATTGTCAACCTTCCAGGTGGTGTGTTAGGTTTGAGACTGTGTAAAACCACAAACCCAAGTAAAACTTTTCAATGCCAGAAAATGTTACAAAGAAACGCTTTTCCTCATCTCAGCAGAGCTAATCTGTGTCGCCCAACAAACAACTCGCTCTATGACAATCAATCACGGCTTGTGATAGCCTGAGTCACACATCCCACTGCTTTCCATTCTGTGTAGTCTGTGTACTTAATACCCACCCCAGAGAATACGACCAGACTGGTAAGGTTATTAAAGATATGAACCATTAGCTGGTAATGTGGTGGGAAATGGCTCATGATCTCCACCTTAGTATTTAACATTTAAATGTGCTGTATGACTCATGACAGCTAGAAAGAAAGAAAGAAAGAAAGAAAGAAAGAAAGAAAGAAAGAAAGAAAGAAAAAGAAAGAAAAAGAAAGAAAGAAAGAAAGCTGGAGCAGAAGCACGACTTGTTATATTACAGGTCAGAAAGAGGTGAGGCTAGAGTTTCTCAGGTGAAACCAGGTTAATGTTATTTGGAGCTGGTGCAAATGTATTAATTCATCAAGATATTTCAGTGTGCATGTGCATGTGACCTAAAGGGGGCTGGTGTGTTTACTTTGTAATCATTCAAATCTAAAAATACATTAATATTTTGCACAAACTATCAATTTAAAAATTGCGACTGGCTACTTTGTCCTATGATAACAAGCCAGGTGTAGCCAAATGTAATGAGACAATAGCAAACGTAGTTGCATGCCGAGACCTTTCTGGAACAAGTCTGGTTTCCTCAGTGAGGGTCATAGGGAGGTTAACTTTATCCTCATTTTTAATTTTGTATGTTTGTATTTTTGCTTTTTTTTCTCTTCCTACAAAATGCCACATGGACCTGACAGGGGGGTCTAATGCCCTAATCACACAGTAATTACAACAAACCAGTATTCTATTGTGTATTGGTGAACCCAGCTGTCTAGTAGGTGATCTAGTACTCCACATTTTGACATAAAATCTTACCTTTCATTCATAAATATGATCCAAATATACCCTGCAGCCACAGTGACTGACCTTCTGTCTGTTCGGTCAACACCAGGTAATCTATGAGGGTTTTCCTGAACCTTGGCCTCCAAACAGTCGCCCCAACTTGAAAATATTTCTGTTGTACGTATGGCTGTTGTACCTCTGCCACATCAGCACCTTCCACTCCTGGCTGCAAGACTGTAACCCTTTATCCAGGACGCACTGCTATGAAGACATCCTTCCTGCCAGTGTGTACTCATAACCAGACCTTGTAAAGTCACTTTTTTCAGGTTGTAGAAGTCCACCTACAAAAGAGTGGCTCAAGCAGGACCAAACAAGTCCAGCTAGTATTTTTTGTCCAAAAGCAACCTAAATTTGATCATGGCTTCCTATATTGCAATATAAATTCTTCTCTAAAGCCCAACCCCCCTATTAAAGCACTGTTTGTTTTTAATGTTCTCTATAAATAACTCAGCTGACTTCAGGTTATTTGGTTAGAAGTACTGTATATTACAGCCTCATTGCGAAGAGATAAAGCAGAGTCAGAGCTGAGCTGATATCTTGCTTGGTGCTGTCCAACATCCACTCTGCTTGTGCTGTACAGCCATAAATTAGTTAGAAGATGTAAACAAATGCATCACATCTTATGCAGAACTATGTCGAACAAAATGCCTCAAGACTGATGTCTACCTCACAATATAGTTTATAACACCATTTCAAAGTAGACTTCAAAGGATCAACCATGAATCTAGAGCACATACACCAAAGTTTTTAATTGCGCATTACTGCCTCTTAAAGGCCCATTTGAAGGCCACAAATATGGCTTTGGTAAGAAAGACAAAAACATTCTGGTCCAAAGAAGCCCTATACACTGATATATTCTGGGACTCCAGCCAATGTAGATACTGATCAAGTAAGTGACTATGATCTGTATTACCTTGGAAATATCGCCAAACTGACCCTGTTTTTACAGACATAGGTATTAATATCCTGAGATTCGAGATAAAGGTATATGGGAATAAGTTAACATAATATTAAATAACATTACTTATATACTATATGTAATTTAAGTTGATATAATCAGTGTTGGGATACCTTAAAAACTATTCAGTTACGGATACAGATTACATGTCCTAAAATGTAATTTGTAATGCATTCCGTTACATAACTCAATCTGGGTAACATATTCTGAATACTTGGAATACTTACAGTGAATTGCATTTTAAGTGATTGAATGCAATCACATTCAATAAAAATGTCAAGTTTGTTACAGCTGACTGCATTCACATCAATGTTATTCTATTTACAGAAACAGAAACAAAACATAATAATGATATCAAACTGTACATGCATCACATTTGAGGAGCATTATAACCATGCAACACGACACCTTTACTCTTCACCCTCATCCTCAGACTCTGAACCCTTTCAGTCTGACTGCACTGTCCTCTCTGTCTCTTTCTGTCCAGTTTGTGGACATGGCCCAAAAACTTTAGCTTTGATTAAAGATTTTGTATTGACAGTAAGAGCTCTCACTCCAATGACTGTTCACCATCATGCACATGTAGATACCCACAGGAGAACAAAGACACAGATTTTTGTGTGACTTGTTTTATCCACCAGAGTCAATCCACTGATTTCAACAATGTAACTGTATTCTTATTACCATTTCTTCAAACTGTAACTGGAATGGGATACAGTTACTCATATTTTACTCCCCAACGCTGGATATAATTAAACTGTCAAATGTGCTTCAGCACTCGTTCTTCCCTACAGCTTGATCATCATTTAGCACCTCAGACAGCACAGATGTGATTTCAACACCCCAAACATGTGCTGAAATCCAAACAAGACAGAGAGAAAATCAGGTGAATAAATAAAAAATGATGAGGCCCAAAGGCTCCTTAGTTAGAAGACATCTTGTGCTGCATTTCAAAGTAAAATTAAAATTTCATTTTAACACAGTTAAAATATTTCACTGATGTGTTGTAAAACTAGGCCGTCTATGCCACAGACAGGGACGAGTACCTCTGGCTTTGGTCTATGACCATAAATACAAACAACCAAAATGCTTTAGGATCTGTTCTCAATTCACGGCAGGAGATGGTGAAATTAAGAACTATTTTCAGCCACAATGAAAACAGGGAGTCCTGCAACAGGTGGTGTGACCCTCTACAGCACCACTGTCTCAACACCATGTGGGATTACGCACATTTTTTTTTCTCACTTTACTTTTAATGCAGAACACGTTTGAGCTAATACTGCACATACTTCCCTGGGATTATTGATAACCCACCATGGACAACCATCTAATTACAAATTCTATCTTTAAGATAAAACAGTCTGCACTGTAATTACTGTATCAACAACAAACAATTGTATAAGAATAATTTTTATTACTAGTTTGCAGCTATTCTTGCAATTTGTTATTCTATTCCTAACTTTTACAGTGTTGTACCCATTCAAATCAAGTCAATTCACCTGCCTTTACAAACACTAAAATTCTACTTCTCATTATTGCCTTCTTTTATTGCCTAAATCCAATAATTAATTTCAACAAGAGCCACAATTATGGCTGGTAAACTCTAACTCCTACTCTACAACCACGGGATATCTGTAATTACAATCTATGGCAGACTCAAATGTAGAATGGGCTCATTTTGAACAGGCTGCTATGAGAGTTTGATGTTTAGGGTTTAATGTTCAGCCCAGTTTACTTAGGAAGATAATTATTCATAGGCTGTCAGACACACAGAGGTTTGGCCAAACAAAAGGAAAAAGTTCAGACGCTTCCTAATACTCTGTGAATCTTCCTAAATCCCTTTTAAAAGTTGAGCCTCAATCGGTTTGTTTTTGCGGCAATAGCGCCTAATAAACAAGGCATCTTCAACAGCCTTGACTGCATGACACACATTAGTTGTAGGCCCCTTATTACGTTTTAGAGCCAGTTGAACTGCTGAGATTGCAGCTGGTATTCATCAATAAAGCCAACCATCCTGGTGGCACCATTGAAAATCTACATCTGTATGAATACATACAAGTGAGGCTGGACAATTAGACATTAATAATAAATCTTTCATATCTCAGCTGCATTACTTCATAATTCACGAAGATTCATTTTCCCTAACATGACCGCATATCTTTGCTAAAAGCTGTTTTTAACAGGCTGCTGGAAACGGTGGCTGGGAATTTATAGAGAAAGCAGCAGCAGAAACACAGCAGCTGCATTTGACTGTGACTAACCTGAGTGGGTTTGTATTATTCTTGTAAAAAAAAAATAAAAAACAAACAAAACAATAGTATGCTGATTCATTTAAATCAGTTTCTATTTGTCCCAATTTTAGGAAATTCATCTAATGTGTAGACGTAAAATAGCTTCACAGAATCCGCATTATTTTCGCCTGACTTCTGGGTTGCTACCAGATCAACTACCCTCATGTTTCTTTCATTAATCCTATTACTTGTTTCTGCAATCCTGCATTTCACTGGCATGTTCTCAATCTGAAAAAAAATTGCTAATAACTGACTGATACACGTCATGTTTAGACTCTTTTTCATTTTTCCTAAAATGCTGAACTACCATAGCTTCTGTATCTTTATTAATGTCTAGCAGCACTCGAAGTGTGAGCAAACACTGTGCAGGCCTTGAAAAAATATCCAAAATACCAGGAAATTAAGCAATTTATCCTACAAAAGATTACATGATTCCTCAGAGATACAAACGGCCTATTGCTTAACTGTTCCTGGTTCTTACTGGAGCTTAATATGGTCGGTAATGATAGAGCATCTAAAATGTGTTCTCTCAGGCATGGCTGGGAGTAATGGGCCCTCCAGTCACTACTGTTTATCTTCCTGGACAGTTGATGGCCCTCCAATGTGTCATTACACTAACTAGGCATACGCAGTCTGCTTGTGTGTGCGTGTGTGTAAAAAAAAATGTGAGCGATAACATCTATACGAGTGTGCACAAAATCTGTGCACCTTGTCACAGCGACAAAACTGCTGCTGAATTCACAAACAGCAGTTATGATTTATTGGCATTCTGACTATCTTTCTCACACACACACAGACACTGCAGCTGCAATGACAGTCAATTGGTACATGGTCACTCATTAGGTGGCGACATGCACACGTCTGTCTCACATGCAATCATTTACACATACCCACACACATAGAAAGCTGCACTGGGATTGGCACTTTAGACTGATAAATGCAAGCTGAGCTGCTTTGCATTCTGTGTGTGTGTGTTTGTGTGTGTGCTTGCTGGAGTGTATCCACCTGTTACATATCAGGTGCCTCCAGAATCCTTTAGACCAATAACACACCAGTGAGAAAACAACAACACACACACGAAAGTGGGTTTTACACACAAATCTGATACTGATTTAAATATTTAGATGCAACTAGTGCACACAGAGTACACCGAGGGAAATAAACTAGACAGAGTCAGATGTATACACAGTAAATTTGCCTACAGAGAGTTCCCCTTCTCCATCATCTCAGGCAGGGGAGAAAACAGAGACGGGAGGGTCAGAAAGGCCAGACAGGAAAGTGACAAGTCCAACCATGTGAACACACTTAACCACACTCCGCCATCTTAGCAGTGCTCTCACTCCTTTACATTTTCTGACTGGAGCCAGAGCGAGTGAGCTGTCCTTAAAGTCGTAATCCATGAAATATTTTTTTTTCCACTAAGTGCTCATTACTGAGGTGTTTCTGCACCACACACTTTCCAGAGATCATCTGTCAATCACACAGTGCGTTCTGTTTCTGTTGACAAAGTTTGGGTTTCTGTAGGCAGTGCTCTCTATGCTTTGTCTCCTCCATCACAGTAGCTGTCAATGCTCGTGTTAACTACAATAGTGCTTTGAATACATTTTCCAACAACCCTGAAACAGAACTGTACCAGATTTCTTCCAGGAAAGACAAATCACAGGCTGGGATAAGAACAGTGAGTGTTTTCATGTGGAGTCAGTCAGGATTAAATGGTAAAGTTATGATTACTTCATTACAAGTCCTGCACTAACTTTTAATCACTACCTCCCACTCAGGTGTGTCACAAGGCACCCAATCATTCTACTGTCTCACTTCATTTCTTTTTTTTTTCCAGTCTACATTCAGGACATATATAGAGCAATAACTAAACCCTTCAGCTTCACAGTGTGCTCATTGTGAAGCACCACCCAATCTGTCCTCTATCTAGTTCAGAGCCAAAAGGGTTGGGTGACAGGAATTTTTCACCCATAAAGTGTATTTCTGTGTGTCAAACCCTCGCCCTGCATTGCCAAGAATTCCAGAATGTATATGCACTAGAATTACAATTTTTCACAGGGCTTAACCATTGACAAATAATGACAAATAACATCCCTTTGTCTGTATCATATACGGGACTGCAAATTTACAGTTTCCACCTGTCTATTAGGTGTATTTTACTATAATCCACAGCTTTCATCCATCCATCTACTTATTACCATCGATACCAACCTTGAAGGGAAAGGTATCTTTTTCTCCAGCTAACAATTTACAATCAGATTTTCTTTTATTCCACATGCATGATGCAACCTTAGAAAGGACTGAATGAGTTTGCATAATGACCACAGTATATAACTGGGAGGCCATAGAAGGTGGCAAATCTGTTGCTATGGGAAACCAGACTAAACCAAATCAGCGTGTGCATTCAGCTGTGCTGTTATTGTTTCTCAACAGACCACAGGAAAGCTTGTTACCTTATTTCACAAGGAATTAAATTTAGACCTGATTATGTTCATATAAAAAACATTGTTTATATTTTTTCCCCACTAACTACAGAAAAGTTAACATTAAGGAAACTCTGGGATAAACAAGTAATGGTTCAACAGTAGCAGCTTAAACACTGCAATCCAACAGAAGACATAAGCTTGCTAATGCTCTCGCCCTGCATCTTACATTCAGGTGACTTCAGGCAGGCTGTGTCACCACGGTAGTCTCTTTTTGAACCGGCGCTCTGCCTTTGTGTTGTCAGTCAATCTTAAGTATAGCATGCATGTGTCGCAGTGTTTTTCCCCCCTTGCACGTTTAAATTTATGTGCTTTTTACTGTGTTTTTGCAAGTGTGCTGGTGTTCATACAGATGTGTCTGTGTGTTTGTGTGTGTGTGTGTTGCAGTTCAAGTGTGTGTGTGTATGCTTGTTTGTGTGTGTGGCCTGGAAATTATCTGGTCATTCATCACTGCCTGAGCAGCCGAGGCTAAAGACCATCCATCTTCTCAGCCTTTCACAGCCAAGGCTGACACTCAAGGTGTTTGTATGACTTAATGTTCCTCTCTGCAGGATTTTGGAGCAGCGTGCACACACAGCTCTGAGTGTGTGTGTTTCTTTTCTCTGCTCATGTGTGTGCGTGAGACTGTGGGGCTGATGTGACTGTTTTTCCTTTTGTTTACACACTTGTGACTGTGTCTGTTTAACCCGCTGCAACAATGCCTCAGTGTCAAAGGCCCCATTAAATCAGGTTTGCATAAACATATAGCACAGAGGTTGCGGTAGGGTTAGGATGTGTCATATTCTCATTTTAACATCAAAACTGACAGTGTGTCACTGTTTGCGTGTATTTTCCATTACTGAATTAAAGAAGCTCTCTCTCTCTCCTGTTTATCTCCAGCATATAGCCTTGTCAAAGTGTTTGCTGCTGAGTATTGGCAAACACAAAAGCTCACCACTCTTTATTGACTGCCTCAGGCTATGACCTTAGAAGGGTGCGTGTACTTGCCTATTTTTCCTCGTTTGTGTGTGAGTGTGTGCTTACAGTTACAGGCCTTTCTCATTCTCCTGCTAAAGGTCAGCCGTCAGACAGTATTGAACAGCGCTAAAGGTGAAAGAAACATGAAATATGTTAAATGATAAACTATGGAGTGCCACACTCCTGCTCTTCTCCCACTTTGAGTGGGATGAATTCTGTTCTGCGTTGTATGTGAACCAAAGGGCATACACACCACTAAGATCTAGCACACCTTATAGCCATGAAATGCATATATAGCTGCTCATTTCAAATCATTATAATCCCACAAGGATTATTTGTTTTACATTTTTACAGCTAATTTAAAGCACAATAAAGAATGCAGAGACAGAAGTTTTATGTTAAGCAGCAGCAGGGTTTTGAAGTAATGTTCCTGCTAACAGTGTCTGCCAGAGAAGGTCAGTATAATCGCAGTGAGAAGGTGAGGGCTGACAGATCTTTATAATAACACCTTTGTCCTTCTGTCAATATATTAAAAAACCTTTAACCTATCCAGAATAATATAGCCAACATTGCTAGTTCTTACAAATTGTAACAAAGGACCTTTTATATTTTGAAGTGTAGCTTCCAATTCTTCATCTGAACCTAAGACCATCTGTCCGAGCAGCAGTTTAATAATGGCTAGTTGGACTATGTGGCTTAGTCAGGGAATGAGTAAAGGAAAGATATAATGGCCAATTTCATTTTAGTGTTTAGGTAGCTAAGAATGTCAGAACGCGCACTAGGGGGAAAAAAAGTGTGTACCAGTCGCCTGTCATAACAAGGCTAACAGCTAACAGCCACAGAGCAAATAAGCCTCTCAGCTTGTACACCTGACCTGCAGCAGACCATTAGCAGCTGTTCCACTGCCAACAACGCTTCATGAAAATGTTGAGCTTTAGCTTGCTAGAAGTTAGAAATGGTCCATCATTTACTGTGGCTCTTTTGTTTGGCAATGGAAAAAATAAAGTATGATGCCACTAGATGAGCTTTTAATAATAAATTTCAAATTAAAGTGCCAGTTATAGCAGCAGACAGGCTGAGTAACAATGTATGCGCAATGCCATAACATTAAAGGATTCCTCATACACATACTGAAATGGACAGATAGTGTAACCTAATAATTATTGCCACAGTGCATATCCAAATCTGTGTGTACAGCTGAATTTGAATATAAGTTTGTTTGCTGTTTGTTAAGGGGAAAGCAGCATACGCTTGGCTGGTCTAAATTGTTTACTGGAAAATGCTCCCTAAGGTTTTATACTGGAAGGTTACAAGGAGCCATGAGACAGAGGACTACAAACAACAAAACTAAAAGCTACTAAGAGCTTCTGAGTGTCAGAACTCATTAATTCAAAGGTTAGTTCAAGTCATTGTATGCAATCTGAATATCAGAAACTACAGACTTAAAACCTAAATGCTGCATATTATACCATCTTTTTCTATTTAAACCAATGCAATTTCAATAATTAAAAACATAGTGAAAAATGCATTGTGCTGGTGAAATCAGCCACAACAACATCACTAATTTACACATAGGTCTAAGGAGGCTTTATTTTTTTCCTCACAAATAGAACATGCCCTGCATTTTCAGTGCAAACTGAAGAGTTACAGCTTAATCTTCCCTGCAGCACAGCCATGCCCCAGTGAGCTTATAAATGAAATATGCCACCATGCCAAGCCACTGTGCCTCATGACCTTTCCCAAAACTCCCCAGCTCCCTGCTCCCTGATGCTCGCCTACCTCCAGACATACACACACACACACCAACAAACAGGTCCAAGTAAATGTCCGCACACGTGCATTCATATACGTACAGTGTTGAGCAGTGGGACTTTTAAACAGGCAAGCAGGTAAACACTCTCATGTATACACCGTGCCCTACAAAGGGATTTTTCCCCTAAGTCACTCTTTCTATTCATCTGTTTACTTTTGTTCCAGCGTATGTTTTAATTTAAATGGATTTCAGGTGCCTACTCCTTCTCTGCTTTGATGCAACCGCTGACATTCCTCCTGGTCTCCCTCTTTTTCTCACTTCCTCTAAATCCACCAGAGACATCACAGTGTGCCATCTATCACTCTCTCCTCTTCACTCTTCTTGCTCCCTTTGCTCTCACATCCTTTGCTCTCCCCCACTTCCCCTTCACATGTAAAGAAACAGAAATCTCAAGTCTCTAGATTCTCTGGATCTCATGGTGCAGTCCGGTGACTAATACGCTGCAGGCACTGACATCCTGGGTTCAGGAGGTCGCCATGGCAGCCAGACTCGGTGCCCTCATGGGCAACAACCCGGACAGATCTATGACATCTGGGGTTAACTCTCACCAGCCCCTGATTTGAACAGAACAGATGAAACAGTGATGCTATGGTGCAGTCCCACCCTCCTATTTTTTTCTAGCCATCGCCCGAGGCTTCGGAGTTGCTTCACGCTAGGTGGCAGATGTAGACGAACAACAGTTGTCATATGTCTTTTGGAATGTTTCATTCCAACAAACAACACATCTGAAAAGGGAGTCATCTGCCAATCCTTTCACAACAGTACAAAGCCTGAAGGCAGGCTGATTTACAGGATCTTCATCCTTCCATTACACTGCACATTTTTCAACACCTCCCATTTATGCTGACCTAAAGATTGAGCTTCATTCTTCATTTTTGGACCCTGAGTTGTGATTGCTGAACTGACAATCAGCACAGAAAGGTTGGTGACGGTGTTGTTTTTGTGATTTAGCTAAATGTGTCCTTTCTCATGTCTCCAGCACAGAGCCCCCTGCAATCATCATTTCTAGTTCTCGCATCCTTTAACTTCCTGCAGCAGAAACAACCGGCTGCTTGATTAAATTATGATGTCAGTAACGACTTCAGGGAATATTCTCCCTCTCTTTTTTATCGTGGCATGAAATATCTATTGTTTGGGAAAATGACTACATTTTGTGACACCCTTTGATTAGTTTTCTTTATTAAATAATTGACAGTGAATGCCTCTGAAGACTGAAATAATTCCTTAAAATGGAAATTATCTTTTAAAAGCAGTAACAGTGAGTACAGCAATTGGTTTTTGCAATGTGCCAATGTTTGACACAGGAAAAGATGCATTGATTTTGGAGTTAATAGTCCTGATCTACAGTAGATATTTATTTAAATTTGACTGTGATTTCTTGATTAATAGTATCAAGTTTAGTGTGAAGGGCTAAGTGAGTATGACAGGGCAGCTTTTACCCATCACTAAACAACCTTGTATTCCCTCACAGCATGTTGACATGGTGCGACGAATTCACTGGCTGCATTTAACACTTATACAACAATATCTGGCTTTGGGGCTTTCACCGGGCTAGGTTAATCGGGTTACACAAACCTTCGATAACCTGTGACTGACTCTCTGATGCCATGAATGAATCAGTTAATAAACAAACAACAAAGGAAATGGCTGTACATATGGCACAACAACAGTAACTTCACTGAGTATATCGGATCTGCTGAACAGTATATAGTATCATAACTCACACAGTGGCCGTGCACAGCTCCACCAAAGCTGTCTGAATATTTACATTTTAAAAACTGATCTGTTTACTAGAGTCAAAAATATCTGATCCAGATCCTTGGCCCTCTCGCCTCAGTGAATCTTACAGTGTTTAAAATCTATAAGAATTTTAAGAGTAGCGAATATTCTGTTTCCACACTTCCACAAAAAAAGTGGAGCAGCACTGTGGAGTGCTCCAGCAGCGCTTCACCTTGGATTTTACATAGAAAGAACTTATCATTGATCATTAAGTTTATATATATATTGTTATATTGTTAGAATATGATAGCGAAAATGCTCAAGGATGGCTGAGAATGCTGCAGTAATGAATGTGAGTTTCTCTCCTCTAACTTGAAACTGCAAAGTTTAAGGACTTCCTGAGAGACAGCATTTTAATAATGTTCAGGAGAATACAAGATACTTCATCTGTAAAATAGGTCAAACTCGGAAAGAAAATGTGTGCATGTATACTGGATCCCTTCTATTTTATACTACATTTCAACACTATCATTTCAAACCTCAGGATTCTGTTTCTGATGTAATGTTTATTTGTTTTTCCTCATATAAAATGCATGCACATGAAGCACTGCAACTGTTTCCTGTAATATCTGGAATTTCACAAAATGTGGTTTTTGGTTTAAGTTTGTCACTAAAAACTGTATCTGCATCAGAACTGATGGAGCTTACTGGAAGAGTTGAAATGGAATAATCTTAATTCATGCAGGGGTCAATGTCCAAACACTATGACTCCACCATCACTAAACGTTTGTCAACAAATCCAGTATCCAGCAATCCCCGGACCCGGTGGTGGACATCGGAGGTCAGGGATGCCATCAAGCTGAAGAAGGAGTCCTATCGGGCCTGGTTGGCTTGTGGGACTCCTGAAGCAGCTGATAGGTATCGGCAGGCCAAGTGTGCTGCAGCGAGGGCAGTTGTAGAGGCAAAAACTCGGGCCTGGGAGGAGTTCGGGGAGGCCATGGAGGAGGACTATCGGTCAGCCTCAAAGAGATTCTGGCAAACTGTCCGGCGCCTCAGGAGGGGGAAGCAGTACTCTGCCAACACTGTATTCAGTGGGGGTGGGGAGCTGTTGACCTCGACTGAGGGGGTGGTTGGACGGTGGAAAGAGTACTTTGAGGGTCTCCTCAATCCCACCAACACGCCTTCTATTATGGACTGATGACTCAGTGGTGGACTCGTTCATCACCTGTGCTGAAGTTGCCGAGGTAGTCAAAAAGCTCCCCGGCGGCAAGGCACCGGGGGTGGATGAGATTCGCCCTGGGTACCTTAAGTCTCTGGATGTTGTGGGGCTGTCTTGGTTGACACGCCTCTGCAGCATCGCGTGGCAATCGGGGGCAGTGCCGCTGGACTGGCAGACTGGGGTGGTGGTCCCTCTTTTTAAAAAGGGGGACCGGAGGGTGTGCTCCAACTACAGGGGGATCACACTCCTCAGCCTCCCAGGGAAAGTCTACTCCAGGGTACTGGAGAGGAGAATTAGGCCTATAGTCGAACCTCGGATTAAGGAGGAGCAATGTGGTTTTCGTCCTGGCCGCGGAACGCTGGACCAGCTCTATACCCTCCGCAGGGTGCTGGAGGGTTCATGGGAGTTCGCCCAACCAGTCCACATGTGTTTTGTGGACTTGGAGAAGGCGTTCGACCTTGTCCCTCGCGGCATCTTGTGGGAGGTGCTCTGGGAGTATGGGGTCCGTGGCCCTCTGCTGAGGGCTGTTAGGTCCCTGTATGACCGGAGCAGGAGTTTGGTTCGCATTGCCGGCAGTAAGTCAGACCTGTTCCCAGTGCATGTTGGACTCCGGCAGGGCTGCCCTTTGTCACCGGTTCTGTTCATAATTTTTATGGACAGAATTTCTAGGCGCAGCGAGGGACCGGAGGGGATCTGGTTCGGGAACCATAGGATTTCATCTCTGCTTTTTGCAGATGATGTTGTCCTGTTGGCTTCATCGAGCCGGGACCTCCAGTGTGCACTGGGACGGTTTGCAGCCGAGTGTGAAGCGGCTGGGATGAGAATCAGCAACTCCAAGTCTGAGGCCATGGTTCTCGACCGGAAAAAGGTAGTTTGTCCTCTCTGGGTGGGAGGAGAGCTCCTGCCCCAAGTGGAGGAGTTTGTGTATCTCGGGGTCTCGTTCATGAGTGAGGGAAAAACGGAGCGGGAGATTGACAGATGGATCGGTGCAGCTTCCGCAGTAATGCGGTCGCTGTACCGGTCTGTTGTGGTGAAGAATTTACCGGTCAATCTACGTTCCTACCCTCACCTATGGTCATGAGCTTTGGGTAGTGACCAAAAGAATGAGATCGCGAATACAGGCGGCCGAAATGAGTTTCCTTCGAAGGGTGGCTGGGCGCTCCCTTAGAGATAGGGTGAGAAGCTCAGTCACCCGAGAGGAGCTCGGAGTAGAGCCGCTGCTCCTCCACATCGAGCTGATGTGGCTCGGGCATCTGGTTCGGATGCCTCCTGGACGCCTCCCTGGGGAGGTGTTCCAGGTATGTCCCACTGGGAGGAGGCCCCGGGGAAGACCCAGGACGCGGTGGAGAGACTATGTCTCTCGGCTGGCCTGGGAACGCCTCGGGATTCCCCCAGAGGAGCTGGAGGAAGTGTCTGGTGAGAGGGAAGTCTGGGTGTCCCTGCTTAGACTGCTGCCCCCGCGACCCGGCCGCGGATAAGCGGTGGAAGATGGATGGATGGATGGATAATGGGAGGGGCTCAACCTGCTGCCCACACCTAGCGACCTATATAAATTTCTACTTCCTGTTTACCTTTCCCAATGCATTATAGGATTAATTTTTTCAATTATATTTTTCATTTAGGTGAGAAAATTAATTAAAGGAATTTAGACTTAGCACCCTGCAGGCATTTTGTCCTATATATATATATATATATAGATATATATATATATATATATATATATATATATATATATATATATATATATATTGTCCATTTGGGTAATTTTTGCCTCTTTACCTGGCCACCATTTTATCTGTGTTGGTGCATATGGCACAATTTTTTGTAGCAAAGACTCTCTCTAGACACATTTAGAATTCAAATTTACTACCCTTTTGTGTTCCAAAAAACTGCTATAAACACTTGACAGATTCATATTTTTTTCTGCTTTTTTCTACATAAATCTGTTAAACAACTTCAAAATTAAATAATAAATAAATACATTTAATATTTGCATCATGCAAACTAGCATTTAAAGGTTAGGTTAGATTGCATGATGTAATTTAAAGTGGCATATTTAATTATCACATACATTACTAATCTGATTTTTAATATTTTAGTCCAGAGCTTTCAAATAGTTTTTCACAACTATTTTTTATGTCCTCCAGCAACAGGGCTGTCGGTAACAACTAAGAAATGAAAATATCAAAAGTGGGAGGAAAGGCAAGTATATGCAGTCTTAACAGATGAAATACTTTGCAAAGTAGCTGCAATCCAAACTCTCTGAGTTTTTTAGCAGTTTCAATGTAGGGGAAAAATGTTGCCATGGAAACTGAAACCTGGCATTTGTCCAAATAGATGAGCAAAAACAGAAGATTCACAGAAAGGAGGCGAAGCAAAATAATTAGAGGGGAAAGGAATATAGAGCAAACACATGACCAAACAAAGCATTTACTTCAGATACTATCCGGTCGTAAAGTTCACATGAGCATTTCACAAAACTGACCTTTACTTAAACATCTGAGGGCTGCTCACTGTGATTCCTAATCACATCTCAGATCAAGTGGCTGTTGTATTACAGCAGCATGTGCAGCAAACCAAACTTGCAGCAGCCCTTCCGTCTCAGTCTCCAGGGTCTGTTCCTGGAATGAGCGGAAGCCTTAGCGGGATACTTGTGATTCTCTAATGAACCATCTGTCTCATCAGCTGAACATCACAGTTTTATTTATTTATATATTTTAAGATGGTTGACACCGACAAAACTGGAAATCTCCATATGTTAACACAAAGTTGTGGTGTCAGTGAGAGTGACAAAAAAGTAGGGTGTGATTTGAGGTTTTAGAGTACACTAGGTAGGGATAAAGTTTGTCTCATTAACTAAAAAGAGTCTCCACTTATCAGCTGGTTAAAGGACGCGTCAGCTCATGCCAAGACATTTTTAAACGTAGATGAGACGGATGCAGAACATGTAATTCACAGGCAGGTGCACCAGGCTGGAGTCACAGTTTGTGTATCCATTTAAGTGTTTGCCAGGTGGATCTCCCCCTATAACTAGATATATGTAAACAGAGAATGGTTGGCTGTTCACTTTGACTTATATTTGTGAACATGCTGTGGAGCAATAAACATTGAACTGAAGTATTGTGAGGTTTCTGCTGAAGAACGGATTGACAAAAAGAAATAGCTTGAGGAGCCATCTTTGTCTTCAAGAAGTAGAGAGTAGACAGTAGCTGTGAGCTAAAATGAGCTAGAGGATCCACACGCACGTCACACAGCTGAGCACTTGCTAAATAACTAAACAAGACTTGGTCTGCAAATGGAGTCTGAGGTAACCTTAAGTTAAAAGCAGTCCCACTCCAGTGCTGGAGGCAAAAGGGAGGAAAATAGTCTTCACCTCTTTCCATCTCCAGAGGGTTTTTCAGTCAGTTAAGGGCAGATGAGAAAGAGCAGAGCATCTCATGTGGGAGCATACTGAGAACCTCTGTTTTTTCCACTACAACCCCTTCATACTCCAGAGAATTAGAGTATGATAGTGCCCAGTCCCAATGTCTGTAGCTTTAATTTAATTAGTATCAGCTGAGAACTATCCATAGGAGCAGGCATGCAATTTATGTGGCAAAATAAACATTAGAGCAGCACAGCAAACAGAGTCAATAAGAGTTTTCTTCAGTGACTGACTGTTCCTTTAAGATGAAAACAGAGCTTTATTTTTATCAACTGTATAAGATGAGACCAAGGACACAAGGTGCATCCAGAGGTTGTGGTAATAGAAAAGCAGCACACAGCTCCTGCCCCTGTCACCGCTCACCTCCCCTTGACCTCTCTGTGCAGACAGTCCACGCAGCTGGGTCAGTTGAAACACCTCTGTGACCCCACACAGACAGCTCCTCGCTTCCGAACATGCAAATCAGCCTGGTTGCTCCGCCCTGGCTTGTGTTTAGGTAGAAATCCACTGACACCTCCATCTGTTTAGTGAGATGGAGAAAGGAGGGAGGGAGGGAGGGAGCAGGTGGGCAAAGAAGAAAAAAAGACGAGAGTGCAGAGGGAGAGGGAGCTGAGGAGAATGGGCAAATGGGTGTGACGGTGTCACACAGATCTTCATGGGGAATGTGCAAATTATAACACACATGCTCATAGAACCTCTTTTTGCTCTGGTTTTCTATTTTCATTTTGTGACATTGTGAGCTGCTAAGGGGTTTGGTAATTGTGTTACACTGGCTGAACTCTGTACGTCACCATTCATCATTCACACAGACACTCTCTACTACATCCTGCACATGGACTCAAATAACACCACAGAATTTCCAAAGAGATATCTTTGGAAAGTGATGAAGACTCTTTTTAAACAGGTTCATGATAATGCCAAAATTGATGCACAGCATTGCCTCTGATGATGAAGACATTTCACTAAAACAGGAAACTGACAAGGGAGAGCTTTAAGCATCTCTGGGTGTGTACAACATTGTGTTTGTTCTGCCCATAGAGAACAGTGGTGTGATTACTGCTTTGTCATTTCAAAGACAAATGGCAGTCTCTCTTTCCCTATCCTCATTACTTTGGAAAGTGCCACTCACCCTGTCTGTACTAAATCCCCATCCAGTCCTAAATTACTGCTGTGTCCTGTCATTTAACTTGTAAAATAATTTCACAATCCCATTTGTGTGTGGAATTGGTAAACTGCTGAGTGGTGCCAAGAGCCAGCTCATCCCCTGTACGTGACGCCAGACTGTTGAGGTCATAGGTGTTGTTAGAGAGGTGATGGTGCTGAAGATGGAAATATGAACTAAATCTGATTCTAATTCTTTCAGTCTGTTTATTCTCATTGCATGTATTTTCCATTTCAAATACACACACACACACACACACAATACAACTTCGTTTCAAAGTTTGTGTTTATGCATAAATTGAAAATGTGCATAAAACAGATGGGAGAAAATGGAAAAAAATGACCCGACTTCTGCAAAGAGCTTGGTCCTTATTTGCAAAGACATAAAATGTATTTCTCCATATAACAGTACTCTTTGAGACTGCTTATGCTTCTGCCTATATAATACACAAATTATATACCAGCCTACATAATTTCATTGGTGTGGTCTACCATTGACATTAAGGAGAAGAGAATTTTTATAAGACACAACTCCCACTCTCTAAACTTCCTGTTTAGGAGGCGCTCACAAGATAGTCCAGAATGAATGGAGTCCTGTAGCTCAGAAAGGTCTGTGAGTTTAAAAAAAACATATGAAACAATACATTTTTACAGGTGTTCAGCTGCACTTCTCTATTTCTATTACCGATGTAATTCCTAGTAGTTTGTGCACCATCTAACACAAAAGAAACATCTTTGGCATTTGAGTGTAGAAAAGGTTGGGTTTAGCCCCATCAACGCCGTTATTCACGAGTGCTATTCCAGCAATTTCGGTACTATGACATTAATAGAAGCAGACAGGCTCTCTGTTGGTAGTATTGTGAGGGAGTTAGTTGAACAGGGTGGGTGTTGTTTGAGTTCAACATCCATCACCACCGTGGACTTGAGTTATTGACTTCAAACGTTTTGCATAATCACTGCATGCATATTATGAGAGCTACAAATAATTTATTCTATCAGACCTTTTTCACTATCAGCATCATCAGTACACACATGAGATTGTAAATGGTAATGTCGCTTTTAGCGCAGTGGGTGCAGGACTGAGGTGACCCATCTCCGCCTGATCACTGATGTCATCTGAGTCAACTCATAGCTAATTGTTTTCACTTTGAAAAGTTTCTATGTTTATTCCTGGCTTTGAAGACCTCTTGAGTAGAGACTGCTCCAGCTGTGACTGTTGAGCTTCTCTGGCATCTGGCATCGACACCGCTGAATAAACACACCTGGAGCTGGAGCCAGTTTAACAGTATTATGCCTGCAGCACCGATATCAACAAACTCTGAGAAAATGCCAACACAATTTAGTTATGGAGTAAATTACTGGTCTTAACCTGCCATTGTAATTTGATGTGGCTCTTTATCTCAAGCAGAAATGTTTAACACAGGGGATGATGCATCCTTATTACTACCATGTTTACAGCCACCTCCTGATTGTGTTCAGGAGGATGAGTTTTTATTTTATTTAGTAATGAAACCATTCTGTTTTTTTTTTCAAAGCCTGCAAAGGATTTGTCCAATCACACTCTGACCTACGTCTGGTTTCTCATTTGCATCCCCACCTGTGTTCACTCCTTGTCACAAATAAGCCAGCATTATGTTACCTCACAGTCCATCAGAACAATGAATCCTTTCTCTATTACTATTTTATACACAACATTTACAAGCAATCTGATTAAAACCAGTTCTCTTTCCTTGCTCTTTATGCTGGTACTTCTCCTGCCATTTCCTGTCATCATGCCTAATTCACTTTCATCATAACTCTCTTTCATTTGATACAAGCTTGTCATAGATCCGCTCCGGCATAATGAGCTCACAGCCATAAAAGACCTCCCTCTGTGGATAGAAGTGTTTCCAATAAGCAGATTTTGCTGATCAAGAGGGCATTACCAATCAATGATATTGGACTCCACTGATAAGATGGAGTGTCTGAGTTATACTGAAACGAAGAGTGAATCACAGCAGTTTTAGAGAGAAATCAGGACAGTTGCTGCTCCCACAGAATAATAAGTGACATCTCAAAATGACTTTTTAAATGAGTAATGATGAATAAATAATATATGTGGCTGCCTGTGAATAATGAGCCCAACACTGCTCCCTTCACTATCAGTCCCACGAGACACAACTTTTGCCCCATTAGTCTTATCTTGTTGTCCAGATCCAACCAGCGACAGCCCAGCTCAAACACTGCCACTGTTGCTCCACCAGGGCCTGTGGCTTTTGGCTCCATCTAGGTCAACAGCACCAGCTCTGCACTATCTGACAACTGATAACACAATGAGACCATTAGTGTTGTAGGCTCGTGTCCCGGGCTCAGCCAGCTCAGATCTACCTGTGCCAGCTCCAGGCCAGAGGGCTTGTCTCTCAGAGATTAATGATCCCCGGTGCTGCGCAGAGTAGGCCACTCCTTGAGTGTGAAATACGCCTCATCTGCCTGGCTGGAGCTCTGATTTATTCCTGCCTGCATGCTTGCCCTCAATGTCTGCAGGGGGCTTGTCTTTGTTTTGCACTCTGTGTGAGTATGTGTGGACAAGCTCACTTTATTTGGTTTCTCTTCATCTTGGTTTGATCCAACTCGTTAATAAGTACAAAATCAAAATGATATCTTCTAATATTAAGATAATGTGTTGTTTTACTAGTTTGATCATGTCTATGTCCACGTGTTTTTCTGTTATTTCTTTGTGTTAATATGAATTTAAGTAATTTCTGAGAAGGTCTGAGGGCCACATTGACTTTAAAGAGGAGATTCTAGTGGACATAAGTTTATAAAACACAAAAAAGGAAAAAATAAACACACCACAAAAGGCAATATGTGAAGCACATACCACACTGGAAAAAAGGGTCTTTGTCACATGTCATGTCTTCCTCTCTCTCTCTTATCTTATACTACTGCAATCAAAAAATAAAAACATTATCTTGGCTAGCAGAAGGGGAAGGATCACCAACCAGTGAAACCTGTGAAAATGGAGGCAGAGGAAACTGTAGCTGTTCAAACAGTGAATGCATATAATACATGATTGCAAAGTATTTTTTTATTCAGTATGTTTACAGGATTATGTTGCAGTCTGAAATGATTCAGTATAGCCAAATATGGCAGCGAGTGTAAGCTTCATAGACCATACTGTCAAAACTGTTGAGACACACAGCACTGATCTTTCCTTAAGTGAAACCATGCTGTACATAAATCTGACACAGACTCACACTGACTCCCTAACCCTTCTTTCCTGTTAGCCTCTCTTACAGGCTCAACACCATGTAAACCCACGCAAATGCAGGATTTGGTTTAAGAAACCTGACTTTTCCCTTTTGTTTGCATTTTGCTTGGTGTTGAGTTACCTTTTGCAAAATCAACCAGCAAAGCAGCTTTGTTTTTTTTTTGTTTTTTTTTAAACCCATGAAGCAAAGATCACATGACCAAGACTGGTAAATATAAGAGCTTCCAATGGCGAGACTAATATAAATGTACACCTTCTGGATATTTATTACGCTTGTGTTTTTGTAGGTTTTCCAAAGAAGCGTGTCATTAAAACTGTGCTGCCTTTAATCAACCTTCAGAATGTAAAATGTAAATGACGGTTTCTCCATTGTTATGCACTTAGGATGGACTATTCTGTCTCTGAGGTCTATAACCATCTGCTCTGTCATACACCTACATGCTGTGAAAAGTATATATCAAGGCCTGCTTTTATCAGTGTCTTTGATTCTGTTAGACACTAATGAGGAAGACATAGAGAGAATAATCAAATGAGTATGTTTGGCTGAACTGTTGACCATCATTATAGGAACCACAAAGATTGTCTTAGTGTGCGGTGTCTTTATTGAATAAACAATACCAGACACTAGAACCAAGACAAACATATTGATTTTATTTCCAAACATAGTGCCGATATATCTCACATCTTCATCAGCACCACACAGCAGGGAGATGGGCACACTGCATTAATATGTGTCTTTTATCTACCCTGCAGAAAGCTGTAGCCTTTTTCTTTACAGTGTGAAGCAGGTGTTGATAGCAGGGCCTGTAGGGCTGACCAGAATAACAGAGATTTAATACACAGCCTGCTCTTTCAGTGCTGTGCATTCCTGAAGGTTCTGTGGCTCTCTGATGCAGAGCAGGATACAGGTACAGATATACGAAGTAAACTGGACAATGATAAGTGCCAGGATAATGGAGAAAAATATTTTAGCACATTCAACCCACTATTCCTGTTTAGATTTTACATTAAAAATCAAAGACTCCATTTAAAAACAAAATTATGCACATTTTTCCAACTTCTTTGGAAAAACATCTAGTTTGTCTGAGCACAGGATGGGGAAGATTTTACCACAGAGGGAACACCTCTGTCATCAGAAGACAATGCTGGTTATTCTTTCGAGTGACATGGTTTAAAACCCTTTTAAGTCTGCACTTAAATATTTACTTTTGATAATGTTATACTTTTTCTCTTACTTTAAAAAATCTACTTTAAAAAAAATCAATTTATTTTAAAGTCCAGCCTGAGTCTTTATCAAAGACTATGGAGTTTGGAGAACTTTTTCAACATTCTATTTGAAGTCTATCCCTCCCCATAGAAAACTATGACACAGCTTATTTCTGTAGCTTATTAGAAATCATCAAAAGTTTTACCTAACATGTGTTAAACACTTTTTTGTGTGTGCTTGCACTGTAAGTGTCATGATTGTTTTGTTATATTCCTTGTTTTTCGGTTGTTGGGAAGTATGTCTTATTTTTTCTGGTTTTGCTTTATTTATTTTGCAAATACAGGGTGGATAGAGTAGTCAACAAATCATTTAACGTGGGGGGCCAGAGTTTATGTTCAAGTAGAATTTAATGAATTTAATAGACTGTTAGGAAGTCCTGTGGAATCACAAGATCATGTTATCCCCCTTCCAGTCCTCTGCTCAGTCACCTCACCTCCACCATGTTCTCTAAAACTGCTTAGCACACATTGAAAAAGATTTACTCCTTTTTTCTTAGATAAAATGTAAACACAATCTCTTTTTTCTGATTTTGTACTACTGCTACTTGTGCAAAATATTGAGGTTTAAAGTATGCCCATTCTAAACAAATACAACAAACATACTTTTTTTATTCAAACCCTTTTACCATATCTTTTATTACATATGTTTGTGCAAGGGCACTAGGAGTCCCTGAGAACTGTGTTTGTGACAATCAAAAAGTTGTGTGTGAATCTAAGGGAATTCTTACCTTTATGATATCTTGGATATGTAGCAGAAGGGGAAGGATCACTAACCAGACCTGTGAGAATGGAGGCAGAGGAAACTGTAGCTGTTCCAACAGTAAAGCAGTAAGATATAAAGAGTGTTTTTCCTTAATGTGCCTCGATACTTTGTCAAATAGAGCCATCAGCATGTTTACGGGGTTATTTTGCAGATATGAAAATATGGCAGCTGGTGTTAGCCCATACTGTCAAAAATGTTAAGACACACAGCACTGATCTTTCCTTAAGTGAAACCATGCTGTACATAAATCTGACACAGACTCACACTGCAACCCTAACCCTTCTTTCCTGTTAGCTTCTCTTACAGGCTCAACACCATGTAAACCCACGCAAATGCAGGATTTGCTTTAAGAAACCTGAGTTTTCCCTTTTGTTTGCATTTTGCTTGGTGTTGAGTTACCTTTTGCAAAATCAACCAGCAAAGCAGCTTTTTTTTTTTTTTCAAAGAAACTCATGAAGCAAAGGTCACATGACCAAGACTGGTAAATATAAGAGCTTCCAAAGTGAGTAAGTCTGGATATATTATACGCTTGTGTTTTTGTAGGTTTTCCAAAGAAGCGTGTCATTAAAACTGTGCTGCCTTTAATCAACCTTCAGAATGTAAAATGTAAATGACGGTTTCTCCATTGTTATGCACTGAGGACGGACTATTCTGTCTAGTTTATCACCATCTGCTCTGTCATACACCTACATGCTGTGAAAAGTATATATCAAGGTCTGCTTTTATCAGTGTCTTTGATACTGTTAGACACTAATGAGGAAGACCTAGAGAGAATAATCAAATGAGTATGTTTGGCTGAACTGTTGACCATCATTATAGGAACCACAAACATTGTGGTGTCTTTTTTAAACATACAATACCAGACACTAGAACCAAGACAAACATATTGATTATATTTCCAGACATAGTGCAGATATATCTCATGTCTTCATCAGCACCGCACAGCAGGGAGACACTGCATTAATATGTGTCTTTTATCTACCCTGCAGAAAGCTGTAGCCTTTTCTTTGCAGAAAATACAGTGTGAAGCAGGTTTTGATAGCAGGGCTTGTAGGGCTGACCAGAATAACAGAGCCTTAATACACAGTCTTCTAGGTCTTTCAGTGCTGTGCATTCCTGAAGGTTCTGTGGCTCTCCTCTGATGCAGAGCAGGATCCTACAGGTACAAATAGAGATACAGAAAATTGTCCTGATTGGAACTATTACAACACATTAATTCCACTGTACCTTTTTTTTACTGGTTAAATTAACAAAGAAAGACTTTCCACAAAGCCTAAAAAGACAGTGCTATATATTGGATCATTGCTTTCTCACACCATTGATATTTGCACCTCTGCAGAAAATAAGCAGATATTAATGTTGTGTATGAGTTCAGGAAGGAAGGTCCCAAATGCAGACTATCCAGATAAATGAAAAGATAGATTAAAGCCTATTAATATTTATGTTACAAAAACAATCCAAAGAATGAACTAAGGAAAGAACCGAAAAGAGATAGAAGCAAACAAAGTATCACACAAAAGGGACATCACAGGGACAAGACAGAGACATCACAGGGACAAGACAGAGACATTACAGGGCCAAGACAGAGACATCACAGGGACAATACAGGGACATCGCAGGGACAAGACAGGGACAGAGGGACAAGTAATAACCCGGACAAAGGGGAGCACAGGACTTAAATACACAAGGGATAACAAGACACAGGTGAGAACAATTAGGGTGGGACAGGTATTCAAACATGGAGTGAAAACCAGAGGAAGTCGAACAAGGAAACAGGACCTTCAAAATAAAACAGGAACCTAGAGGAACTGGGAAAAAAACACCTAAGCAATCCCCCCCCCCCCCCCCCCCCCAAAAAAAAAAAAAGACAAAAAATAAAAGAGAAACAGACTTTCTACAAAAGCAACTGAAACCAAAGAAACAGAGAATGAATGAAAACCAACTAAAGCCAGGACCCTGACAAGTACATATTAGCTGTAAAAGAGATACAAAGTACATCAGAGATTATTTATATTGTTTGTTTGATATCATCATGCTTTCACTTTGCGGGTGGACTTTTTAATAAAGCCTCTTCACTGAGAGCTGTGCATCACCACCGTTCATAAAAAGGATCAGATCAGACACATCTTTTGCATAAAATTGAGGATTTGAATAACTCCTCTTTTCCTTTGTTTTGCATTGGGATTCACATTTAAATGACTTGTGGCTAAAAAACCCATGAAACCTAAAACAAGGCGATTCATAGGAAAAGGCAGTGAATCAACATACCAGTAGCATGCTATTTTAGTACCCTTATTTACTCAATCCGTATGAATTTGCAGTTCCGCCCATAAAATACGCCCTCATTTCATAAGAAAATATCTCAACTGGAAATACCATGGCCTGCTTAAAAAAGACACAGTTTCACTACTGTCCCACCAGAAGAGAAGCAGAGTCATTGGTCAGGTACGTTGTACATCATTTAATTGATTTACCTCATTAAATTGTAAGGAGATGTAGATAGTCTTATTAATCCTGTACAGCACATGGCTATAATTCGGTCTAATATAGGAGATAAAGATCATGATGATGGTGATAAAGGTCATTATGTCTGTGATAATTATGAAAGGATAATCATGATGACTACATCCATTATAGAGAATGAAGCCAAGAGTGGAAGAAACCTCACTGGTCATCCTACTCCTTTCAGGTCAGCAATATTCAGAACTCAACCTCCAGAATTATAGACATAGTAATGTCATTTGATCTCATACTTTCAATTATCATTTTTGTTTTTTATGCTTTTTTGTTAAATAAAGACATTACAGTGTTGTTGCAGGATTATCAGAAGAAATATTTCTCATATAAAAATCATTTTTTCAGTCCAGACTAGATTATTAGACTACCTTCCTCAGGTAGGGTTAAGAGAATTGATTGACAAATTATTATTGATAAAGAAACAAAACATGTTTAGGTAGTTTTATGCAATAATACACTGCTCAAAAAATAAAGGGAACACTAAAATAACACCTAAATCTTAATGAATGAAATATTCCAGTTGAAAATCTTCATTCATTACACAGTGGAATACGTTGAGAACAAAAGAACATAAAAAGGATCAGTATAAATCAAAATTATTAATCCACGGAGGTTGGAATTTTGAACCATACTCAAAATGAAAGTGGAAAATCACATTACAGGCCTCCATGTGCCTGTATGACCTCCCTACAATGCCTGGGCATGTTCCTGATGAGGCATTGGAGGGATCTCCTCCCAGACCTGGATTAAAGCATCAGTCACCTCCTGGACAGTCTGTGGTGCAATGTGGCATTGGTGGATGGAACAAGACATGACGTCAGGTCTGGGGAACGGGCAGGCCAGTCCATAGCATCAATGCCTTCATCATGCAGGAACTGCTGACACACTTCAGCCACATGAGGCCTATCATTGTCATGCATCAGAAGGAACCCAGGGCCCACTGCACCAGCATATGGTCTCACAATGGGTCTGAGAATCTCATCCTGGTACCTAATGGCAGTCAGGGTAACTCTGGCTGAATGAAAGGCTGTGCGTCCCTCTAAAGAAATGCCTCCCCACACCATTACTGACCCACTACCGAACCAATGCTCTGGACACTATGCTGACAGCCACAGCAATCCTTCTTGCCACAGCTCTCATTGATGTGCCATCCTGGATGAGCTCAATACCTGAGCAACTTGTGTGGGTTGTAGACACCGCCTCATGCACCTCTAGAGGTGAGAGCACTGACAAAATGCAAAAGTCATCAAACATCAGGCAGAAAGGATGAGAGCAGAGAAATGGTCTGTGGTCAGCACCTGCAGAACCTCTGCTCTATAGGGGCTGTCTTGATAACTGCCTCTCATTTTCACCTGTTGTCTGTTCCATTTGCACAACAACAGCTTAAAGTGATTTACAATCAGTGTTGATCCTAACTGGACAGGCTGATTTCACAGAAGTGAGATTGACTTGGAGGAACATTGTGTTTTTTAAGTGTTCCCTTTATTTTTTTGAGCAGTGTATAATAAGCAAAGTTTAAATCTTCTATCTAGAGAAGACAGACATTGCTATCTGCTGCAGTCCACATTCACACAAGCTAATTGTTGTAGCAGTACAAACATTACTTTGAGAAAACTGTACAATCTTTGTCGTTGGTTGTAGAGGCATCCTTTTTACTTAGGCTATATCCCTCATCCAGCAGGAATTTACACCACTGCTGCCTACTACAGCTACACATACCATTTTGTGAACCAGAAAATGACCTGGTCTGCAGCTCAGACTTACTGCAGGGAGAACTTCATTGACCTGGCCTCCTTCTGCAATGATGATGACATCCAAAAGCTTTTGACAGTCATGCAAAATACGGTTGGCATCACTGTCACTGAGGCATGGATAGGGCTTTATGATGATATACACAAGTGGAAGTGGTCCATGTTGGACAAGGATACATATATTGATAGGAAAGATGATCGTTTGTCCTGGGCAAATGGCCAACCAGACAATTATGGAGGAAATCAGAACTGTATAAAGTTTTATTCCGACGCAAACCTGGATGATGATAATTGTGAGAGAACTCTCCCTTTCCTATGTTATGATGGTATGAATACATAATTTTAATAGTTTAAATTACTCAGAGGCTTTCAGAAATAACCTCTGTTGACATTCACTTCTCTTCTTATTTTTTTCAAAGCCAATAGTACATCGAAGTACATTATAGAGCCTGGGCCCCTCAGCTGGTCAGAGGCTCAGTCGTACTGCCGGACTCACCACACAGACCTGTTCATTATAAGAAGCCAAGAGGAGAAAATTGAAATTAAGAGCACTGTGGACCGCAACATGTGGATTGGCCTATACAGACAACCCTGGTCATTCTGGTCTGACAATAGCACCTCAAGATACACTAACTGGGAGGCTTCAAACCCTGCCTATGTTGGTCGCTGTGCAGCAGTTCAGTTAAGCACTGGGAAATGGCTAGACAGAAACTGTCTTAATATAACACCATTCATCTGTCTCACAGGTGAAGTCCGCAACACTGTACAGTCCTGTTGTCGTGTAAAATGTTGTTTTAATCTTGGTTTGTTTCATAGGGGCAACAAAGCAAACAATATTGAAAACTAAGGTACAATCAGCAGCTCGCATGAACAGTGCAGAGATCCAGCAGCAGGTTTTAAAGCTGGTGAGTTGTGATGTGATGACGCTAACATTTGACCTAAATTAATACCACATTTAACATTTTCTTATATTGTAATGTTATTTTCTAGCTGACTGACCATATGCTGTCAAAAGGACTGATGCACTTCAGACTTCTTTGGAAAACCGTCTAGTTTCTCGGAGCACAGGATGAGGAAGATTTCACCACAGAGGGAATACCTGTCAGAATGAGATGTCATCAGAAGACAATGCTGGTTTTTCTTTAGAGTGACATGGAGTGACATGTCTGCATTAAATTAATTGCTTTTGATAATGATGAGATCTTTACTCATCATACTTTACTTATTATTGAGTGTTTATCATACATTGTGGTGTTTTGATTTCTATTAGGTGATTCTGGACTTTTCAACTGCACTTGGCTCCTTTCACCCTGAATTGTTGATTGTAGCCAGTAAAACCATTTTTTAAATTGTCTGGATTCGGTCTACTCCACTGAGCTGCGATAACTGACCCTTCCAGCATTGTGACATAACATGGCAAGTTCTTAATGGAGGCCAATGAGCCTATTTGTCAAGCCCTGACTCCCAAGTAAATAGCAATGACAAAGACTCAACTGACAAACTACTTTTACCATCTCGTAGCTCGTTATTGCAGTGACTGTCCTCTACTCTGCTGGGAGGAGATCAGGGTAGATGGAAGACTGGTCTGCTACATAACCATGACGATGAAACTCATGTCTGCTAAAACGCTCTCTTGCATTTAAACATTTTACTTCTTCCCATACATTTCATTTTATAAACAGTTATACATAAATATCTTGATGTCATTAAAAATAGTGATGTGGATATATATTTTTTTACTTACTGCCATTACTCTTGAATTCATATGACAGCATTACTTATTATGTTTTTGTTGACAGTTTGTCTTGTTTATAAGAAAACAGGGGGAAAGCTGCTGTAATGACCTTCAGGGTGAAAGCAACATTTGTGTGAGTGGGTGTCATTTGTTTGCACATATGTGAGAGCAGGCATTGCACAAGCTCCTCCACCTGCCTATGTGCAATCGTTTTACAGGTGACCAGACTGTATGTGCTGCTGCATACTAGATGCATCTGACCTCCTCTCATGGCTGGTAGAGATAAATCATAGAGATCTGTGGCAGGCCAACCCTACTAAGGTGACTCATGGAGCTGCCTTCATGACCTTCCGTTCAGGCACACAGCTGGTCCCTCTTTGCCTGATGTGCCCATTCATTCCTGTGACTAGACAACACCACCTCAAGACCTGCACAATGTACCTACAGTTGCAATCAAAATTATTCAACTCCCCATTATATTTTAGGCAAAATTGAAACATATTGCCAATGACTACTGCACTTGGCTCCAATTTGCTCGAAACTATATAAGGCAGTAAAATGAAGCATACGCCGAAAAGAGCACCCTGCCTACAGTGAAGCATGGCGTTAGTCCAATGATGCTCTGGGCCTGCTTTGTTTCCTCTGGCATTTGAAACCTGTAGCGTGTGGGGGGCAGGATGGATTCAATCATGTAGTACTAAAGATGCTTGTTAGGAGCAACATTTTGTAATATTAGTTGTGTTGAGCTATTTATATTGTTCTTCTTTGATGTGTTTATTGCAAACAGCTGCTAGTACATTTGCCAATAAATCTAATTCACAGTGGGGGGTTAAATCATCACCATGATTGCAAGTGTAAGTGCAGAAATACAAACAGGTTAGGACCAGACCCAAATTAAACTAAGAGTCACACAGAGCTTCACTTGAAGTATGATTTTTTTCATTAAAGGTTAGAACAATGTTGTACTGAACAAGTTTGGCAGTCAAATGTGACCGTTTAAAATGATTAGCAACACTAAACATGTTGCGTACATGCTGGAGCGCCTGATGTGTGGAGAGGCTCCTGCCTGTGAAGCCGGCTGTTGCTCTGCCTAAGTGCTGCATCCCAGTTCACCCACCCGTTTCCTGCTGTCCCTCCCTGCTTCCCTTACATCTTTATTACCATTCTCACACACACAAGATACAACACATTACACCTGTTTCTAAAATACATACATAAAAATTGAGTCCCAATTTAGATACATGTGATTTGTCATTACTTTGTACGCTCATTTCACAGGTGTGAAATTTCTGAACTGCTGCATAGTTTTTGGCATCTTGAGTCAAAACTAATTTTCACTACACACTACACATTTACATTTAATCACCATTGTCTGGTCTGCTAGCACTTGATTAAATAGATTTACAATCATTTTGTTAAATATAATTACATGCCTTGTATGGTACTCTGTGCATAATACAAAAAGTCATTATGCAGTTATTTGTGATAACAAATTGAACTAATTTTTGTTCTTTGGTTGGAGTGTTTTTTAATATATTAATATTCTATAAAAAGCTTTGTCTGTCCCCACTGCACTTTCAGTACAGTGTAACCTCCACCCACCCCCCTTTGCCTCTGTGTGCTTTCTTTATCCAACCCCCCCCTACCCCACAGTTGTCCTCCATCACTTTTCCAGGTCAAGGCCTTTCAGCTTCTTGTTCTCTCCATTATTCACTAATCCAAACTCCACCCTGCAGAGGCCACTGCACATTTTGATAAAAGCTCCTGCTGCTTGCAAATTGCTAATCAATAGAAACATTCTGTCAAAAGGCTCTCAGTATGACCATTCATCTGCCTGGTTGTGTAGCCACCTCACTCTGATGAACTCTGAACACAGCCTTGTTCATACATAGAACACTACGTTCGATAAACAAGCTAAATAACAACTCATGCAGTCGATGTAATTATATGTTGAATAGTATTTGTGCCACTTTATGCCATATAGCCATTTGTTTGTCTGCAAACTCTTCCCACTGCTCCATTGCTTTCAGCAGTTCGGAGAACTTGGAAAGAACAAAATGGAGCCAAATTTGCTGTGACATAATGGCAAGAATCAATATGACTTTTCCTTCCTAAATGGAAGATAATGGTATCACAATGGAGGCGTGTGGAGCTTGTCTACTCAGCCAGCCCTGATTGATCTGTTACTGCAAGAGTCACTTTGGGACCCGCAAGGTGTCTGGACACATTAGCGTCACCGTGTGTGAGCCAACACACAGAAGCGCACACACACACACACTCAGCATGCCTTCTCATAGAAAATATATCATCTGATCCTTTTACATAGTCATGTATCATCATTATGTGTTACATACATGGACGTTTCATCCTGTAGGTTACTCCAGGATTTCATTTCTGCATATTCTCAGGTATACATCTGCACTTATATTTCATTATCCATCGAGTGTGAGTTACCCTCGCCTCATAGATTTAGTGTTCTTCCAATACTCAGCATTGAAATCTACTGGTTGATTGTTTTTAGGTTTTTGTAGAGTCGGTTGGGGGTGTTTGCAGGGATCTGTCTAATGCACATGTCTCGCCTGACAAGTTGCTCTCATTACCTGCAGAAATCCAATCAAGTGCACATTCTGTGCTGTTTGCGGTTGTGTTCTCTGTGGTAAATTGTGGTTTATGACAAATAGGTCTCAATGAAGCTACCATTAATAAAGGCCAGTTCTCTGTTCCAATCATTTCTCACCTTGATTGACATTTTTACTCTCTTTGCAGCACATATACAGGGTCTTAATAACAATTTGGGGACATATTTATAGCTTCAGTTAAACCAGAATTTCAACGTGTATCTGGATTTGAGGAGTCTGTTTCATATCACGCTGTGCAGAGTGGAAACTTAATTAAATCCAGAAAAAGCAGCAAATGAACCTCTTCACAGGCAGCCATGAAGAAACAGACACTGTTGTAGAGGATGAGCTGTGAGTTTTTTTTTTTTTAGTTGTATGAGAACAGTTAATTGTGGTGGTGTGGTTTGCCTTTTGGGACCAGACTTTCTTGTGTGTGGAGTTTGCATGTTAAATTCTAAATTATAATGCCGTACTGAAATTGTTCTCAGACCTATTGGAAAGAAAATGTCAGAATTTTGTCTGGTATTGTGGGGAAAAAAAAAACTAAAATACTGGTAGTTTATCTCTTGTGGCTTTATTTCTGCATTTAAAGTGCCTTCACTTTAATGTCGGATTGTGAGCGATTCTCAGGAATCTGACAGACAAACTAGATGATCTTACACAACTGCTGCTTTTATTAGAGCACTCTTGTGGCTGTCTGATAATGATATGTACATTTATTCATGTGTCTCCATTTGAAAAAGTTCACTGTGTTGTGTGTGTGTTTTTTGGGGAGTGCAGAAATGAAGAAATAATGAAATTGAATTGAAAACGTTCCTTTCTTTTGTCTTCACCTTCATTAATTCACCAACTTTGATAAGTAAAAGAAGAACTGAAACACAAGAGAAAGGACACTGTTCAGGGAGAACAGAGTGAAAGTCAGCTCCCCTCCCCAACCCACGCCCATCCTACACTACACCAGAAAGAAGGAGGTAAACAACTTTCAACACATAAATATTTAAATGTTTCATTAGACGCTGTCTTGTGAGGAGACTAAGGAGAGCTCGGGGATTTAGCTCCAGCAGCACCAGGCGCAAAGTCAAACCTAGTCAAAGACAAATCCATTCTGTCAATGTGACCAAGCAGTGTTTGGAGGTGGTGAATTATATATCAATAAATTATGTATGCGCTCCTAGATTGAGGTGTCAATATTTCCTAAAATATGCACTTTTAACAGGGGGACTGGCCATTCATCTTAAAGCGTACAAATGAGAAATGTGAGTAACTGAATCATTTAACGTATTTGTGATCTCAATTTTTGGTGTCTTTGCAAACTTTGCACACAGCGACGCAAACTGTACAGGCCATGTGAGATTACAGTGTCACTGTGCCCCAAAACAAAACTATGAACACCCTAGAATATATGTATATATTAGGGGTGGGACGGTTCAGGAAAAAAGTTTCTTAAATGGCTTCTGTTATGATCTGGTGCTATATAGAAATTAAAAAGAAATGAAATTGACTTGACCTGATATAATGATGGGGAAACACTGAACTGATTCTTAAATATGGTCAATGTTGGATAATTAGGATTAGGATATATATATTTTTTACTCATCTATGGTATTTCCAGAGTGTTAAAAGTAGAAAAATCCTCAACAATGTGAACTGAACCGAACCGAAACCGTGACCTCAGAACCGTGATACGAACCGAACCGTGGATTTAGTGAACCATTCCACCCCTAGTATATATGTATATAAAGTACAATGTGAGCCTGGGCCAGTAGGAGAACAATCACGTATGATTGATAATACAATATTCCACTTCTGTAGTACATCACATATTATATTTTCGGCCATAGCAGTAAGGTAATCATTAAAAATAGAGCTCTGTGGAGGTCAGAGGTCCTGAACACATAAAACTCAGATTCCCAACCAGAAAAGTAGCAGAACTGAAGAAGCCACTTGGGGGAGTGGCGAAACGTCTCCAAAAAACAATCCTTGAGTCCAGTTGCCTCAATTTAAACTCTTGACCTGGATGAATGACAGCATCCACAGATATCTTGACAATATAGATGTAAACTTAACTAGGTGGCAGACAGCTGCCAGTCATTTTTATAGCTGTAAACTGTTCCTGTTAACTGTAATTGTTTGCCTTATATTTTTACCCATAAGAAAAATCACCATTTCGATTTTCTCCACTTTTGTTTATTGTGCATGAGTTGTGGTCGAGTACGCCACACTTAAAGGCCAGTTTTAATGAGTAACCACCAATCTTTACATTATCAGGGTTTAATCCTGGCCTTAAGCCACTGCACAAATTGTGTCACAGTAATCATTGGGGATAACATTTAAGCTGTGATTTAAAAACACATTGTAGCAACACCTGCCTCTTCCATGCATTGATTAAGACTAAGAACTTGTCAGTACACTTTACTCTGTTTCATGTGAATTTATGCAGTACTACTCAGTGTGCTCAATGTATTTACTAATTTGTGTTGTAAAGTTATATTATTGGCACAAAATGAAAGATGCATTAATAGAACAGAATGACAAACATTCATTTAAGTATAGAATTGATTTAGTAAGTAAATGTGTAGTAGAACATACATCAAACTTTAGGGTAAATTTTGTTAAAGAGTTTTCCGTTTGGTTGCTCCCTCCATCTCAGCGTGAACATCTGATGGATCCCATGGTCCTTCATTTGTATCTCTATCTGCAAGTCACAAAGGAAATCCTGTAATACTGTTGACACCATTGACTGATTTATTGTAAATCTATGGACAGAGCTTCCGTCAGGTCACCCGTTTGTTTCTGAAGAGCCGTTTTGAGGCTCGGTGGGAGGTTCCGGGACGTGATGACCGCTGCCATGTTGGCGTCATGTCCGCCAAAACTCCAAATATGGACAAAGAGGGGGAGCATGAGCAGGGTTTGGGGGGCAGGCGATCGTGGGCAGATGATCCTCAATCATCGAGCAATATCAAAACTTTTATGTCGTGATAGTTCATACACACCTGCTCATGTAACAAGCTTGACTGAGTGACCCCAAAGTTCCACCAGCCACTATAGAGTAGTATAGAGTATTGAGCAATTTATCAAGTGCAATTCCATAAAGTGCAGATGCCTAAGAATGTAAACAATCATAATTAGGCACAATATGGGCCCAGTGTGTAGAGAGGATGACATGAAGGAACACAGTGTGCCTGTGTGTGAATGGAGACGAGTAGAAAGAACCATCACATGTAGAGAAGAGAATTCACTGAGAGAATATGGTAGATGGAGAGGGGTGGGGGGCAGTGCTTGTTTGAGCCTGGGGATGTACCAGCACACTGTACCAGAACATACAGTGTGCTGGGTAAAACCGTTCTTTTATGATGTTGTGTGTCCTCTGCAGGAGGTGGGAGGTGAATATTGTAGAAATCTCCAGGAGGTCAGTCCCAATGATTTTACCTGGCTGTGGTTGTGGTCTTTCTCCGCCGGTTGTGATGTTAAATGAATGAAGTAACCAGAGTTTACTTTTGTGATTTTGTTTTGGAAAATGACTGGATTCTCTCTGGAGTTATGGTGCCTGACTTCCTCCCTCCTTAATCAGGTTGGTACAAATTGATGCATATTGGGCGGGACACAGCTCCAAAATAGAACCTGCCACTGTCTGATGGAACCACACTCATTGACTAGAACACAGTGTCGGTACACATCCTGGCCACCTATGAATTAATTCCAACACTGACCGCGACCAAACCAGATCACAGTTCTATGGGGGATGTATTGTATTTACTTGAGAAAGAGAAAGTCTATCTCCCTTTTTATATATATGTGACTTAACTTCTTCATTGACTTTTTGACTTTTAACAGTCTCTCTTTCTTTAGTAAAAACATAGAAATTCAGTTTTTCTAAAATAACCAGAAAACTCAAAAGAAGCTCTGATTAATGGAGACCCACTGTTCATGGAGGTAACAATGCCCCATTTGTTTAAATTAACCCACTGTTATTTTGTTTTGGGGTTGAAACATTGGAACATACAGAACATATTGAGCACTTACCGCAAGTGGAGGGTCGGGCTGACACAGCAACAACCATTTCATACCAATTACTGTCATGGTTTCAGCCAGGTCTTTTATTTTGTAGTTCATTTTCTGTTTGTATTAGTTTTAGCTTTTAAAATATTTAGCTTTTATATATTTATATATATATAGGAACAGCTAAGATACTGCGAAGAACCCTCAGACTCCCAGACCTCTGGTAGAGGACCCGAGATGCAATACAAGTAAATTAATACTTACATGTTTCAAAACAGCATTCTGCACAAGGGGATCATTCATATCCACAGAGCCACCAGCCTTCACCACAACTTTGATAAGCTTCATCATTGGAATTACTGGAAAGGGATAATACAAGTTGACTAATCTCACAAAGTTTCACAAAAAAAAGGATGTAATTTTTTGGCATGAAATTTGAACACTTACCTGAGCATATGAATGGATATACCTGCTCACATCTAACATCATGCCATCCTCTTGTGCTTACAGCTGCACAAGATTCAATTTCAGGGTTATTGGGCTCCCCAGCAGACCACACTGCGAGCAAAGACTTATTCTTATCAGACCACCTCCATACATGTCTGGACAAACCAATCCACCAGAATGCGCCGTCAGTCAATTTCATAATCTCATCCTTCTCTTGCTGGCTTCTCATGGTGGTCAAGTCTGTGTATGTCTTCCTACAGAACCTCTGAGCAGACCACCAGTCCATGAGCTTTGTAACTGGAATGTACGTATTGGTAGACTCTGAAATTATACAGGATATCCAACATTAATTACAACAACCTTGCAACCTTATATGTTTGAATGAAAGATGGTGTGAGTGACAACAGAGCACACTTACCATCATAACATATTGACTTATGCAATGTGTCACATGAGTGGTCATAGAGTGTTCCCTGACTTATTTTTGCACAATAGTCCCTGCCGCTGAAGTTGTCCTCTGAAAAAACAAACCATTCTCCAAGTGTAGTGCTGCCATCCTTATAGAGAGGTGTTTCATCTATTGACCACTTCCAGTCTGTCTTATCATAATAAAGTCCAATAAATGCATATGTCTTTCCGTCCATTATTTGTACCACACTTGCCCAGTCCTTCATGTTCTCTATGACTGCAAGGTCGACATGATTCTCCCTACAGTAGCTCTGAGCTTCAGGCCAGGTTTTCTGCAGCTCTACATAGTGGTAAGCCCTGGTGACGCCTGATGAAGGTGGGAATAGAGCTAAAAGAAAATGGATACAATTATTGCACATACATACATGTTAATCTAGTGAGTCAAGACTTTTGGTTAATTGTTAATTATATACTAACCTAGAAGCAGCAAGGCCACCAAACCTGTCTTTTCGACCTGTGGTACATACATGCAATATTAATAACAGTTAAAGTGAGATCAATACCAATTAATGATCACTGTTTTTCATGTTATCTGTTCTCACCATTGCGTTCTTCTTCCCTGATGTTGGGTCTGTGACTCCTTCACCTTGCAGATGCAAACACTACATGCTCCGCTGCGACGACACAGGCTGTGCTCTACCTCTCTCTTAACTTATTACTCAGTTGTCCTGGTAACTACTGCACTGTCAGTGCAGTCATGCTCATGTGATCTGCCCACAGAAGATGACCTGCTAGGACAATGTACCTATTTAGGAGCTACTCCTTTTTTTTTTTTTATTTTAGATACTTTATTAATCCCAGAGGGAAATTCATTACGGCTGCTGTCAAGCAGTGTCATACAATGACTAGCAAGGCGCGCCACAGGCTAGGGTGAAGTGTCTTGCCCAAGAACACACAACAGTGACTAGGGAGGTGAGTGTTTTCCTAAAATGAATCCAATCATCCATTCAACTGACAAATAATGGAAACACATTTTCATCAAAACAAGAAGCAAGAAGTACTTATTGCACTATTGTTGATTGACAACGTTATAGTGTGAAAAATATGGCATTTCTCAACTCACAAAAAGGCTATTCCTGCTGAGACCTTTAAACCATTGTTTTATCGCTCAGATAAATTATTTAAATTTGTAATATTCAAAATATACTGACATGGTTTCTTGCATTCAAATTGAGCTGTTTTGTATTTTTCTTGTATGTACACCCGGAAGAGCGTCACAAGCAAATTGTGTTCTAACTTGTTATCTAAGATATGCACAATTGAGAAAAGAATAAAAAGAACTGATATAATGCTCAAAAAGGGCCAAAGGGCTGGTAGCATGCTTTACATACAGGGCATATTGATTTGTAATGTATGGTGATTTAAAGTTTGTGAATGAGAATCATTTCTTTTGCTGAAAAGGAAGTCTGAGCCAAGAACTGCTCACAGTTTTCCCTGCATCAGCTCCCTGCCAATTGTTTCTGGTGGCTAAAGCTTCTTACACTAAATTACAACAGAATCAAACCATCCCCAGTCTTTGATTCTGTATATGATAAATGATTGATTACGGTCATTAATGAGACAGAATACTGAGCTCTCCTCTGCGCTGCAGAGTAATAGTGGCCTGCAAGGCTAGAAGTTCTCAGTGATCCGACTCAGGTAATTATGCTGCACTTTCATTTTCTTACTGAGGTCTTGCAAGAGCCACATGCTGAAATGACCTGGCATTACTGCTAATCTGTCCTCCAAAGCCAGCTCTCCTGCTCTCTCCACTAATAACATTCATTTGTTATCCTCCCCACACTATCAGTTGAGAAGAGATTCTCAGGCGGGTATTAGCCTAAAAAGTGAGGACACAAGTAATTATCGGGGTATCACTATTGGGAGTAATCCAGATTCAAAGAGAGGGATGAGACTGTGGCGCAGAATCTAACTCACAGGACAAATCTCTTGTAACTACCAGTGTGTCTCAAAATGTCAGGATTATCTCTGAGAGTGCACAAGCATATTACAACTTAGGCTAAGATCATAGCAGGCAGGATACGTTACAATGATCAAAGCCTAGAAATATTAAAGGACAGTCTATCTATACTGGAAATTTTGATTACGGTTCATTTTCTCTAGAGTTGACTGTCACAATCCCATTTAAAGAAAATGAAACCCAGTGCAGATTTGAGAACTGCAGCAGTTTTAGATCATAGTTCCTGTCAAGATTCGGCTCTTGTAAATCTGATGACTTCAAATAACGGCAGACGTGGTATACAGGTCAGCTTATGACCAGCCTGGGGTAATAAAGTAGAATTACTGGTCCTATACACTGAATAGGTCCAGTTAATGTGGACATTCACTGAGAACTGTTACCTTGCGGGAGATCCAATATATTGGAGGGATTACATGTCCAAGAGTGTCTAGGAAAAATCTTATTCAGATGGAATACAAGCTTTAAGGATGTGTTTTTTAAATTAACAAAAGGCTCATTAACATAAGGCTCATTAACATGGCTGCTTTTAAGTAAACACAAAAGAAATCAATAAAATATTTAATAGATGACTTATCAATACAGCATTCAAAGTTGTGTAGGGTATGTCGGGCTGATGTTTCAGTTGTCTCTGCAAATTGTCTCTAAAAATTGGCAATCTGTAAAACAATATCTTGGAATTGTTGTTGAATTTATTTGAAAAGTAAATCGTATAACCTCTTTTCCACATTTTAGACAGTATATTGGATTTTTGTAGGCTGCAGTTTGAAACACAATGCTGCCACTCAAGCTTTCCACCACATTCAATACAGCACCTGGGCATCACGTGCATACCCTCTATATATTATCTCTAAAAGTCAAAAGCCATGTACAATTTAGCTTCACAAAACAACATGATAAAAAGTATTAGTAGGTCACTGCCATTTTAGAGGTAAATGTTTTGTCTTCTTTGTCTGTGTACACACGAGGGACTTCAAGTATTGTGAAAATACAAAATGAGATGCACAGTAGGTGCTTTAGTTATTACATGTATCTCCTGCATTTTGGGGGGTATAAAAGAGCCACCTGACACTTTGATGGAAAAGCCAGTATACTTTAATGAGTTGGAGAAAATGACTCAAATAGCTGGCAGTAAATGTGTTCCGTCGCTAAATAAGGGTTAATAAAAATCCAGCAGCAATCATGTCACTTCATCAGCATGAATGAAATGTGGAGTAATTCACTTCAAATTTGCAACCACACCACCACCACCACCCCCATCAGTGGCTACATGCACAGATGTTTGTGGCAATCTCTCTCTTATGACATCAATGCAATTACCCCCCTCCACCAAATCATCTCTTATATCTGACAACCCACAGATATCAGGGCGCCTGCAGCGCCATGTATGCTATTCCTGACAATTCTGATCATTTGTTTATGTGCAGATTTGTCAGTGACTGTAGCTCCATTATTACACATTGTCAGAGGCACCTCGAGAACTATACATCATTTGGTATATTACTATGAATTATGTATTAGTCTCCTGTGTGAGACTTTGCATGCCTGTGTGGTCTCACAAGTTGGATGTGCAGACGGCGGCAGAGGAATGCTAATGGACACCTCTTCCACTGCCTCTTGACAGTGGTTCATTTTGTGGTAATCATCGATTGTGATGTTGTTCTTTTGCCCGAGGACATGCAGGCAGATGTACAGCACAGACACGGACATCACTGATAAACTCTCAAGAGGGCTGTGGTCACATTTGACTGGCAGTAAAGGCAGATTGTTATGCTCTCAGTTCAATTTCAGTTCAGTATTGAGCAATTTATTCATTCTGTAAGCATATTGTGGATATTTAACAACTTAACATTAATTTAAAAAGACTAAATGCTTGTTGTTTTACAATGTAGCAATAGTTTCCATTACTACTGTTCTTATTATTCAATTGAGGGGAAAATGACAAAACAGGGGATCCAATAAAGTGTATATGCTTAAACCGATGTTATTAAGTTGTTTAATAACTTAATAACATCGGTCCCCAAGAGAAGCCATCCTATACTGGCCCGAATTTACATCTGCTAATTTTTCATGGGTTACAGGTTGCAGTCTGGTTGTTTCCAGCATAAATTCAAGTGCAAATGCTGCTTTATAGCTATAGAGTGCCAGTAGAAAGCCAGTGGACATTTAAATTCTGTTCTGTGAAACAGTAAATCAGTGCATTCAAAATTTAGAACAGGGCTCAATAACCATCATTGGATGGAGGAGGATGAGGGAAGAATGGACCCAAATGGAGGATCTCAGTGATTATTTTATATATACACATACACATACACAATAGAAATGATATTTGAACATTGTAACATTGTAACTGGTATAAGTTATGTTATCTAGAGCAAACTATTGTTCAAGTTCAGTAAGTTAAAGGGGAAAAAAACATTTGTCTGAGGCTGTGCGATAGTATTAGAGCTGTGGAGTAGTTTAAAGCATACAATGGACATACATACACTGCTCAAAACATAAAAGGAACACTTACAGAACACAATGTTCCTCCAAGTCAGTCACACTTCTGTGAAATCAGCCTGTCCAGTTAGGATCAACACTGATTGTAAATCACTTTCAGCTGCTATTGTGCAAATGGGACAACAGGTGAAAATGAGAGGCAGTTATCAAGACAGCCCCTACAAAGAAGAGGTTCTGCAAGTGCTGACCACAGACCATTTCTCTGTTCTCATTTTTCTGTCTGATGTTTGATCAATTTTGCATTTTGTCAGTGCTCTCACCCCTAGAGGTAGCATGAGGCAGTGTCTACAACCCACACAAGCTGCTCAGGTAGTCCAGCTCATCCAGGATGGCACATCAATGAGAGCTGTGGCAAGAAGGTTTGCTGGCTGTTAGCACAGTGTCCAAAGCATGGAGGAGATACCAGGAGACAGGCTAGTACACCAGGAGACATGCAGGGGGCTAAGGAGGGCAACAACCCAGCAGCAGGACCGCTACCTCCTCCTTTGTGCAAGGAGGAACAGGAGGAGCACTGCCAGAGCCCTGCAACATGACCTCCACCACCAAGATTGGCAGATTCACCATTGGCGCCCTGTGCTCTTCAGCAGGTTCACACTGAGCACATGTGACAGATGTGACAGAGTCTGGAGACGCCGTAGAGAATGTTCTGCTGCCTGCAACATCCTCCAGCAGGACCGGTTTGGTGGTGGGTCAGGCATTGCCCTCCATGTGCTAGCCAGAGGTACCCTGACTGCCATTAGGTACCAGGATGAGATCCTCAGATCCATTGTGAGACCATATGCTGGTGCAGTGGGCCCAGGGTTCCTTCTGATGCATTACAATGCTAGGCCTCATGTTGCTGAAGTGTGTCAGCAGTTCCTGCATGATGGAGGTATTGATGCTATGGACTGGTCTGCCCGTTCCCCAGACCTGAATCCAATCCAGCACATCTGGGACATCATGTCTCATTCCATCCACCACAGACTTTCCGGGAGTGGACTTATATTTTAATCTAGGTCTGGAGGAGATCCCTCAGGAGAGCATCTGCCGCCTCATCAGGAGCATACCCAGGTGTTGTAGGGAGGTCATACAGGCACATGGAGGCCACATACACTACTTAGCTTCATGTTGTCTTGAGGAATTTCCACTCAAGTTGGATAAGCCTTTAATGTAATTTTCCACTTTCATTTTGAGTATGGTTCCAAATCCAGTATTCCAATCCAATAATCCAATAATTTTATGTTATTTTGTTCTCAATGTATTCCACTATGTAATGAATGAAGATTTTCAACTGGAATATTTCATTCAATGAGATCTAGGAGGTGTTATTTTAGTGTTCCCTTTATTTTTTTGAGCAGTGTATATACATACGTATATTATGGTGAACATACATAAGAAACATACATACACCCCCTACTTTCCCCTTATACATATTGATTAATTAATCATGGATAAACAATCAGGAATGCAAACAATTAGAAAGATATAAGCAACTTTTTTAGAAAGTTGTTACCACCATTTAACAACCCTTTCTATAATTGCGAAAAGTAAAGTGAATGGAATTGTTACTTTCGTCAACATAACACGTGGATGAGGATCGAAATCAGGTTTGTAATCAAGCTTTGAATAATGAGATTCAGACGGCAAATGACAGCAGTTACGCTGCTGCACAGAATGGCTTTGCCTGACTCTTGGTGATATAGTGGCTCTGTTAGGAGTCCATTGATTTTGTCATGGATTTATTGATCACCTTAGACTCACTTAAAATTATTTTAATGGACTGCTTTAAATTAGCATCTATCTTCCAATTTAAACATCTAGAGAAACCTGGCTCTTGTTTTCTGTCATGTCCAAACATAAGCAAATACATGCAATTTTGCTCTCAACAATTGTTTTTACATCTGTGGCATTATGTCAAAATGTGATGCATGATTTTCCTTTTTTTTAATGCTGTGCAGCAATCATCACCAGAAGCTTGAAAAATTTCTTACACCTTTAGTGTGAGCTTGTGGCAAACAATATCAACACAGTTTCCATCTCCCACTCTGCTGCAGCTGCAAAACCTGGTAAGACAAGTTTTTTAACCAAAGGTGATAAAATGATATCAGCTGTCCCTGTTGTTCTTCTGTGTAGTTTTCTGCACCTTTCTTGATGGAGGCTCTCAAATACATTCAAATGACATGTCTTCATATTGTCCATTACCAGGCTTCCGTATTATTACTGGGATTGATAAATAGCTAAATCACAGTCACAGTTCAGGTCAGTGTAGAGCAAGTTGATGCGGTTCTAGCCACCATGACAGTATTCTGCATGGTTCTTTAGATTCTTAGATACACTTATTGATGTACCTGCATATGTTATCAAAACACTACCACCTACTAAACTGTCCCTTCTGCATATTGGTACACAAACATGCTTCTCAGTTATGTCAAACTACATCTCCTCAGAGAGTCAGAGTGGAAGGCCTGCCATGTTGCCGCCTAGCAGCAGAGCAGTTATAGGGGTTTTCTGCCTGGAGCGAGACATGTCATAAATGTGATGTGGTTTTCTCTCTCTCTCTCTCTCTCTTTCTCTCTCTCTATCTGTTCTCTGCATCTCTCTGTCATTGTGATGTGTCTGTCTCCCTCTGGCTGTCAGCTCCAGGTGAGACAGGTGACTGCTGTTGTTTTTTTTTTTGTTTTTTTTTACACCCTTCCATATGGGATGGCATATCCATACAGAAATGTGACACACATCTCCATGGAAACTCTGCTATGTACACCATTGGCACAAATTCTCCTAGTTTCTCTCTGTCTCTCTTTCTTCTTCACACACACTCAATGGCGTGCCCTCTTCTACAGAAGATTGAAAAACCTTGAATGTCCAGACCCCTGTGGAGAGCTCTCGGCATGTGAGATCTGCATACAGACTGCTGCCTTTATAACAAATACACACACATACACACACACACACCCTTGTGCCACTTAATAAATTGTGTTCAGTCGCTGGCCTGCTGTGCCCCATGGGTCAGTATGGGAAGCAAAGAGACATTAATCATTCTGAGGGGAACGTGTGTAAGCAAACACTGGCCGAGCAAATGTGTGTGTTTGTACTGTACAGTATGTCTCGTGGTGTTAAGTGTGCATATGTGCATGTGCATGGTTGGCACTACCTTTTTTTCTGACTGAGATGTCTCACTGTGTGTTAACAGTGTATCATCATGTGTCTGAGGTAAACGTCGATCGACCTGTCTGCCTGCCCTCAGGCCTCTTCTACATACCCCCCCCCCAGCGAACCCATATCTCTTCACCACAGCTTTATTGCTTTTTCCTCTTCTGTTTTGATTCCACTTCCATTCCCTTCCCTGATGCTTTGTTGCACCTTTTTTGTTCCCAGTTTTGCTTGTGCAATTCACTTTTTTTTATCACCTTCACTCAATCTAACTCATCTCCCTCGCATGCATTATCTATTAGCTGTGGCTTGTCAGGGCTCCAGTCCTGTGTAATGGGAGACAGGCGGGCCAGATTGCTCAGCGTCACATTAATTTGCTGTGGCTAACTGTTCGTACATCAGAGCAGAAATCAATGTGCCACCCCCAACCTTTATCTCCCCAGCGTCATCACCGCTGACACAAGTACACGGGTTGCCCTTTCCAGCACCCACAGCTTCTTTTGTCTGCCAGAACATACTCACATCACCGGAATAGGTCTTCAAGCTTTTTTGTCTTTTTTTTCTTTACTCCTGCAGAAAACCTCAGCTTTTGGCAAAAATAGCCTTTAGTAGCCAAATTGCCTTAGTTGGTTTTTGGCATACAGTGACAAACACAGAAAAGAAGGGGAAGGATCAGCATGAAATACTCAGCAAATGTTAAAGGATTCTAAAGGGAAATTTAAGGAAATTTACAATAAAGAAAAGGCTAAACCAAAAAGCCATAACCAACCAAAACCTCAACCTGTTCTAGACATTCATCAGATTCACTTTCACATGGAGTATTTACATGGATAAAAACATACACATGGACATACAACAGCCAAATCATCCCAGAGGGTGGTAAAGGGCCCAAGAATGAGAGCTGCTATTACTGTATGTAAACCTTTCACTGATAAAGCACCCAGAAAATTCATCATAAGCTACTTTAGTAACAAGTCATTGATGTTATTGGAGGACTGGTGGGAAAAAAAGCTTAACCAGGTCTACATTTTACAGCTAAAATCCTATAACATTACTCTTTAAATGAATTGTTTAGTGTTAATTAGACTTAGAATTAGAATTAGATTATGTTTGTGATTACATATCATAAGTAGCACTACCTGCTAGTATGGCTGTAGACTCAAGTCTGTTTTACTTCAAGCTGCTTCACTGATTTGCAGATGTTGTCTGATCAGTAATTCCTCCATATCTCCTTATGGGTTTTTTATGTAAAATTGTCAGATGCTTTCACACCTTAAAAACAGTATAATTTAGTTTCCTTGCCTGTGAATGATCAAGGGAGCCAAACAGCATTGATGTCCAATGTTCTTGTCATCCTGTCCCTTGGTGAAATCAAAGAGGATGAAATACTTTCACTGAGAAAGACTAATTACACTGGAAACAAATCGGGAGGAAGAGGCCACCTTCTGATACCGAAAGAGTGGTAAAAGCCTATTTCTAACTAAGGCAGAAAATGAAACCAATTACATTGCTTAATAGGAAAGGAATTATAATTACTGTAACTGTGCCTGTCTGGATGGTTTGCTCTTACATGTCTCGATGCTTTGAGTGTGAGAGCTTTCAAGTGTGTAAACTATGCATGGCTTGTCCTTCAGCAGGGCTCAGAAGAAATGTTTTGATGAAGTAAGCATCAAACACCTAGGCTCTCCACATGCCCTGCTTATCAATAAAGGCTTTTAATCACAGAGAATTGCATGAGAGAGACAGAACATATTCCAACTTCTATTTTGTTTTTCATTGCTGAGCCATCAAGCCCACGATAGGGCAACATGTGAAGGGAGACCAGATAGAGACAGATGCCAAGTTAGAAGTTGAGGTTGCTTACTAACTCTATTCTGTTTGAAGTAAATTAAAGAATGTCTCTTCATCATCTTTTTGTAATGAAATATTTAATTCCAACTAGACTGAGAAGATATTAATTAAAATGGTGACTTGCAAGTGAAATGTTCTTTTCTTCTTTCCCTTTCATTTTATTGTCTGTGATTAGGAATGTTCTCTTGTACTTGGGGAACACAGGGAATATTTTCATCCAACTAGAAACTGTCAAAGAGGCTGAGCTGATTTTAGAAATGCTGACTTATTGATGTGTTTTCTTCACATCAATTATTGATGGCCATTGAAATGCATCATTCACTGGTTTATATTGCAGCAGGTCTGAGGCCACAGTGCTACAGTGAGCCTGCAGAAAAAAAAAAAAGTTTGCTCACAATCAGGACCACAGACAGCAGCCGCATAGGGACGGCATGACCCTATTACAACTTTGTACATGGTAATGGTGCTGGCATGTTGTTACTGAATGGGTTTTGTTGGCACAGTCCTCTGGCCTGATTTAGTTCACAGAAGAAGCTGCATAATTCTTTATAATTTAAATTGGCCTTCGTCCTAGAAAATGCCTTTATATTATACACTCTAACTCAGAGAATACACTTCATTGTCAGTGGTCCCCTTCCTTGTCAGAACATACATCTGGATAAAATGGGTGGACCAACTCACTTACAAAACAATAAATAATTACAAAACATACACTGGCTATAAAAGCCCCACTAATAACACTCTGGCCTTTCAATCTGAAAAAAGACATTCACTTCAAATGACTGCAGTAATAATAGTTAGCTCCAGGCAGCCATTGGCAGCAATGTAAATATGGTACTTGGATTGATACCCCAGGTTTAGTCTTTTGTCCAGCGTAAAAAGAGTGCCACAGCAAATTAACTGACCTCTATTTCACAGGTTTTCAGGTGGTTCATGAACAAGCAGAAAGGAAGCCTTGTCTGCTTCACATGATAAGCAATTGCCTATTTGGAAAGAGCAGGCATTTTCAAAAGTGCATCTGTCTGTCAAAAAACGTCAACCAGCCCATAGCTAAAAGCTGAGTGTAATGGATTGTTGGATGATCTTGGCATCTCATAAATCTCAGCGGCTGTGCATGGTAAGGTATGGTTCCTAGTGTCTATTATTCCAATGCTGCCTAATAATCTAAATATGTCAGTTTATGAACAATGGAGCTCCACTATGGGATCATGTAATAACCAATGCACTGCAGTTTTAAGTCAGAACATTATCCTTTTTTGTGTTATTGTTGGCAGATTTGAAAATTTCTACAGGAACACAGAGCATAAAAAAACAACCACAATGTCATCATGCAGAGATATTTCTATTTCTGCAGGAAGTATAATCATAATGTGAAGGATTCAGGCTCAGCTTATGAAATTAGTGTCTGTACGAACATTCAGTGCTTCACCATAATTGGCTTTCCCTTTAAATTGACAGTCTACCCTCACCACACACACAGACATACAAGGACACACAAATATACACCCGATACACTAATGCATCAGAATGAGAAACGGCTAGGTGTTGTACTTTTAACGGGAGGGAGTAGGGGCATTTGTAATTTCTTATCGGCCGCTAATTACAGCAGTAACAAGACCCAGGAGAAGTGACGGCTGCTGGTTTAGACGTCTGCCGGCTTGACAGCAGGGTTAATTAACAGCCTTCCACCAAGATTAAGACGGGACAAAAACTAAATAGATCAACGCATGCACATACTCGAGCTCATGCACACGAGCATGCACTTACCCAGACACGCACGTACACACACGTAAACAGCACTTTCATTAAGAGCTTAGATTAAGATAGCCACGCCATCCCATCTATTTCAGCAGAAAATTAGCCTTCTGCTCAGCCAACTTGAAGCCAGTTGCCTCAGACCTAATACATTCATTCATACACCTGTGTGACATATTGAAACTGGCACATTCACAGAAGAATCATTTTGCCAATCCCCTAAATATGGCTCATGAGGGGAAGCAGAGGAAGTAAATGGCATCAGAGGGTTGACAGCTACATGGCTGCAAACTCTTTAATGCCCATGTTGTATTCCCTGCTGAGCACACACAATGATCTCATCCATCTTTCCTTTCTATGTAATGTCATAAAGTGTGGATCCGGGTCTAAAAGATTTGTCTAAGTCCTTCCCTAATATGTCCCCATTTCCTCCTTGCCTGGTGGTGGTGGATGCATTCATGCAAACACACACACACACACTGTCACTGCCAGGTTAATGTGGCTCCACATTTATTGGGCCGTTGTGTTTGTCGACTCCCTCACCAGCTGTCCTAATGTAACTCCTTTAGAGAGGCTGTGTAAATAAAAGAAAGCACTCTCTTTCTGTTTATGAAATTCAAGACGTAATGTTGTACTGCTGGTTTGTTATTTAGGGCATGCTAGAGGGGAGAGAGTGACCACCCTTCTCCTAAAAAAAAGAAAAAAAAAATCAACATTACGTTTTTTTTTTCTTTGGTTCTTATGTAAATATAATGAGCACTTTTACACTAAGACTATGGTTGGTTGGTAGACCATATTCACATCCACTGTGGTCTGTTAATTATATGTTGATGTAGTTTAGTGAAAATGGGATTGTTGCCATAGTTACTAGGAGTTAAATATAATGGCAATGACAAAGGAATGAGAGTGCACACTGCAATGGTGGCTAAAACTTCGAGGAGTCTCTATATATTAGTAACTAAAGTGGGTGCATGTTTTAACAGCGGTAGCAGAAGAAACTTTCTCAGCCCGCATGATGAAAACAAAAAGTTCACAGTTTTCACCTAGTACCAAATTTAGCAGAAATAAACATTTAATTATTCCAACATGGCCTTAGATACTGCTCCCTGAAACAGACAGCAGTCAGTCCTGGTTCCTTTTTCAAACATGGCAGCATGGCAACACCAGAAAACACCCAAGACTGCTTCAGGCAAGATGCACATTTATTCATTCATTGCATCAATGGTATAACTACAATACTTCATGAGGAAAGGGGACTGTTGCCTAGCAAGAAAGTTACTATGCAAACAGACTGCATTCAACTAGCAATAGTGAGCTAGTGAACTACCTAACTACCAGTTTTATCAGCAAGTGCTCAACTTGATCTAAAAATGGCTTTGAATGAAAAAACAGCTGTCTTATGAACTGCACTGCTTCATTTTTAATATGGGGCTGATGGGAATTTAGCAATGCCTTTGAAATTTTATCATGCAGAGTTATAAAGTAATTTCTTTAGGTAATCTACTGTTATAAGAAAAACTGTTCTGATAACTACCTATTTAAAGCTAATATTTTGTATCCTAAATGCACGTTAAAGTCCCCAAAACTCATTTTAACATTTGTCACATGTAAGACCTTAGCAAGAGGTACATTTTAGAGATGTTAATCCTTTATGTCAACACTCAGGTGGCAAAGCTGCTGTAATCTCGTCCTATTTTAGTTCGCACTCTGGCTCCGGTGTGAGATGTTGCCTTTCTTTATCAAATCTGCAAAATTCTGATTGACTCAGCCAAGGAAGTAGCTGTCAGTTAGTAACACAGTGCCACAGACGAATTACTGGGTCTACAAGCCAGTTTAAAGCCATGCCATTCAGGCAAGACCCTAACCAGATGAGGCCTTTATCTACACTGCAGATGCCTGCCTGTGCACACAAATTGCAGTGGCACTCTTGTGATTCATCCACTGTGTGACTGGTGCTGTCTACGATGTATAATGCAAAGCTGGGGGAGGGTTCATGTGGAAAGAAGCAGGAGCCCCTAGTCCCATTAGAAAGAGTAAGTTGCAGTGGCATGTCTGCTAACAGTTTCCTACATTAGCACCCCAAGAGAGTCATGCCTCAGTGACAGCACTGTGCTCAAAGAGGAACCTCAGAGAAAGGGAGCGGTAGAACAGAAGGGTGGGGGGAGTAGAGTGAGTTGTCTGACCTTAATGCAAACAAAAAAAAGCTGGTGAAGGAAGCTGCTGAAGAGAAGGAAGGATGGTCAAATGAAAGAAGACAAGTGTGGAAGTTGTAGTGGAAATGGTTCGTTGTGGGCTTGGTGTCCATATGTGGTAATGTTGACACATTAAAAGAAGCAAAGAGGAGTTGGTGATAAAGGGAGAAGAGAGTGATGACAACAGTGTTAAGGATGAGTAGGGAGGAGGAGAGAATGACGTCTGAGAGAGGTTTTTTTGGTGGTGGTGGTGTGTGTGTGTGTGTGTGTGGAGGGGGGGGTTTAAAAAGTTTCATGAGAATGTCACTATGGAGGCACCGAGTTTTCTCACACCATCTGTGAAACAGACATTCCTCAGGGGCAGCCAATGCAGAGCTTGTATGGGCACGACTGTGTCTATTTGTATACTGCAGTAATGGGAGAGAACATGACTATCATCACTGAATTTAGACAGAAATGCAAGCAAAATAGACAGAAAGAGAAATATCCACCTGCACTCATTTTGCTAATTCACAACATTTCTGTGGTGTTCTCCTAAAACTCAGTGTTTTTGTTTTACACAGCTATTCAGCATCCCCTACAGCAGCCTTGTGTTCTCGCTCAAATCCATTTTCACTCATCTGCCGTGACAAAGAGTCCAGCTTTTTTTTCCCGCACGACAGGACCTCTCATACCAAAACACATTTAGCCTGTAAAAAAGCTAAATGAGGAAGGCCTGCGGTCTATTTGTTGTTAATTGGCACGCTGCAACCATAGATTACTGAACATGACAGTGTCTTTTTCAGAGAAATCTATCTGCCACGACCTCTCTGGCACTATTACAGCAAGGTCAGAGAACACAGAGGGAAACCAATCAATAGTGTATTGAGTGCAAGAGCGGCCCAAGTCTGAAGCAGAGAAGACAGAAAGAGAGGGGAAAAAAAGAAGAGGACCTGGACACAAAGCAGGAGGAGACAAAGTGTTAAGGAGGGAGAAAAAAAAGACAGAGCTAAGAAGGAGGAATGAGAAAGGAGGCAAAGGGGTTGGAAAGGAGTGAGAGAGAGGTGCATTCAGCCTGAGATTGTGAGCCAGGAATGAAGGATGGAAAAGGTGGAAATGGAGGATAGAGAGGAAGGCCCTGAAGGTGGCTGCAATCTTGCAGGTGGCAGCAATATCGGTCTACAGCAGTGCCAAAGGCACAAACACACAAACCAACACCCCTGAATGACTGTTGTGTTTGGGGCATGGTCAGTGTGGGAAGAATATTCTGCAGCCACAGGCAGAAACACATTTGGCCCTAGGGAGGTGTCGGATAACACTGTGTACAGTAAATTGTACACTGTATACTGCATGTTGTGTGTGTGTAAGTATACTGAGATGAATGGTCATTCCTGTGGGTATATTCTGTATGTTTAGGCACGTCTGGAAGCCTTGTCTCTTCACATCTCTATAATACAGTATTGCCAAATGAATGAAATGTTTTTTATGTTAATGTTGGGTATAAATCTGCAGTACATTCATATATTCATACATACATGAAAAACACACTGTACTCCCCCGCCCCTTATAAATGTAAACATTTGAATAACATGTTAAACATGTGATCTATGACATATCATGTGCTACCAAACCATAACCACTCTAGCTAAAAATGGATTTTAGTTTAGAGTCAAATGGAGTGAAACTAACCTGAAGAAAGAGTTTCTTCATAGTTTTCCCATTAAATTCCAGCTTAAACAACATCAGTTGTTCACATAATTAATCAAAGGACAAGTCAATTCATGTGATTGCAGTTGTCAACTAATGCAAGAACTTTTAAGTGGAGCATTTCAACCAGCTTATACAGGTAATTAAAAAGGGAAAAGGATAACAAGATGCTAATAAACTGACATGTTTATCAGACAATGGCAGCTAGTATATAAAGGAGCTGTTCGCCTGAACTTGGCAGTGCCACAGGAACTTGGTTAAGTGTCATCTGTGTACAGAGTGATCAACAGAACCCTACAAAAAATGCTCTCATCTCATTAGAGACCTAGAGACGCTTTCCAATCACCAGCACATGTGATCCTTACAATGCAGTTTAATACCATATATTATTTAATTCTAATTATTGTTCATGACTGAATTCATCATGTTAATGTTCCTGCTGGAAAGGTCTGCAGCTGCTTTGGCCTATTTTGCCAGTCATAGCTGTAAATTAAAGTAAAATGCAAACAAGGCCCTCTTGTACTGATACTGTGTTACAGCGAGGATGGTACCTCTTATATCTACTCTAAGTATGTGCATGAATCTGTGTGTACACATTTCCTCTCTGCATGGTTGGTCATGTTTACATGTGTGTGAAGATGTTCAGATGATGTTCAGACAAGATGCTCATGTATATTTCTCATTTGTCACTTTTCACCTTAACAGTTACAAGACTGCATGTTGAACATGTGAAGAATAATAACTCACCCTTTCTCCTGCACAAATACACCTCACTGTTTGTTTCTCTCTATCATTCCACATGTACTGCACATGCACACACACAGCCTCCTACTTCTTCTCTGGAAAAGAACACTATGCTGGCCCAGCAGTGCTCGAGTTTGATTCATGTGTGTTCGGCTTTCTTGCCGTTCTAAGGTAAGAATCTATCTACGGCTGGTCCCTGCAACCACCTGTTCTCTCTAGGAAGACATCGTAAACGTAAAGAGAAAAGTAAAGACTGAGGTTACCAAGAGCGTAAGACAGCTGGAAAGTTTTAAAGAAAGATGAAGCTGAAGTCAGATTAAAGTAGGCAAGGGATGAGAAAATGCTGGAAACACAAACAGAAAGAGGTAGATAAGAGAGGTTTCATACTTCAGGCGGCAGAATAGTGATATAAAGACAACACATATTAGTGCAAGTTTGTATGTGTATGTAAGAGATAACGAGGCAGCGTGAGAGCTGTGTGTTTACTCTAATTAACTACATCAATACTGTCAGACAGCTTTTCAGGCTTTGATCAGCTCCCAGAGCCTGCCAAAAAGTCTGCAAAAACACACCCGTCAATCACAGCCGTCGTCCTTTTATGCTAATCTTATTCCAAAAACAAAGGAGGAGCAACCAGATTAATTTACTCTGTAGCAGCGAGATGAGTGTCGCCTGTCGAGTCAGGCGGATGGGAGCGCTTCCTCTGATTGTGATTCCACCCTCATTCCATTCCACTCCATCCACTTCTGCTCCACCCTTGCCTCTTTCACACTCATGACATCCATTACTTTTCTGCACGCGCAAACACACACACACCTATGTACACATGCACCGCTGGCCCGACGTTGAATATGTAAATCGACATCTGCTCCAGTACCCAATCTCCAGCCCTCACCATGTGTCTGATATGCTAATGCAGCCAACACAGTTCCTTCACTCCACATCTTCCCCTCCTCTTCCCTTCCCTCTGCTTCCTCTCCTCAGCACCGACTTACACAGGCCTGCCAACATGAGCAGATGAGGCAGAGGAAGGGAAGGGAGGTGTGAGAGAGAGGGAGAGAGAGAGAGAGAGAGAGAGAGAAAGAGGGGCTTCAAACAAAACCTGATAATGATGTTGTTATGGATGGATGTTACACACACAAACAGGCATGTGAGCAACAGCGAGAAGCTGGGCTTATTAGAGAACAATGGCAGGGAATCCAGGAGAGGGATGCTGAGTGTGGGAGGAAGGACAAAGCTCCATCCTCTGGCACCCTCTGCGCTTCTCCTTTTCTCGCTCTCACCAGCAACTTATCAGCTGTAATGAGCTCGGAGGTCATCACCTTGCAGTCACACTTGACATTCTGTAGCACACACATGCATACATGTGAAATCTATGCATAAGCCCTGACGTCATCCACGTGTAGGCATGCTGCCCTTACAAAACACAGCCATCGCATTTGCATTGAGCAGTGAAATGGATGGTGTCCCATTCTAGGGGCATTGTTCTCAATCCAAGTCCTGGAGTGTGCTTTGATTTATAAAGGATGAAATGGGACGAGACCTGTTTCCCAGAGATCCCCAGCTGGCTGTGTTCACAGCTTTTGCTGCTTTGACTGAGTTCTGAGTGAATACATGAATGCTAAAAGACACTAGCTGTAGCTCTGCTTTGCTGGATCCATATGAGGCCAAGCTAGCTATGAGAGAGGATGAAAATGATAGGGGCTAGTGCGCGCGCCTTGGTGTTTATCCAAATTTAGGAAGTGAAAGCGGTTTAACACAAATAGTGTCATCCCACATACAGCAAAGATGCAAATAAGGATCATATGTCTAAATAGTTTTGTGAAAGAATAAGAACAAGCAGTAAAAAAATTCTCAGACACATTAGCTGAGGTCTCATATTACACGCAACAAGCAAACACATTCGTCAAGCACATTCTCAGTTATCAAGGAAGAGCATGACCCAAATAAATCACAAAATGAATCTGCACTAATTTCCTTGAAAAACAAAACATCTATCAGTTTAAAGAATCCCTCTCACTTCTGCTCTGCATTTACAGAGGTCAGGAGGAAGTGCAGTTGTCTGCATTGTCGATGTATCTACACAGCGACATAACACATCATATCTAATGGTGAAAGCTGCTACGCCTGTCACGTGTAACAACGGAAAGACTTTGAAAATGTCCTTAAGCAATCCCTTTTGTTTTTCTAATTTAAAACAGAAAGCATCTATTAACATCATTAACATCATGTAAGACCCAATTCGCAGCAGCAAATTAGTTCTGGTCAAAGCTTGGCTTCACAAACATGATGCAGCAGCTCCCTTTGAACTTGTGTGCTGCTCTGAGGGATGGACAAAATGATGGAAACACTACATAAAAAAAGGCCAACTTTGAAGCAACTACATCACAGAGGCAGCAGCAGAAGTAAACACATTCAGGCAAACTGGAAGTCAGTCTTAAAAGAGCTCTGACACATGGGCAACCTTTAGAGTCCAGAGTCTAATAGTTAGGACCCTGCGCAGGTCTACTAGTGAAGATGGGTTCTTTTGTATCTGTTATATGAGGTTTACATGTTCATCATTTATACAACAGAAAACAATACAGTGGAATATGAAGTTGTTTTTTTGACCCTTGGATGGCTTACAGTGTCAGATTTTCATCAGGAGGAATGAAGGAACAGAGTCTGTACAAAGTCACTTAGGAATCACAGATATCACTGTCCTGCTGTTTGTTGCTTAACTATGGAAAGAAAGCCAGGCCAGAATTAGAAAAGCTTACTCCAGCATTGATCACATCTTTTTGCTGAAACATATTGATCTGTATTGTTTTGCCTTTTCTTTTTATTGATTACACTATGGCATATGATACAGTTTAGAGGAATGCATTATGGCACAAAATGCTGAAAGCCGATATTAAAGGATTTAAAATTCCTGGACGTAGTAATGAATATGAACTAAGAAATATCATGTTATTTGTCTTTGTTCAAACCTTATCTCAGAAAGGCAATGATTAAAAGTGATGCTGTGGACAGTCTGATGATCATGTCTGCGGGTCAGTGACCTAATCGTTGACCTCAATAACCCAACCCACAATAACAATGTTTGCACTTCCAGTGCTCTTTAAAAACTAATATAGACTTTAAGATGATTAAATTTACCAACTCAATAACAGCAAGACAAAGAACAAAGAAGGAAGAAGAGAAGGAAGAAAGGAGACCCTAGAGATGGAGATTTTTTTCGGATTAAGTAGAATGATATAGCTTTAATATGCCATGATGCAGATTTAAAATGCCTCTGCACAGCATGACATGTAAAGAATGAGGATTATGTGCAAACAGACCCCCCTGCTGTGGCTCAGATTGTTTAATAAACTGGAGTCATGGTCTATTTGCCACACAATCATACATGTTCAGTTGTAAATAAAATTAGTAGTCATTCTACATTATTTTACCTTGTACACAGAAAAATAATTTCCCAAAACTTACAAATTACAAGATCAAAATGCTAATAGTAGCCTGTTTGTTTATTGGCACCCACCTGTCCTCTCCTTCTCCAAACAAAGGCAACATTCCTGTGACCAAAGAGCACTAGTTTTGTTCCATCTGACCAAATGACACACTATGTATGTGTAGTATGTGTAATCTTAATCTCTGCAGGTTATTCCTAGCATACTTGAGGGTTTCTCAGGGGAAATACTATTTACCTATGACCAGTCTGTCAGTCTAAGTAATAAAAAAACTTTTGGTGTCATTTCAATTCTCAGCACTGTATGCTCTGTGCTCACACCAACTGCTACACAGTAAACTTAACTTCCTCCACTTCCCCAGACTTCCTGCATTAGCATTTAGATTTAGGTGAATTCAGAATGTTTCTCTAGATGTGTTCTTGTTCAGTCAGATGTTGTGTACCTAAGGCCCTGCTGGGGGGTTTGCAAGCTCAGAGAGAGAGAGAGTCTGTGACACTGTGTCTTACGCAGATTTGTTTCTGGAGCACTGGTGCAGAACCAAACCCCCAAATTCAAACATTTGATTCTGTTGCAGAGACCACAATGAGAACATCCAGACTGAAATGCAGGCCACATATGCCAACATTCTTACAAGCAGAATATCAGATGTAAATAAGTTATTTACCTGGAAATATGGGGGGTTGGGGAAATATTCCAACTTGGTTAGAAGCTTGAAACATTATCGCCTAGCTACTACTACTTCAAATTTACAGCAGGGCCATAATTGCATTGTGTCTTTTGGTTTGTTTGTCTAGCTTGTTTAGTGCTGTTCTGTTACTGTGGAAGTATTGTTTGTGACAAGGGACTGCACATAAAAACTAACCTAAGGCTAACTATTGTGCAATGCATCAATTAGTGACATTTATGTTTATTATTGTACAAAAAGTAAGTTTGTGGCCTAGGGTGGAAGTAGATGATTTAGGCAGCCCAACTCTTAGAGTGTCATGCAGAAAGGTGAGAGTGGCATCTCTCTGTCTGAAACCCTCTGGCCCAATGAGGAAGGGTGCAGGACAGTATGTCAGGCACAATAGCTTATTTTTGAGATGTAACCATAGATAAAACAAGGGTCCAACCAGCAAAAAACAAAAACAGTGGAAACAACCACAGTCTATGTGGTGTAATGCCAAAGACAAGTAAGTATGGTCTTTAAAATGTTATGTGAGGTGTAGGTTTTTAACAGGACCCAGGCGCAGACAAAAATAAAGTTCAACAAAAGGTAGCTTTATTTAAAGCTAAACTACAAAACTATGACCAAAGGAGTGGGAGAACAAAAGGAGGGCTACTGAAAAACAGTGCCAGTCAAAGGAGCACGAGACAAAAGTACAAATAAAAACAAAAGAAAGGAGGTCAAAACAAAACGAAACCTGAGGAGGACAGGAAAACACGGAGGGAAAAAGGAGGACGACGAGACAGTGGAAGGCAGGTAATCACATGGGAAGACAAGCACGGATTCACTCGGGATTCACATGGGAAGAACTGACAAAGGGGAAGCACATGGCTTAAATAGAGAAGAGACAGCACAGGTGAACACAATTAGGGAGGAGCAGGTAATCAGGAGGGGGGAACTGGAAGGAAGTAAAAACTGGCAGGGAGACATCCAGGGAAGACAGGACTGCAGAATAAGACAAGGGGGACACAGCAACACTGAGGACAAGAGGGAGGAGAGAGGGATCAGAGGAGGAGGAAGGCTAATAACGGAAAAATCATAACAAATGATGAGGGAACAGAATAAACATGACGATCCACAACATAAAAAGGTTGAAGCGTGTCAACTGGACATGTAGAGTTTACTTGAAGATGGTCTGTGGGTAAGGTATCCTCTGTTTTCAAGGATGCAAACAGGGTTTGACAGTGTATACATTTCTAAGATGCTGTACTTCTACAGAGAAGAGCCACAATGTAAACATTTACCAAAGCATGTATTATAGCCTATTTAAAGGACCAGTGCACCAAATTTAGTGCTATCACTCGTTAAAGCTGCATATTGCCAGCAATTAACCAGTGGTCGGTACTCTTAAAAATGCAAACTGTCATCTGTAAAGTGTTTGGTTAGTGTGATCTGGGGTACAAATAAGCATTTCAGAACTTCCAGTGATGTAAACACTACACCTTTCTTTTCTTTGATTTTTCTGTTTCAACATGATCACATCCCACAGACACACCAAGTTTCATCAACAGCAGGATAAAGTCAGACCCTATCTACGGTCTCCCAATCACCTGGTGTAAACACTACCCCGGCTTTACAGTGTAAACACCTTGAACCTTTATAAGAAATAGATTTCCAGCTTCTCCATCTTTCAGTGCACTAGAGGCTCTTTGGTTTTAAAGAAGGTTCCTAGAGTCGGTAGTGTTAAGGCTGGCACAGTTCTGAGAGCTGGTCCCACCCCCGCCATGGAGACATGATAGTTAGTAGTTTATACATCTGTAAAGATGTGTAATTTTTGATTAGCTAAAACGGTGGATTCATGCACACAGACACAAGTATTATATTTTGCATTTTCTGTGTGTTTTCCAGTGTTCAGGGGGCCGTTTTTTCAGTTTTAGTGACACTGTGATAAATTAGGGCCATTTTTCATGTATTTGAAGGTCAGCTGCAGCTGAGCCTTCAGTTGTAAAACCATTTTCAGATTTGTGTGTTATATTAAAAAAAGAAAACAAAACAAAAAAGAAAGACATACTGATCATTGACCTTGGTTTAAATAGAGGCACCTGAAGCTGGGTTGTTCAGCAATAAAGAGCCTAGACCTAAACCTGATCCCATGTAAGAAAAGCTGCCATAGTGATTAAAAGCATTTAGTACCCAGCTTTCTCTTGTGTAGGCCACTGGTGTTAATCGGAGAATCAATCATGCTAATGAAGTCATGCACCCTTTCTCTGCAACTCTGTGTCAGTATGTTTCTACACACTGTGTAAGATGTGTGAATTTCTACATTTTATAATAACACCTTCTCCGGCGCTTGGCTGCACTGTAGGTGGACAGCTCGTTGTCAGCCCTTCAGCCTCGACATATCCTGCACACACACACTGCAAGCAGCCACACATAGATTGCCCCATCATTAGAGACTAGAGAACAGACAGGCATAGTAGGGAGGTGGAGTAGAGATGGATAGACAGAAAAAGGATAGGAAAAAAGAAGATGGATTCAGGAGGGAGGACATTCTGGCGCATCATTAGCACCAGAGATGGAGAGATCTTGGAATAGATAAATATAATGAAGATAAGACAGTTCATTTGGGATTTTAAATTTACAAAAATATGCAAAAACGTGGAATATGTGAAGAGGCTTTTAACTGCTTGCAGCCTGTCATGCCTGCACAAAGCAAAGATGTTTCCAAAGCTTGCCTAATTAATGTTTGCTTGAAATTGCCATACAAAGGGCAACATACATTTAGCCCAAACTAATTAATCAGAAGACTCATTGTGCTTAAAAAGAAATGCAGTAATGTAGTTGAATAATGGTTATTTTAGCATGTTTTTTTTAGATACACAAATGTAGCAGCTTCCAAAATGTAAGGTCATTAAGAGAAGCAGGGGCATTTAGCAATCTAGCTCAACAGACCAATCAGAAAGTCCCACAGAGCTATTTTCTTTAATTTTCCATGCACAAACGAGCCAATTTCCACAGAAATGTGCATCTAAGAAAAAAAAAATGAAGGCACTTTGTAATGAGCGAGACCTTTGGATTGACAGATATGCTGCAGTATCTATATCTGGGCATATCCTGCCAGGCCTGAAATAGCAACTGTGCTTGGAGTTTGATTATCATTAATTCATTTTAATTTCCTCTACCGTAACTGAAACATTCATATCCACACATGAATTATTGGGTTTGAATATCACAGCTTGCATCACCAGAAAAAGACTGGAAGATGGACTTGAAATTTTAAGCAGGGCTCAATATTTGAACAGTGCATTCCAGGAAACAGCAGAAGAAATTGTATTGACTTCCATCACTTGTGTTCCACGTTAGTGCTCAGAGAATATTGGGTTTATTGAAACAACATCAGCCTGTCTCCAAGGTACAAAATTGATGTATAAAAAATAGAAATGGTTGAAAATATTGGCACAGGGAAAGATTGATGAAAGGGATGAATGGGATGACAAAGCAGCACGGAAAAGGGAGTTTTATGTCTTTTGATTCACAGTGGACAAAAATGTCCGGTGATATTTGTTGTACACAGAGCTGATAAAAAAGACAACTTAAGGTTTCCCAGCTTGAGATTATTAAAGTACTTTAATTCTATTCTAGATATAGTGAGTGAATCTTTTACTTGTAACATGATAAAGTACCCAAGGAATCTTCTGTATTTTTCTCTAGTATAAAGTATAGAAACTATAAAAACTCCAACATCAAGCTTCATGATTGAGATTGATGCTGGACCCCTTGTCCTCTGCAATACCAGAGTTCAATTGCCAGGAGAGGAAACTGTATGTGAACAAGAAAAAAATCAGGGGGAGGCTTTGGGGTTTGTGCTAGGCTATAAACAATCTATCTGGACAAAAAGATACTGACTGTCTGACCCGAGGAGTTCTGGACAACACCAATGGTCCTAATAGGGGAGTGATTTGGATTTGAAACACAAGCGAGGAAGTTCTGCTCGTCCTTATGTAGCCAAGATATCAAATGATGGATAATTATATTAAAAGTCATAAGATGTAGCATGAAAATTAGGCCTTAAGCAACAGCTCCAAAATAGGATCGGCAAATAGACAGTAATATATCCATCGTAGAAAAGTTGTGAGAAAAAAAAATGGCAGGTGAGGAAACAGGACAACAGACTGGGAATGGAAATGAGAGCCAGTGAAATAGGATGCAGAATAAGAAATGCAGAAAAAAAAAGAATGAAAAGAGTGCAGAGGTGACAGAAATGACAGAAGCAGCAAGCGTTTTCTGCAACTGGAGACAGAAAAAGTATAGCTGAAATGGTTTAAAATACAAGTTATATATATATATATATATATATATATATATATATATATATATACATACATACATAGAGTAAGAGAGTAAGAGATACGAATGTGTGAAACTGCATGTGTGACCTTGTGTGTGTGTGTAAGAAAGCTGTCAACTACTCCAGGCGAGAGAGTGCCAGCAGTGTGTCAACCTAATGGGCAGAAACTGGGGCATACTGAATTATTCAGCAGCTTTTTAGGGGGAGAGGAGATGCTTCCAATATCTTCCCTTAGGAAAAATGTAAGGACCCTGCTCTCATAAAACACACACACACAGAGAGCATAGTATGTGAGCCAACCAACTATGCCATCAGTTCACTCTCTGCCAACAGGTCCTCCTAAACCAATGATCCTGTTTCTAAAAACATACACAACTTAAACCCACCAAAACTTTCCATGTTAATTAAAGAAGATAAACTAAGTTATTGAGCAGTTGGTCAACTTATTTACAGGCATATCATAATTGTTCATGTGTCACCTTTGGCATACCAAAGGCTTAAGCTTGCATTGCCTCCAATAGTTCTGCCAGATGTCAGAAGCTAAACTAAAAATCTCTCAGATTCCACAATTATACCGCAGCTGCCTTAAGACCAACCCATGGGTAAAAAATTCAGATCACCCTATGCATGAAGATTCACACTCGTAAATCAAGACTACAAGCATGCTGCACATGCTGCTGATGTAAGAATGCCACAATTGTTCAAGTGATAAGGTATTTCAAAAAGGTAAGAACACTTCTGGAATCACCTGCTGTGTGCTTGTGAAAGGGCAACTTGTCTAGACTTTGTGTTCATATGTGAAGAAGATGGTACAAACAATCACTCAAACAGCACCTGTCCAAAAGCAGTTCTCTCCTTTTTGTCCCTGAACTCTTAGCTGCCAAAAAGTCAAACCTTATGTAATCTATGACATTTACAACAAGACCGTTCCCTTTTTACCTATCTTACATTTCATCCTGTGGCCCCCCTCCCCCCCCAAAAAAATCTCCCCTCACTGCTCTTTCTCTATTCAATCTGACTCACTGACATTTAATTAGATGGTGAGTGGAGGACGTCTTGCCACATCAGCCCTGTAGTGTTTATGACCTTTTCCGACTGGGTCACTCGTCTGCCATCAGAGCACCACCCCACCAATGCTACACCTGCACACACACACACACATTACTCTCAGTGCTAACAAACATGCTTCACTGTGATGTTGAAATGAGCCAGCTGGTGATCTGGCGACTGACAAGTAAGGTGGAGTGTTCTTTTGCAACAGAAATATGGCATCTAAAGACGTGTTTGATGATTTTTGGTGCGGCCAGATTGTGTGTGTGTGTTTTCACATCTTGGTACATTGATGACATGTTGTGAGGAGGCTCCCTTACACTTGATTGCATCACTCTAATCAGCCATCACAAGTGCAGACCAACAACAGTTATCCTTTCATCTTTGGTCAGTGCAAAATGGCCTTTGCAATGCACATGCACACAGAAGAGTACACACACATACACACACCTGTACACACAGAGTCAAAGCCAATCAGAACTTTCAAGTTGTGTCTCCCTCTCCACTCCTGAGCGCTGTGACATATCACCTAGCAACATCAGCTGCCAGACACCTCCTATCAGGATCAGTTTGGAGGCCTTTTAATCCATCCTCTGAAGAAGTCTTTCCTGTCAATGGAGGGAAACGTGACCTCAATACCAAAGGCTGTGAGAGTCAGGGGAGGTTGTGGTGGAGGGATCCGGCATGAGGGCCTGGCAGAGTGAGCTACCCAACTGGCCCCAAATACCAGCATTGGGCTGTAGCCCAGACAGTTTTTTTTTCTGGCCAGAGAGGTCGGAAAACCTCCTCTGCATCTGAGAGGAGAGGCAAAATACAGCTTTATCAGGGAAGGTGGGAAAGTTGATGTGCAGTGTACAAGGGAGGGAGGGAGATTCCTAAAAACGGATTGGATGTACGAAATATTATTATATAAGAATTAATATGACTTAAATGGTGTATATTTATATCAATTAAAAATGTTAAATAGCTGATTGATCAAACACTGCCAGGTGACTTGATTGATGAGCTCACTACAGCCACAGAAAACGGTTTCACTTATTTTCCTAGTGGTGGTTGCAGAAAACATTTCCAGACATATGGGCCTCTGTGAAGTGACAGCCCTGCAATAGAAAATGGCCCCTCCATCATCATGTCGCTGGCATGATGTTTGTCCATGTGTCATTTCACTTCCTCTATTCATCTGTGGCCAGTGGAGCTCAGGCCAAAGCACTACATCCTCTCCTTGGACCCAGATTTACTCCATTCTCTAAAAAAAAAAAAAAAAAAGACTACTCAACAGAAATCATGTCCAACTATGTGCTGTGGATGGTCAACAGGCTTTTATTTCAAATAGGGGCCTCTGCAGCTGTCCCAGCTGGAGACGGAGAATTAATCAGAGAAATCACCTGGTGCAGTCTCTAGGGAAAAGCCAAATGCTGGTGGCACTTCAAGGCTTGTGTTTGCCTGCCACTCTATATGGTGTCCAAAATGATCTGTAATCATAGTGAAACTAACAACTACTCCACTATAAAAGCTGCATTTTAAGCCTCCAGACAAGAAACCTTGACACCTCAGCCAGTTGCTAATGTGTGTAAACAACTACAGCAAGAAAAGTGTAACTGATCCCTTTGATATCAGACAGACAGTCTGGAACCCCTGTAGAGTCCAAACCAGATAAATGCACCAAAGGCCAGAGCAGCCCAGGACTACACCATAGCTTTGTCACAACAGATGACACCATTAGGTCAGAGCAGATTGTCTTTCCATCAGTCTTCCATTCCTCTCAGTTCAGTCAGTTTCAGAGCAGGCTGTGAGACAGACGTGGCAGGTCCTCAGTTCCTCATTTAGCAACTTAGTTCAGGAGCAACCTCGGCCACTGAGCAATCTGTCACTACAGTAAATATACCATCATGTTGCAAGAACTACTACTGAGATTTGCAGATTTTAATGCAAAAAACTGCACTTAAGAGTGCAACAAAATGTTGCAATAATTGATATACACTAAAAATCTATGATCATATGCAATTTAATGTAATTGTCATGTAATAAGATACTGGCGCTAAAGCTACATAGCACCAAAAGCCCATACTGCACTATTAATGCCCTTTTGTGTCATTTTATGTTGTTACTTGACTCAATAGCTGCTGAATAACAGAAAACTCAACAGTGCATGCTACTCATGTGCTTTTAGGCAATAACAGCATGCACAATTGCACCAAGTCGCAGCGTTTTTTTAAACGTCAAGCCATAAATGTCATGTGAGATCAAGGGAAAATCTCAGCCACTTCCAGTTTGAACCTACAGCAGGGTGTGAAATGAGATGAGGGAACGCCCTTGGAAATAGGAAATATTTTCAAATCACAGAACTGCTACTACTCGAGCGTCCTTGAGCAATTCAAAGAATCTCATTGTGCTCCTGGGATGCTCTTCTATAGCTGGTCTTGACCTGTAATCTTTTAAGAGGTGAGAGGGAGGAGAATATCCCCAGGGATCAACATAGTATTACATTATCATTATTATTCTGGTCAAAAAATAAATAAATGAAACAATTTGTTGGAGGGAGTTTCAGATCGGAAGAGATTTAAGAAATCTCCCTGTTTACCTTTAGCAATAGATAAAGAACATACATAGCCAAAGGCACCACACAAAGACGTTAAAGTTTAAATCTCTTCCCAATTGGGCCCGGAGAAAGAAAGATAAATGAAGGAATTTATTATAATCTGCTAGTTGTTATTTTATTCTCAGGCCTTGTATTGCTGTCTTTGCAGGAAGTTTTACTTCAGAGAAAATATGTACAGATTGAGTTGCACTGCAGGTAAGAGTCTCTAGATGTAAAGAATTTCTACTCCATTTCCACTTAATTCAGTATCTAGTATTATTCTTTTCCCCATGCTGTACACATGAAGTGCAGAAACCCACCAATTCGAAACAAAGCTGGAGCCTCTCATGATTGAAGTGGCAGCCAAGTGGAGTGGTGCGTAGGTTGTATTTTAATCAGAGGGAACGAGTTCAAGTCCATGTGACAACAAACATTCGCCTCACTCAAGTGTCCTTGACACTGGAACCGTACCAGCTCCAGGGCTGCTTAAAGACCCTGGTTAGTGGTAGTGTAAATCCTCTACCCAAACTACAGCACCATAAAAAAGTTAAATCAGTAAATCCAGTGACAAAGTACCTCAGATAAACTGGAGTCCTTAAATCAACCAGCTGCTGGTAATTATTACACCACATTGATTGCCTGCAGTATTTCTGCAGCTCTGTGCTTTTTGGACAGAATCTTTGGCAGCGGTCTTCACTGCATTAATTTCTGCTTGTTTAGCTCGTGTTGGCACACCTTTGGATTTGCTTTGTTGCATTTACACTGAAAATACTGTAGCTAAACACAATGAATAATCCATTTACAATTTGGATCTTATACCTTAAAGCTAAAATCTGCTTTGAATGATCTGACTCTTTATGCCCCTAAAGCAAAACTTTTTAGCGTTTTCAGAGACCAACACAGCAGGTTCTGGAAGACTTTTAGAGCCTTTAGTAAATCGTTTGCACTGCAAACATGACAGTTCCAAAGGGTGAGCTGACTTCACTGTTCCAAATTGCATGCTGAAACCAGAGGAGTGTGGGTTGTTCCAGCAGAATATTAACTGTGTGTCCTCTGCAAACGATAATTGACATTTTTAAATTGTTTGTTTCATCATCATTTCAATGAGCTTCCTAAAGAAAATGAACATTGAAAATTGAGAGAAATGAATGATCACCAAGGCCCCCATTGCGAATCACAACAGCTGCAGTTTCTCATATAGAACCCAAAACACTTCAGCAACAGTACCTCTCTGGAAAGCAAAATTGTGTGAGGTTATGACACTGAGCTGTGTGTGGTGGAGGCAGTCCTGCCTGCTAGTGCACCCTAACCTGGAAGAAATAGAGTAGGCCCTGGTGTGAACTGGTCGCAGCAGGTGGCCACCTACGTAGTCTCTCTACTAAGTGATGCTCATACAGAGGTTTTATAACACTGTAAGGTTTTGACCTTGCTATGTGAAGTTCCCTGATATAATGTATCTTCTGATTTGGTTTTATTTAAATAAAGTTGCACTGAATTAAATAAAGTCTAGGTATAAGGATTTTTGCATCCCATTTTCAAATCCCTCACCTCTCTGCAACTTGTCCAGCTACAAAACACAAAAAGAAAGAACAGGGGAGCTTCATTAAACCTATCCTGAAGTATAAAGATAACTAACCTCATGTGGGTATGCATCAGCATTCTTCTTCATCTTCCTCCCTGCTGCTCTCTCTCTTTCACCCTCTAAGGAGCTCTCTACGGTGACTCATGGTTCCACAGGATGCTTCCAAAATGGCGGCTTGGGGAGCATTCCTATTCCCCAGACTGCCGAGATGAGATGCAAGGTTCTCTCTAGTGAGTGCAAGTAAAAGGAGAAGGAGACACACAGGAAGTTGTGTGCGTGTCTCCCCCTTTTATTTTCTTAGCTTTCTCTGATCTGATCTGATGTGAAATCACAAATTGGCCCCTAGCTGCTGCCCCCTGTGTACATAACAGAACTCATTAAAGAGAGGAGGGTTATTAAAAAGTGATGGAGCGAGGGAGGACTCTGACAAGAAAAACTGATTCTGTTTAATAAAAGAGGTGGAAGAAGAAGAAGGAGAAGAAGAAGCTCTAAAAAGAAACTTGGATGGAAATGGAAAGGAGGCTAGGCAATGAGGGAGCTGTGACGAGAGACACAGCGTTTACTATGCACTTTCACGGATGGCTTGCGCAAATATTTCAGATTCTTCTGAGGCTTTGAGTACGCTTAGATATTTATTTTCCGACAGATGATAACAGGGAATGGGACATCTTTTCCACTGGCTCTGTTTCTGTGCCCTACATATGGACTAAGGCTGAGCACAGACAATACAGCGTGAAAGCAACTTCTCAGCTGGCTAAGGAGTAAACTGTAGGCTGCTTTTTGAATCCCAACAATCTGCAAAAGCCCCTGGAGGTCTGGGCTAAAAATACACCCTGTATTACTGTTCACTCACGATAAAAGCATTTGTTAAATGACCGTATCATAACGTCTCCACTCCCCAAGGCAGCAGTTCTGTGTGCAAAAGCGGCAGGACATCTCTGGTATTCTGCTTCATGGATGTTCATCTATAATTCATCTGTTGTGACTGCGAACACATACATGAAATGGGAGCAAAGTATCTCTTGGACGATTGTGGACTGTAAATGATGAGAAGGAGGTAGGGTGGAAAAAGTAACAAGGTGCGAGGACAGAGGGACGACAGGAAGACAAAGAGGAAACAGGCAGGAGGAAGTGAAGGAGGGAGAGGAAGGAGTGATGAGAGCTTCTTCCAGGCTGTTTGTTCTCCAGAGGCTACTGTGGATCCAGATGGACTGAGGCTGAGAGGGAGCAGAATGTCCATCAATATTTACTTGCCTTCCCCCTACATTTCCAACAAGAAAACAAGGAGGAATGTACATATATTCTCAAGAAATCATATGTAAATGCATCATTATGGTCAGAGAGTGCGATTCTCTGTGTGTCCCTGCCTCAGATATATAAGTATATCTGAGTGTTAAAATGGTAAAGTGTGTCATAAGGGGCTGCAGACAAAAAGGAAGCATTTCTCCCCTCTGTGGGCAAGTGAACTGGAGAGAGAGCGAGAGAGAGGATGAGGCAGTTGGCACTCCAGCGAGTCACTGTGCCGAGCAAGCAGCAATAACTGAAGAGAATATAACCTGTGGCCTGCAGCTTCCCACCTGTATGCCTCAGCAGAAACAGAACCACCTGCCCCATGTTATGGCATCCTGAGGTCTCATTTATAAACATTACATACACAAGGAATAGGTGTTGGGAAGTTGGGTATGCCACTCCCCAGGCAAATGTCAAACTTCAGAAAAACTAATCTGACAGCAGAATGTAAAAGTGAGCTGCTGTGTAAACTATGGTGCACCAAGCCTCACCATCCTTCTTCACTCTTCAGTCCTACACAGAAAGAATCAAAAATTCAATCAAAGTCCTTGATGTAATACTTTGTCACATGCACTGTACTTCAGCCTCAGCCATGATTACCACTACACCACTCAGCTGAAGCTATCTTGCTTCTGACAATTCAATTCAAAAGCTACACCCTAGCCAAGCATCTCCCTGTAGGCTCAGTAGGCTCACAATTTCTTGAGACTCTATGAAAGTCAACAAGCAGCCACACTATATCTTTTTTTGAGGAGATCACTATGCAATGTCATAAGAAAGATCCCTAAAAAGTCACCGATTTCACATGGCTGTAAGAAGTGTGTCATTTGCAATATTTGCATTTGTCCATGAATTAATCGTAATGACTTAATTTGAGTATTCTTCCCGGTTGGGGGTGTTTTACTTTGAAAGTGTCCTAAATGGATTAGTCTGTGTCTTCATAAGAAAAATGGCATAAAAGTCACATGACAATTTCCATTCATCTTATTATTCCTTTTTACAACTGTGTGTGTTTTTTTACTTTGCTTTAGTAGACACTAAATAGCATATTTACAGGAAAAATTTAAGGATAAGTCAGGCATCATGGCAAGTGGATCAAACTTCTTTCAGCATTCTTTAACAGTGCTGCTCACTCAGGCCTAAACACACATTGGCAGAGGGACCCAGAGGACCTGGAAGCAGAAGCCGGCTTTGTTACAGTTGAGTGCCTGGTTGCAGGTGTTCAACCATAACACCATCAATTAATGAACAACAGTAGGGCAACGGCCAAATAAATACAATTAGTGCTTATTTGCTGTGACAATTAACAGCCGCTACCTTCAGCTCACCTTTATGTCCTCACATTGTTGCAGCTCACCCATGACTCTGTACATTTATCTTTAGAGCTCTTTATGACTTTGTGTATGAGGTAGATACACAAAGCCAAGGTCAAGCTGTGCAGCTGATGGGGGGGCGATGAATAGAAATAAACAGGGACGGGTTGAATTACCTTGCAGCCACGGGAGTGTCTCCTGTGGCTGCTTGTAGCATTACTGCTGCCATGTCCATCTTTGTCTCATCTGCTCCAGTTCCTTTGGCTTTGAAGGGCAAGACTGCTTGCATGTCAGAGATTAGAAGTGTGTGTGTCTTGATGTCTTTGTCCTGGAGGCGGAGGAGGCAGAGGGCAGTGGATTCATGTGGACTTCAATTCTGAGAGTGTATGTGCGTGCGTGTGAAGAGGAGACAGGGAGAGAACAGAGGCACTCGTCTGTATAATGGAGTAAGAACTCAGCCAGTTTCTAGGAGTCTTCATCTGTCTGCTGCTGCACCAAGACACACATACACACACATTCTCCTGGCCCTAGACCTAACCAGACCAGCTGTAATTTGTCATTTGGCTGCAAACTGGGCCGTCAGCACAGGGTTACTTTTAGCTTCCGGCTCAATTGTAATCTCTCCCTTTGAAGGCCAGCCAATCCAATCCCATGGCTGACATTGCCAAAAAGGACTACACCATTGTGACCTTTATGGCGCACCAGCTAATCTTTTCTCAACGAGAGACAGAGAGGGAGAGGAAAGCTGGCAATGAGTTCAACAAGCTTACTTCCCTAACTATATTCTCTGTTCTTATTTGTTCTGCAGAAACACCCAAAGACCCCTTTTTCTCCCAACATGCACTGCTCTCTCTAGTCACTTGGTTTTTTAGTAAAAATGAACAAAACGTCACAGCGCCCTCTTAGTCACTTGACATTTAACGAAACCTCATGTTTCTGCCTCTGGCCTTGTGTTCTAGGTGTGCAGAGGTGGTGTGAGCTCCGTTCCCATCCCTGCCAGCATTTGGCAAGAACAAGGCATCTTTAAGGCTTTTTCACACCTAGTTGCTTCACATAATTTACTTCACTGGCTTTACTGATAATATGGCTGTAAAATGAGAACACAAGAAAACTTGAGAGGGACGCTTCATCATTTGAATAATACACAGATTACCAACCTAACACATCTCAGACATAAAGACCATTACCACCAATATACACCGACTTTGTCAGAGTGGAACATGCGATATGACTACACACCGACTGGTTGGTAGACTATGATATTTTCAAAGCAGCTTCTACAATCCTCTGAGAACGTAACGTCTTATGTGATTTACCAAAATGGAAACAAACCATCAAAACCATCTCCTGATTTATGATGCACACAGCAGACAAAAAAAGTTCTTCTAACCTAGATTTATAGAGAAGCCCTGTGTCCCTACAGTATAATCCATATTCCTATACTCACCTTTTCACCGTCTCACCAACACTCCTGTCATTACAGTCATCACATCATGTCACCTACTCTAACTGCCTGGATGCAACGACTCTTATAATCAACATGAGCAATATAAGAATTAAATATCAATTTTGATTTTATGCAGTTAGCACTTGCTATAATGTGGGCCAATTTACTATTGCCTGGTAGTCCTGGTCAGGCAGGACCTACTGAGTACTGCTGGAATTTGTCCTAAAACCTGGAAATGCGTTGCCACCTTAGTTTCCCCTCCATAAAGTTAATAGTTTTAAGATTAGGAACAAACTCAAGAGATTTTTCGAATCTGTTTCAAAAAGATAAGAAGATTTGCTAACAATTGGAGTAGGATGTTTAACAGGCACCTATAACGTAATCACAGAACAGGTCAGGTTAAGAAGAGAGAAAGGAGTGGTGAGGTCAGCAACTTCCATGTACGCCTGTAACAAATCTGTCCTCCCCAAGAGAGGGTCTATTAACATATACTGTCATCGGTCAGTAGTGATGAAGATAACTGTAATTGAAATCCAATGCTCAAGTCAAGAAACACAAAATAATATCTGGGCACAAATAGGCTGTCGTCTGTTGTCTGTAACAAGCACCAAGTGAAGCTAAATACAAAGCAGAAGCATCAACAAAGATGATCTGAAAGTGCTTCCCTCAGTGGCATTTCATTTTGTTTTTATTTTGGCCTGCCAGCCCCCTGCCATCTCTTCGTCTCTTTTGTTCCTGCCAGACCAGGCCGAAAGGGGGTGTGGGCTCAACATGAGCTCGCAACAGCAGGCTACCTCCAATCTCCCGCCATTTGCCAGCATGCTACCAATCAACACTTTACTCCCACCCCGCAGAGAACCAACCAGCTCTGAAGGAGACAGAAGAGGACCTGGTGTGATGGAGATATGGAGTGCGTGAAAGAGAAAATAAGGGAGAAGAAGCGATAGATAGGGACAGAAATAGAGGCAAAAAACATCAAGAAGCAGGAAGACAGCTTCTTGTTGAGCATCCTAAATTTACCACAGTGCTGAGGTTCCCTGTCATCTTCGACTCTTGTGCTGTCAAGAGATCTGTGTCTCTGCTGAGCCCTGACACCCACTCACACACACTCTCACACACGTACAGGTACAGTAAAATCTTTGATATTGCTGCAACTTCATGAACAGCCACTAAGATTACACTCTAAATACTTTACTTTTAAATATAAGGACAATTTCCAGAGGGTCTCCAGAATAAAATGTGCTCATGCTTTCAATAAGGTTTTAAAATAATACCTTTGAATATAACAGAACCAGTCAAATGACGCCCCTGTGGATATTAATCTTTTTTTTCCCCAATAACAGCTTCTGTGCTTTTATATATTTGTCCAATTTATCATACTGCTGGCTAACTGCTGGCTCTCCAGAGCACTATTGATCTAAGACATTGTAGTGATGAATGCATGGTTTTACCCAGTGACTAGATTTCACAAATGAGAGTACAAATGGTCAGGAACATGCATGGTGTCTGCAGTTTCTTAGGGGTTCATATGCATTCTTATGTGGCCTGGCTCATTTGGGAAATACAATGAGAATTATCATATCTGTGTTTTAAACAGAACAGAATTGGTGATTATATCCTGGGTCTTACTCCGTTTTAGAATCACACATCACTATAGAAGAAAAGGGGGCTGTAGAGAATAGCACAAGTTGTTAACATTACCTACTTTGTGTTGTTTATTTCTCTAACTTTACTAGGAAATATCACCTTCAAAATGAGTTCATTTTTATGAAATTATTCCGTAACATTCTAAAAGAACATATTTTTACATTTGTAAATTAACAACTTTCCTCAATCGATTATAGAATGAAACACTCATAGGGAAAAGGCAAGGAAAAGCAGCATTCTGGAGGCAGAGCCTGCATAAAGCCACTGAGCCAGAGAGGTAAAGTGAAAATGGCAGCAGGGGAAAAATAGACTTGCTGAAGTAGAGTTAAGTGAAAAAGTAGACACATTGGGAGCAAAACAGAGTGGCAGCGATATTGGAGCAGGCAAATATTGAGCAAGAACAACAGCAGAGGCAAAGTAAAGAGGTAAGTAAAAAAAAATCAGCAGTGTGAGAGGACGAAAAGCACAATGATAACGGGAGATAAATTGAACTTCTCGCCGCCTGGACACCAGGAGCGGTTATGGTGGAAGGACCAGAGCAGGAGGCCCAGGATGCACCATTTGGTCATTTCACAGAGTGCTGCAGCCCAACAAAACAGTGTTGAAGCAATCAGAGATAATTGCTCGCTAATGGCTCCCTTCCCACTTTCCTCTTCTAATAGGCTGGAGCACCATCTGCACACACACACACACACACACACACACACGCTTGAGTGCACCTCACACACACAAACAGCTGACAAATGATACAGGTCTAAAAATGAAAATAACACGATATGTTTCAGCCAAGTAGAGAGTGTTCTAACAATGAGCTTGGTCACCCAAAGGTGACATTTACTGTTTATGGTGCCAGTGAACCTTTAACATGTTTGCATTGATTTTACATTTCGGAGGCAAGGAGAGAAAATGACCATATAATCATTTACTCTAATAAATGGATCTCAACAGGAGGCGTGTATTTTATTATTTTTTTTTTTTTTAAATCAATTTAAACGTGACAAGCCTGTTATTACAACTGCTGATGGATCTTTCTGTCACACACTCCCCTCTTTCCCACCTGGCACGTGAAAGCATGAAGACACTTCATTCACAGGAATAGCTTGTCACTGCTGTCATCTTGGCGGCTCCCTTCCTATGCATCAGGTTTCTTCCCTGCAGTTCTTTGTTACCACTTAGGAGGAAATCTTTTTCGGCTGCTCAGTGTGGAAACCATCACCGCAGGCTAGGGTGAAATGGGTACAGGAGGGAAAGTGCTTTTTTAAAGGTGCTGTGGTTGCCACGGAAACTACCTTTACCCAGGTTCTGCTCGTTAGTTCACCTTGCAGGAATTGAACGGCTTCTTCGCTTAATTGACAGATGCGGAAATGCACACAAAAACAGTCCTGGAAATAATTTAATCTGCTGCCCACCTGCTTGTTTACACTCTGGCAACCAATCCGTCTCTGTTTCCTGTTTACTTAGACGTCGTCCATGCTACCATCTGTCCATTTTTCCTGTTTGCACTGAAAACAAAATGTGTTCAGAACAGGTAGAGAACTTCTTCTTCTGCATAACTTTCTCACACAAGGGGCTGATTTGTTTTCAGTCGGTGACACACAATAGTCATGCTCCTGGTGGAATGTAGCTCTGCCCATAGGGTTGGTGTGTGGGAATAAACAGAGGCCCATTAAGGTGATGGCACCACCTTGAAGAAAGCCTCAGGCTCCTCTGACTGCTGTAGCTAACTATAACACCACAAACAGCACATAGATCATACATTTTGATGGGATTCATGCTCTGTATTAACATGATGGTGTTCTTGCTTGAACACTCACATTTGTATTTCTTCTCAAACACAAACGATTGAGTCTGACTCCACCAAGCCACATTTACATGAGCTGACGCAAAGACAAGTGAGATAAATGAATTCATAACACTTCATACTTGTCAGCTCCGTAAAACATAGTGTCCAGATGTGAGCTTAGAGTAATGACGCTCTGTCAGAGATAAGATACACAGGTTTAAAGCATTTTTTACATCTCATACGGCAGAGAACAAAAATAGCCTTTTAGATTCAAGCATCTGTCAGTCTGTTTTTACAGTCAATTTAAAGGCAGCAAAGAATCTCTATGTAGTTAACCCTCTACTGTGCAGGACTTCCACAATCTATACTACTGTTTTATTTATTTACTTACACATTGCATTGCTGTTACATCATATCAAAGGTCAAGTTAACATTTCACAGGATGCAATGACTGTGTGTTTCACCATTACAGGGTGGAGTTTCTTAATGCTGATTTGTAAAAAATATTAGGGCAGTGCTTTAATATCTTTGACCATGGTGAATGTGTGTGTGCGTGTTTGCATGTGTGTGTGCAGTGGGCTGTACTATAACAGCGTCACAGTGCTCTGCACCTCGTCCCCGAGTGTGACAGGAGCAGATGTTAAACCCAGCGCTGGCCGCAGGGCTTAGAGCAAAACTCCCATCAAGCAAAACTATTTCCCCCTCCGGACAGTGGCTCTGCAGGCCAGTTCAGTTATTTATCCAGTGTTCTCGCTCTTTGTTCATCATAAATCCTCCACTGATGCCAGAGGGGGAGGAGAAATCAGGCAAATGTCAACGCTAAAAGTAGGACAAAAAGTTCCACTTGCAGTACAGTCACACAGAGATTTTCAAAAGCCGTTTTTTTTTTCCTGTTTGGGCTGTCAGAGCATTTAGGTCACTGTATGGTTTTTGATGGACAGATGCCAGGGATGATGGGTAAACTGTGCAGATAGGATTAGCAATGGCCCGACAGGTGTGTTATATAAGCGAATTAAAGAGAGTGAAAAAAAACGATGCTGCTTTCCTTTGAATATGTGTGTGTGTCACACAGATGCATGCAACACAAACTATCACTTACCTCGACTATGTACATCCGCTGCAACCCCTGCGTGCCAGTTTCAGGAAAGCAGCAGGTTGGGGTTTTGAACTAGCAACCCGGCAGCCACTCTGAGAGAGCATTACCCTCCGAGGCATGCAGGTCCAGACCTCTTGGCAGAGCATTCTGATGGAGAGCAAACACATGTAACCAGTGGGAGTCGGCCCATCTGTCTCTGTCTCGGCTAGAGGGATGTGCGTGTGCACACACGCTCATGCACACAATTCCTCAGTAAAGTGAGACATGAGCCTGTGTTGTCAGTGACAAACGAAGTGCACAACGAGGGAAAACCAGTTAGAAGATGAAGTGACCAATAGATCAGACAACTGAGACTCTCCCTTTCTCACTTGCCCTCTCCCCCCGTTCTGTTTTCCCACTCTGTCTTCTCTTACTAACAGGAGCTAGGCTAATACTGATAGGCTACATTTACATAGCTTTTTGCCCAGGTCATGATCTCACTTTGTTTTAATAAATTTGAATGAAATCGTGGATCTTTTCACCAGGCTTTAAATAGGACCATTGCAGGGAAACTGGTGTAATGACAGAGTTCCAACTAAATGTGCTAAATTGCTATTGCCATGTTAAGTTGTTTTAAAAGTATTGGGTCATGAAGTAAAAAACCTTCTCAGAGTTTTTAGCTGTCCATTTTTCAGGTATTTAAAAACTTAAATTCACAGTGGAAGAGATGGGCTGCAAATCCCTTTGGGCTTCAGGTCCAACTCAAGTTCAAGTTTCAAGTTAACACAATGTCACACCCAGCTTGTCATATATTGGATGCAGGGTCAGTATCACATACATGGTCATCATTACTTGTAGCACTTATAACGACACATCATGCAAATTTGCTACAAAGTTGTTCTTCAGATCAACAAGGGGTGGTGAATTAAGATTTCTGAGTCAGTACTGTATTGTATGCTGAAGTAAAGGCATTGTTAAGTTTTAACAAAAAGTTACTTCATGTAGAGCAAAAACCATGGTTTGTGTTTCCCGTCATCACACTATGATTGCTGCCTAAAAGGAATGACTCATATTAAATTATGGTGTATTTCTGCCACTAAGCAACAGTGTAGTGTGCTGGACTACTATTCTCCTTGAAACCTATTGAGTTTTTACAAACCAGTCAAAACAATGCTCTACTAAACATAATGTTATTAGTCTATTTCTCGTATAGAAAAAGTTTCAATGCAATTTCTAAATGCTGTGAAAACCAATAATAAAGTTTCATTCAACATCATTGTACGGGTAATTGTAGTAATCTACAAACCTGCCGAAAAAAAGAAACCATCTGCAGAGGTAGATACCAGCAGAGGAATGTGAGAGACTGTCTTCTTGTGAATAGTGTGAACCCTTTAATTCCTCAAGTCTTATGGTGATGAGAATGGAAAGATAGGTCTGTGCATGCGTGTGACAGAGAGAGAAGTGGAAGGAAAGCGAGACAAAAAGAGAGAGGGACAGATTGTGAATGTGCGAGGAAAAGGCGGCGACGGGTTTCACCTAAAGCGGGATTCATTACCATGCATCTGTCAGAGCGCCGACTGAGGTCTTGTTGCCAATGGCAATGTGGAAGGGAGTTAAAGAGCATCAGCATCTTTTTCTCCCTCTCCTCTCTCCTCCCCCCCATCCTTCTTCCACTCTCTCTCTCTCTTACTGGCTGCCTGGCTGTCACCACTGACTCTCATCCTCCCTCCCTCTCTCTCTAAGCAGTTAAACACATCAACATGTCTGTCATTGCTCTGGCCTCGCCATCTGCAGACGCCAACACAGTGCAGACAAGAAAAGTCCATTATCGCTTCCCTCAGTGTGACTATTTATCTCTCTCACCATCTCGGCCTGTCACTTGCAAACCCACCCACCTACCCCACCCTACCAGCATCCACACACACACACACAGCAGTGAACAAGGACTGTGATGGGCAAAACATTGCATCACTTGTCTTTCTGTAAGAGCTGCTGTGCAATGTGTTGAAATTGACCTGAAAATGCTCTGCTATGCGTGATTTCTAAGTTATTTAACCCAAAACTGCCCCAGCAGGGATGCTCAGTCACCAACAGCTAAATCAGAAGGTATTATTTGATAGAAGTGTGTTCTCAGGAGTTTTCTACATAAGATATAAATAGAAAATGAACTGAGGTGACTAACAAAGAAGACAACAAAGAAGAACAGTTGTAAACATGTACAAGTTTATGTCTGTGCATTAAGGAAAAATGTTCCTTCATTCATTCTGTGTTGCTGGTCTTCTTTGCTGCTATGTCCTGCTTACACAGCCTTTATTGCAATGCCTGTGTGTATGCACAGGATGCACACACTACATAGTCAAATCCCTCCCAGCTTGGTGTGGAGTTTCAGTGTGCCTGCTGGCTCTGCGTACAAATTATTTCACAATACAATTTAATTTTGGGATCTTCTCTATTGCACATGACAGAGTTGCGCCCTGATGTGCACACACACAAATACAGACACATACGCCACTCGTGGGAACACTCCCACCAGCGGACAAAGAGCGCATCAGAAAAAATGCCACGTCAACCACCTGAAAAGCAGACAAGAATATAATTGTGATAAAATAAATGTTTAGTTTCCACCACAAAGCCGTAAACCTAGGGGACAAATTGAGCTGTGAACCAAAGAAAACAACCGACTCCCCTTAAAAACCAGAACAGGTGTGAATATCCAGCATTGTGCTTTTATTTTCCTTTTAGATATTAATCTCCAGCCTTGAGATACCATGAAACAAATTCACAGCTTTGTGCTTTTAATGCTGAGAGTTACTCAGATTCATTTAGGTGTGCCAAAGTTGTCCCTGGACAGTTTGGACTTATGGCTTTTTATTCAACCACACTGGAGCAAAACTCCACTTAACTGCTGTGACCCTCATTTAAACTCCACAAACTCTCTTTAGTGGCAAAGTCAGACCTATTTCAGCTGCTGTCATCTCTTCAAAGCACACGTGCCTCCAAGTGCTTTGTAGAGTTGAGGTGCGTCTAAGTGGAATGGTTGACTGGTCAGGCATGAGCAGGTGTTGAGGAAAAAGGCTATCCTATCAGGCAGAATCTCCATCATTGGTGCACAGATCTCGAGCATCATGACAGAAAGCTTTAAGGAGTTCTTTTAGAGATTTCTTCTGAAGCCGACACACACACACACACACACACACACACACACATCTGTCACAAGTCCAAGAGATGTACTAAAGTGAGGTAGACGCAGCTGAGCTGGTATAGGAGTGTAGTGGAGGGAGGTGAGATTGGAAATCTTGCGCTAGAAGGAAGCATAAAACTGGATAGGAAATGGATAGTTTTGTGATTGTGCCAGCAATAAATACAGATATAGCGGAGTAGTACTGCCCCCCCAACAATGGAAGAACACTGCTGGATAATATAGCTAAAGTTGATCTGATACATAGAAAGAGCAATCTGGGGGCCAACTGATTAGAAAGTCAGACACTTGTTGCCTTGTTTTCATTAGTTTAGACAAGGCCTTGGTGAAAAAAAAAAAAAAAAAGAGATGGAGGACCTAGACTAAAACCTGCAAATTTTCCCCTGTGCTGAACAAAGTGCTGTGGTGTCATCTATCCATCATCAAGGCAAAAAAGACACACCCCACGTTGTGTTCCTTAACCAACATTTACTCCCGTATTTATCTGCATCGCCAGACCCAGCTGCAGACTGCTGATTGGTTTTGCCTGAGTAATGAGCACAATCGACAGAAAGTACAATTTAATTAGGAGCCTCCAACGGCAAATGCTGAGATGGAAGATACTGGAACAGGACGCGGATGGCGATTAATGAAACAACGCCTTCCCAGTGTTCCATCATTTCAATCTGATTTATTAATTACCCATGGCGGCGGGGTTTTTTTATCTCACTCGTCTCGCAAATTGGCAGGAGAGACGCTCACACACAGAGGAAGGCAACGTTTCATGGAGAGGCTTCCTTTTTTGTTGAGCTGTGTGATTCATGAATGAGCACCGGGGAAAAATTATGATTGACAGTTTAGGAAAGTCGAAACACACAAATGCCACATGGCTGACCTTAAATACATCCATAATTTGATCTTTTGGGAGGGGGGGTTGAGGGGGTGAAAGGGGTCAAGGTTGTTGGCTTGATTAAATGCGGCATGTCTTCAACTGCTGTTATGGCAGGTAGTGACATCACAGCCATGAGGCAGTTGAAGGGAAATAAAAAATAAAATCTGACTTTAATATCCAGCTGCTGGGGTGCCTCTGGCAGGGATTAGGACCAGATTACGCTTGAGTGCGCTGCATGTCCTCTGTGGCATACTGTATATCCACAAACACAATTACTCAGACAGACAGGCATTCAGAGAGGACAAAAATGGCAGACAGATAAATACAACAGGAGTATTAACAGTGAGAGCGGCTTCATTTTGCTTTTAGCTTTGTATCTTTTATGCTAAACCTGGCCTTGTAAGGCAGAGTATTCACACTGTTCATGTGGCAGTTTCATTATTTTCCTACTGCTAGAACCCTGCTACTGCTTCTGCAGACACATATCCACCAGATTGTTTCTGTAAATCTCTTTTGTTGGTTCCAATAATGCCAGCTGTTAGCAGTGCTGACCAACACAGGGTCATTTTCCTGGATGTTTGGCTTTACTCACAAATAAGTGATTCTATGAACATTCAGTGCTTTAGGCCAACAAATGTTTGCTGCTAAATTTCGCTTGCGGGCATTGTTTGCCATTCCAAAAGGTACAACTTGATCCTGCGTTTTCAGCCACGATTACATCGCTGTGTGCGCTGCTCACACCACAGCCAGCAGCTGCAAAGTAGTTTGATCTAGTTTGTCAACTGTGTGTAAAAAAATGAAATGTATCCAATTGTTTATTTTCTTTCTGTAATGTACACAAAATGATGGAGCTGCAGGAAAACCAGGAGACAAAAATAGATAGAAAGAAAAAGACACCGAGGGGCACAAAAAACTGGCGAGTAAACAATTTAGGCGAGCAGTAAGTATTACAAAATAATTAAAAATCCATCAAAGTGACCCACATTTCTATATTATCTCCTAGTAAACTAGTTTGGAAGTGACATTAATTGTTGTTACTCCTGTCTGGGTATTTGAACACTAGTACACACTTTATAACTACAGTATGCTAGCTACTCTATATTGTAATTTGAATGACCCAAGTTATCATGCTGTCCGCTTTTTTGTGGGGTGTGCAAAAAACATAAGGCCAACATGCACTTCCCCTGGGTGCCTCTCACCGAAAGGAAGCCAATCCCTATAAACATCCATGTTACTGCAAAATGGCATCTTTACAGCAAGAAGTTGATAAAGATTCTCAGTCATCCAGGTCTTAAAGACCAAATGTTTTATACTGCGAGTTGAGATCCTCCTTAGGTATATTCACACACACACATACACTGACATAAACCACCAATCTGGCCTTTTTCTCCATTACCCTCCTCAGAGACCCCATTCACACAAGTTTGAGATGATTTTGATCTCGACCAGAATGCACTGAACCAGCAAAACCACTCTTCACATTTAGTCCCATGACACACAGCAACAACACACACACACACACAAACACATACACGACGGCCTTATTCCTTCTGCTTGAGATGGCCTGTGGAGATCAGCACCATTTCCTCTTTTTCCACACCTGGACAGCTTTCAGGATTGGTTCAACCAGGGGTCACAGGGTAGCATATTAATATTGGAAAAGAAATCTCTGCACATGCAGCACAGGCGGTTTGTTGTCAGACTGGGTGATAGCGTGACCTGAAGACCATGTGGGTTTTTTTTCCATAAACAACACTGCACAGGCATGGTACACAGAAAATATAGAATGATTTCTCCTGATAAAAATGAAAGCAAACATAAGTAATAGCTAAAATAAGAAGTTTTCAAAATTGATTTCACAATTTTCTTTATTTCCTGCCATTAAATGGAGGAGGAACGAAAACAGTAGTTGAAGCATTTAGGGTGTCATTTCTGCTTCCCGTCTACGTGGAGTGACGGCGGTGGGAGAGTAATAAAGCACCTTTACACTTCATTGCCTCATAAATCCTAATACATTTCATAAACGAACTGCCGCACCCGCCGCTCTCTTACTTAGCTCTCATGTTCATTTGGCTGTGTGACTGCAGACAGATTCATTTACCAATGCCCCCCGGGCCAGCGCAGCAGCGCCACTGGGACCCATTTCAAACGCGCTAGAGTCACCGCTACAGGATTACAAGCTTGCGTTCCTCCATTTTCATCACCTCAAATCAAATGTAGCTTTAGCAGGCTCGCAGAGGTTTAGAGTACGGTATGTATGTGTGTGTGTATGTTTACGTGAGTGGTAGGTTTTTTTGTGAGGGGGTGGAAGATGTCATGCCTCAGGGACTGGTTTGCGACCCTGTTTGATCACTGCAAACATGAGTTCCGCCTCTTTTTGTACCGTGACCTCAAGTGATCATTGATTTTGCGCAAGCTTGATATTATTTCTCACCTCCTTGAGGGTAAAATTGAACAAGATTGGGGGTTTCATTTTACATGAAAGTTGCCACGTTTAATTTCTGCGTGATTTGACATATGTTTTTTGCATAATTTAGCAGACAGTAACACAAGAAGAGAGGAGTTATTACAAAGGGACAATTAAACAACAATTAATTTCCCCACAGTCTGTGATATTGTTCTTTTCTCAGATACACTTGTCTGATACAAAAGATTAAAATCCAAATGATCTCAGTGTCAGGAGACAATGGTGGCCGACCAGTCTGCATTTTTTCTTCGTGTTCTCTCTCATACAGGAGGGTTTTACGGGGAGAGTCATTTGTGTTTCGGCCTTGCTTTGTGAGTCATCATGATGAACGATGAGGAGTTGGCAATGCTGGCACAGGAATAACACGCTAGATTTGCCGTGGAAATGTGCCGTGGCAAACCCTCAAAGAGACATCAAGGTCTTTTGCATTGAAGTGGAGGCAGAGAGAAATGGAAGCAGTGGGTTTTTTGGGCGGGAAATTAAGGTGTGCATTAGTGAAGCACTTGTGGTAATGCTTTTTGGAAAACATTATCATGTGATTGGTTGATGCAATGTCCATACACTAGTGTCACAAATATATACTTATGGCATATAAGGCACATTATACTTGAGAAAATAAGAAAATTAAAGAAACTTTCAAGGGTACATATTTTTGTACACAAGTTGGTTCAACACAGAGTCCTGTGTAGTCTACAAACATTGTCGGCTTGCTAACATTTCCAACATTTTTGCATTAACTGTAGAAGGTCTAGCATCTGTTTAATGTTGTTTTGGAAATACTAAAGGGTCAATGTTGCGGATTTAGTGGCAATCAAACACTCAAGATTGCTCCCTTACCAATGAATATCACTCCCTTTCCAAGTTTTTTGAGCTTATAATAGTTGATACATATTCATATCATTTGGGCTACTGTAGAAATATAGCAGACTTCATGGAAGGGGAACCCAGCCCACAAGAAGAATTCAACATAAGCTAACAAAAAAATCTTCTATTTGGAGGTAAAGGTCAATGTGATATCAATGAAAACATACTAATGAAAACTACATTCCATTACAACACACATTACACTTGTTAGTAAATTAAGCACCAAGGGATACAAATCATAAAAAAGGTGTATTTTGTATTTGGCTGTTCCATATTGTTGCATTGGTGCAGTTCAAAAATAAAAATAAAAAAAAGCTTACAGGCCCTTTTTTATTCACTCTGCTGATTTTTACTCTAGATATATTGAGGCAGAACAAGATACTGGACTCAAAGATATTGCCTGTGCACTTGAATGCAAATTTCTTGCTTGACGTGCAAAAAAAAAAACTTTGGCTATAAATAGCGCCACCAGGTGGATGTTTTCTTATGAATGGAACCTTGTCTGTGACAAAGGACACATATTATCCAGTAGTTTCAAGGCTGGCCTTCTAAGCAAGTAAACAAAGGCTTAAGAAAAATGAGTATTGCGATGGATTCAGCACAGTTGTTTGGCCCCAAGGTACACATATTTTTGACACTTTATTTAAAAGAAATCACTACACTGCTCTTTTAAAGTATAATTCTCTCTCTGCGTTTTATAATTATAATCGGTGGGCACCTGATCAATTTCTACATGAAACTGACAAGGCTGAAAAAACAGCACGCATCACCTGCTCTGACTGGTCATGTTGCTTGTGTAATGAGAATCTGTGTGAAGCATGATGACGATGATGTGTGTGTGCCTCACTCAACACATCCTATGCTTGCCATGCTGTCTAGTCTCTTGACTTCCCAGCAGGGAGTATTTCATTAGCACCCAGTGAAAGAAACAGGACTGAACAAGCAGCACCTGACCCAACACCCAGACCCTGAAGAAAGCTAAAAAAAAAATCCCAAGTTGGGTGTGACACCCTGACACTTTTGATCAACTAATGACATCTAATTATGTGACCGCCTAATGTTGGGTTTTCTTTGGGGTCAGATATCTGCTGTTTGCTGTGCTGAGAATGCTTGTTGGAAATACAGAGGTAATTATTGGCGAGAGTCGCTCTCTCATTAGAAATGCTGTGTATCTAAGCAGTGCAGAGAGAGTGAGAACAAAATCTAATTATCACCCTCTTCTCACCCACCCCTCTGCGACATCAATACTCCATTATTACACCTTGTCCCCTGGGTGCAGACTCTGACTCCCACACATGTGCAATGTACATGTACACACAGCTTCAATGCATAAGGTCATTAAAAATGTGTATTTTCGTCTATTTACTGCTATGTGCCATAAAATGAAAACCTGAATAATTTCTCTTTCCATTTTTACACACATTTGGATCTGGTACATAACATTTTCTACAACAACTTTGTTGAAAACACCTGATGTATCCCTTGGACTGGCACACTGTACAATTCAGATTTCATTATAAGAGATTCTGAGGAAACATTTGTGAGAAGTGACAGTGACTCCATTGGACTCAACTTGGCCACACAGAGCACGACCATGAACTGTAATTGTTGCTTGCATGCAATCAGAAATTGAAATGGTGGCCAAGACAGTCTTAAAGCATCACCACAGTAAGACTCTCTTGCAAAAGACAGGTAAAGCAAGGGATGCCTCATGCCTACCATAGCTTAAGATTGTGTGAGACTTTGTGCTGTTAACCTGCTGACATGTGGCCAGCAGGAACGAATCTTGGCACCTTCTCAGCTTTGAGGTGATTAACTTTGATCTCATGATCTGGTCTGGGGCAGCTAAATCCAGGCTTTGTCTTCTACAGTAGGCTGCTCCTGGCCTCATGGTCTGAAATGCTGAGAAAGTACAATTTCGGTTGCACAGGTCAAGACCAGTGTCTCTGGATTTGCCAGTGATGACGGTGCTGTTTACTGGATTGTACTGGTGCTACAGTCGGCAGTAAGGAGGCAAGCAATGTCACTGGCCATAGCAGGAAATTGCAGAGAATCCAAGAGATCACCAACAAAGATCACTCCTCAAATCAAGATGTGTAGTAGTGTTAAGATTACAAAAGAATCAAGGAAACTGCACTTGCTAATGTTTATGAATCCACCATGCAATTCATCAGGAGAACTAAACAACAATGTACATGGTCAAGCTTCACAAAGGAAGTCACTGCTCTCCAAAAAGAACATCTGCAGTTTGCTAAAGATCAAAAAAAAATAAATACAATATTTTGTTTAATATTGTTTAACAGAGAAGTGCTACGTTACAAAACAACACTGCAATTCAGTATAAGACTCCATCCCATCTGGTGATACCAAACATGGTGGTGGTAGTATTATGACTTGTGCCTGATTTGCAAGATGACTTGCCATTATTGATGGAATGAAACATTCTAAAATGACACCCGCAAAAATGTCAGAACATCTGTCCATCAGGTAAATCTCAAGAAAAAGTCCAAAGTCTCTGCATCCATTTTATTCATTTATATCTTACTTATAGTTTGAGTGTCCATAAAGAGCTAAAGTGCATCTTAGGATAAACTTCCAACCCTGCACTTATGGTTTAGCCCTAGGCACTTTGTCAGCCCTCTAATGTCTGATGCTGAACTTAGAAATGATAAGCGGTCCAGTTAAGACTGCAGGAAAAACGGAAACAAGTCAGGGCAGAGTCTGTATTTTTCTCCCACTCAGCACTGAAGTGGAACTACAGCAGGTGGGTGTTTTTTTTTTTTTTTTTCTACAAAGACATGAGAGAGAGGACGGCTGGAGGACTCAGTGAGGCAGGTGAAAGAAAGGGAAGGGAGGGTGAGCACAGTGATAATTCTGTGTTGAGACAGCATGTGGAGGAGACAGAAAGGTTTGTGTAGGGAGGATATATTACATGTACTTCCATTAGCGTGTGTAATGGTGCTGAAAGGCTGCGTCCTGGTGCTGTTGACCGTGATGGTAGTAGGAGTTGAATTAAAGAGTCGCTGTCAGGCAGTGCTGGACACATACTGGGCTATGGAAGAGAAACAGCACATACACGAACCGTCTTATACAGCCCTATCACACTTTTTTTGGTTTACTGACGTGAGTGTGTGCTCAGCACGAGATGAACTAGGTAATGATGACACGTGGTAATTGCCTCAGTCGAGTGCACAAATTTACCACTCAGCTCTGTGTGGGCCCAGGTAATTGGATTACACATTACCAGCTCAATAACAGTGATAAAGTAATAACTGTTAAGATAATTGTACGAAAACTGGTTGCAAATATCTGAGAAGTTACTGAACTTTATGAACAATATTCTTTCAGGTATAAGCATGCACAATACATTGTTAAAGCTACTTTTAAAGTCTTTTGTGTGTCTTGCTATTTTCTGATATTTTGGATGGTAATTTTCAAGAACTATATCAAGCTCTCATTATGTTTTCCTGTGCAATCGTCCCTTCGTCCTCATAAGTCGTCTAGTAAGTTTCTACTCCACCACTAGCTAATATCTTAAGAACCCTGTTGGATGCTATGACAAGAGTCTAATCACCAAAATACCTTTTTTACTCAAACTGTTGTTCTTTTATTCCCATCCAACTCTCAAAATCAATGACAAAAATCAATAGAAGTTCATATTCACAGTGCTGGCAGGAAACTGACTTGCAAATATAAAGCGAAATCTGGATTCCAGATCAGATAAACATCAATCTTTTAGTTACCATTAGTTCACTTCAGTGCCCAGAACATCCAAAAATAAAGGATGTCTTGTTGTCTGTGTGCCCTAATGTCAGCCTTTTTTTAAACATCCATCTTGCTGTAGAGGTTGATCTAATTTTTCCCTGTTTGGCATTTAATGATTTGTTTGTTGCATTAAAGGTAGATAAAGTAAGAAACTAATTACATTTTGAGATTGATGATGGGAGTCAGTCATTTGTCTGATCTAAAATGTGACATGGGCTTGTCATATATTACTGATAAATATAAAAGAAAAACCTGAATTAGATAAGGAAAATCTTCTTAGGACACAGAGCCATTTATGTTATATAATGTGGTATTTTCTTGAAAATATAGCTATTAGTTTTAAAAATGCAAACAGATTATTTCCTCATGAAATTCTAATAAAATATTTAAAACAGTAAAAACACAACAAAACCAATCATTCCAATAGCATTCTTTCAATCCTAAATATTATAACCACATACAAAAAAGAGGCATATATGTCTTCAAAGTTAAATTGTACTCTACAGGGATGTGTTATACTGATAATAAAATTTCAGTGGGTTATTATAGTGTGCAATAAAAGCTGTTGCTGTGTTCATCAGCGACAACATCCTTACAGGTGACGGCACCACAACTACATAACTGACAATCGATTCTTTCCCGCTCTATTCCACTGCAGACATATAGGCTAATTAGATATTGTAGATCCACCTTCCCTATACATCCTCACAATACTCTGTCAACTGGTCCAGCAATAACAAAAAAGGTTGATTTTCAGGTGGTCAAAGAGGTAGTTCAGCATTGGGAAATAATGGAAATAATGTTGATGAATGCTCATGACTCATTCTGGACATATGGGCATAAACTAATGTGACATCCAGTGAACGCTTAGATTGTCTATACTCTGTCTGTAGTTTCACTAAGGGCATATGCCTCAATTCCAGGGGAAAAAGCAGCCTTCAACAGCCTTGATCACATGGGTGATAAACACAACAGGGTAGTCTAATCTCAACTACAGTGCAGTCACAAATTTTTTAATGAGTTAATGTCTCTGCATTGCGTAACTGGAATGCCAATAGGCAAAAATAGCAACACTAAATCCTAATCATTTGAATAAATCCATGCCCTGTCTAACCCCCCCACCTCTAGCAAATACTTCCCCATGAGAGATATCATCACATCTTACCAGCTTATGTGCTGGCTACAGGCAGCATTGCACTTGCAGAACTAATGTGGACTTATATTGTGCTTCCTCAGGCCATCTTAGATCCATACACACAACCATGTAAATATGTGGAAACAAACAACAGACTGCTTGCCATTTCAGGGGAACCCTGAACAAAACTGACAGCCTTATTAAAGGTGACAGCAGTGCAAGTGCAAATAATCAATGCAATATATGATTAATACCAAACCACACAGAGATGTGTAAACAATAGAAATCCCACACTGGCTGCAGCTCATGACAAACAGCGCACACACACCAAAAACACTGCAGGGCAAAACAGTGAGCTGCATCTGAGTTGTTGTTGGACTCACCTGTTAGATGGCATTCATTGCCCTCCTCAATCTCTCCATCTGCTCCATTTCTCTGTTCATTCGGTCATATAAAATCATTCAATTCGCTGTCCCTGTGCACGTTTTCAAAAACTGAAAACTGGAAGGCTTGCTTGCAGGATGAGGATGCACCTGGCGGTCATAGGAGGCACAAGAAAAGTTTGTTTGATTTCAGTCATAGACTCCACAGAGGGTAGTGTATTATATTCGTCAATAATAAAGAGCCAATCTTTTGATGCAAGTATACCATCATGATAGTTACTGCATTGTTAGAATCTAATATTTTGTAAGGGGAGATTTCCCTTTTGATTGTGAGCAAAATACACATGAAAACACATTATTGTAAAGCTATTTTAAAGCTGTTAAAATACTGTGAATGGATCAAAACATTCATTATAAGCCATGGTTTTACAGCCACAACCCCAAAATGGTCCTGCAACTGGATTCATGCACTATACCGTCATTGTCTAAACCTGAGGACTGCTCACCACATAGGCCTCGGAACTGCTGAGTCCTTGTAAATTATGGAAGTCAAAAGACACACTGATCAATAGAATTTTAAAGTGCTGCAAGTCCAACCTACATGATGTATCTTGTTGGTGGTGCTTGAAATTTGCTGTGTTACAGCAGCAACACTTGTAATGCTGTATCCCTGCTTACCTTTAACCTCTATCAGTGAGAACACAATAGTCTGTTAATGTCATTGATTGAAACTAAATGTTTGTTGCTGAACAGAAGTTTAGCTGAAGAGTTTGATATGATAGATTACTTTACTATTAAATGTCAATGTGATGCTTTATGCCACACATATTTATCACAAACAGATTATTTTTGCACCATACTTTAAGTCTTCAAAGTTATACCAGCAGGTATAGTCATTTGGATTTTTAATATGTTTCTTCACAGGTTCATTATCTACAACTGTGTCTAATTCATTTAAAATATATTTCAGGAAATTACAAAGCAATGTAGAAAGTGTATTTATTCCCTGCTGTGGCACAGTACTTACATGAACCGTGGATATTTGCAAGAAATTCATAAGTAATACAGAAATAGGACAGAGAGATAAATAGATGAAAGAGTTTAGCTGCATAAATTCTTTTTGTGGAGTTTTTTTTCCTCTTAGAAGTTGAAATAGTCCTTACTTGGATATAAAAACACGAAAGGGATCAATCATCCACAATGGATGAGAATCTAAAGTGAAATATATAAAACATGGGCTAGGACTGTGAATAAATAAATTAAAAAGCATACTCTTCTGAAAAATAATAACAGTCTGTTTGAAAGTCTGGTGACTGAATAATTTTTGAACAGTTACTGTGGTGAGCATAAAATATAAAAAAAAAAGTCAGTGAAGTTAGGATCTTACAACTGTCACTAAAGTTTGGTAACAGTAAATAGAAGCTTTATCTTTCCAGGTAAAGTTAAAGCCAAGACAGTGTTATTTCCCTTTGACCCTTGATCACCTATAATTACAAAACCAATAGTAGGTGAATTTACACTAAAGCTCACTAATGAAATAATAATGTCAGGTAGCTAGCTTTACCCCTCTGTGGTTTTTCGGGAGTTATATACAAACACAAAGCAGTGATGTGAACTTAAAGGCTGATGAATAATTAAACATCTAATTACACAAACATCAACAATAACCAGTTATAACTAAGATGTATGGTGACAGTATATGGTTCATGCTCAGGAGACTGTGTTCAAAAGTGCTGCAAAACAGAGAAAACAAAGTGTGAAACAGGAGGAGGAGAGAGTGAGCGAGTGAGAAGGACAGAGAGAAAAGAAGCCAGAGAAGGGATGATAGAGACAGAATCTCATTAACGGTTTGAGGAGTCTTTGGCCTTGGCCTTTAATGTGATGCTATGTCTCTCGGTCTTTTACCAGAAGCTGCCAACGTTTCCCCACCCTCCCTCGCTCCCCTCTCTCTGCCTTCTTTTTTATTACCCTAACATCTCCTCTCCCCCAGCTTCTTAGTGTCTTTCTTTTGCACTTCTTAATGCTCCTGAGCATGACGAGAATCGGTATTATTTATTTATGGTCATCCATTGTCTGTGTGCGTGGGCTTAAGTAATATTCATCTTAGCTGTGCTGCCACAATACAAAGCCTCATTCCTTCTCATATGCGAGGGATGAAACACAAGCACTGCTACGGTCTCCGAGTCTGAACACTCCCAACTCAAAGTGGAGGGAGCTTTTTGGAGCTCAGCATACCTTGTTACCAACCACAAAGAGGACAAACTCACTCTAGCCATTTCTTGTTTCTCCTTCACTTACTTTTTTTCCAGCAGTAATTTTCTTCTATTTTTGTCCTTTCTTTTTGCTTGTGTTCTTTTTCTTTTCTCTAGTCCAGAGCTGCAGGGCAGGTCGCTGCTGTAGAAGTTAGGGTGCAGTGAAGCAGAAGCGCTTTATTTCACTGTAGAAAGCATCTTTTCCCATTAAATCTGGCTGGTATTTTCCATCTGTCCCAAATGGGATTTAATGGCTCATCACATTCCTTTTAAATGTTACAGGGAATTTTGCAGAGGCAATACTAAATGTGTTTTTCCATCCTGCATAATTTTCCAAGTGTGGCTTCTATCGGGTTTAGATTTTTTTTTATGTGGTCAAAATTATACTGATGACTTTGTTTCATTGTATAATTTGTGCTATATTTATGGAACTTAAAATAGTTTGTATTTTGTAACTTCTGGTTATATCTGTTTGCACAGTAAATTAGCATGCTGTATGCTGGTGTCTATAAAGACTTGATTGTACAGTCACCCAAGACACAGCAGTTTTTGGCACTTCCATTTTGGTGAAATTTTTCAGCCTGGATGTTGTCAATTGTCATTTACAAGATAATCACGTGTTTAGGCAAGTCCTTTGTCACCATAGTAACAAAGGAAGAGGCAAAGAAGCTTGTTGCGAAAAGTAAAGGTTTGCATTATGAAAAGTAGTTTTGGTGTAAACAGCTGCTCAGAAGAAAGTAAAGGGTTAGGTGATCTTTATACTACCCTCACAAAAACAACCAAAGTTTCCTTCTGGGAGTCATTGTCAATCAACTTATTGTACATGTTGGGTACAGATACTGTAGCTAGGAGGGTGCAATTTGATGCTGAACTAATAGTAAGATGTGTGGGTGTGAGAGCAGAACAGACAAAGGGAAGAAAACAGCACTTGCACACACATAAGCAACCAAACACTCTGAAAGCAGGAGCTTCTTTTTGGATTTAAGACAGCACTGGATGTCGTTCTAATTTCCTTCTCTTCTCCTGCTTCCATCTTTATCCCCATTTCTGCCGAGCGAGGCCTAATGATGTCCCCTGTGACAAGTGCTGGTTAACAACTTGCCATCAATGCTTACAGGCACACAGACACAAATGTGCATGCACTGCCACACACACTGCACTCATACATTTCTGGCCAGCAGCTGGTAGCTTTGCCAACTGTGTCCCCCTGACTTGAAGGAGATATGGGGAGCAGATGTGACTCTATTCTGCCTGACAGGTCTGGGAGAAGAAAACAAGTGCAAGCACAGTGTGTAGGTGTTAGGAGGTGGGGTGTGTAGACGTGGCAATACAAGAACCTGTATCCACCCTTTTGCTGAATGGAAACATATTTTTGCCTTATTTCTGTTTTGCATGACCGCGGTCATATGTATTTTTACACAGAACACACTGAGCAGGCTGCATCCTATTACCCTAGAAATACCTCTTCTTTTCCTTCACTGCCTTCTCCTTTCTTTTCTGGTGTTGTGCCCGCAACAATCTGAACATAGTAAGCTGCTTCATTATCTCCTATGCAGCAGCTTTGTTGGAGGAAGCATGGGACTATCCTTTCAAAAAGCGTTTCTGCTGCCACGCCCAGCTACATTTTAAGCTGATATGTACAACAGTAAGACACCAGATTAAAGTATGCATTAAAATTAGAGGCTAAAGATGGGCTTAGGAATTCACACTAAATATGCTGTTTGATTTTATTTTTAATGATCTGGATTTCATAGGTGTAGTTTTAACACAACAAAGCCATGTGATAGTTCCTTTCTGAATGACTATGCATGTGACCCACATCAGCTCGACCCATAATGACACAGATAAAAATACTGCAATTTAAATTAAAGATGTGTGTTCCTTTGCAGCCTGTGAATGTTAAGCAGAGTGATCTAAATCTGTGGAAACAGCTCCAAATTCAGTGATATGATAAATTTTCCCCTATGGTGCTGAATAAACACACTGTACATGCTCGAGTGATATGCTCCCACAGGGCATGATCTGATCTGTCCGTGTCCATCAAATCTGAACATGCCATTGCACGCATGCATGTGTGAGATAAGCATGAGTGCTTGAAAGTAGAGTTTACTCACATTTCACGAATCTTAAGGTGATGAGCTTATCTGCAGCCAGGCTCATTTTCTTTATATGGGGATTAAGAGGAAGTAATTAATCTTTAATCTCATCAGATAGGGTGCTCAGCGGGGTTTGCATGCTGGAAACTAACATGACTGTGGCTGCAGTCATAAACCACACTGATCAGTGCAAACACACACGCACACATACACTGGACGATTAATGTGCAATCTGCATTATGTGTGCACTAATCTGGGACAAGGCCATAATTACACTAAGTGATAATAGCACAGAACTCATCGGACTATGGACTATTCATTACATGAAAAAGTGAGTAGCTGTCAGTATTGTCAAAGCACATAACTGCATGCTTCACATGTGTAACCACTGAGGATCACAGCTATAGAGCACAGCTAAATCTAGCTAGAAGAAACCCTTATCCCTATATTAACTGATGCTCTTAGTGTGCTTACATTAACTAGATGGGAAATAGCATTAGCAATGCTATGCACAAGCCTATGGTGACCCCATGTAACTCAAAAACTCCAGTCTAATTAGTTTTTTTGTTTTGTTTTTAAATTAAAATTCAGTCATGTACTTTGTTTGAGCTTTAGCTGCATCATAGCACACTTTTCGGGTTTTGGAGGTTATTAGATGTTTATTAATGCTGCTGAAAAATCAACAAAATATACACCACAGCATTCTGACTACTGAAGTAAATAACACAAATTATTATATTGTGAGTAGGGAGGGGGGGGGATCAGGCAGCAAGTGAACAATTTGTCCTTAAAAATGAGCGAGCTGATGGATTTAAGTCACTTTTGAACCAACGATTTTGAACACTGACAAATGGACCTTGTAGTGTGGTCTGTACCTTATCAAAAGTGTTCCACACTCACTGATGCATGCATAGGGGGTGAAGACTGGCCCATGTGTTCAAATAGATGAGCCACTGTAGTTCAAGTTTGAATAATGGTTCTGATAGAAAGTGCTGTTTTTAGCCTGATATATCTGAACATGAGTTCAAGATATTGGCTTGGCCACCAAATTCCCCAGATCTCAAACCAACTGAGCATCAGTGGGATGTGCTGGACAAACACATCAGATCCAATGAGGCCACACCTCAGCTTACAGGACTTAAAGCTTGGGTAGGAGATTTTGAAAACTCAGTGAGAGTCAGCCAGATTTTGAAAGTAAACACACGCCCCTTTCTCTCGGAGTTCACCCCGAAGCCATGCTTCCCAACCAGTCTGTGACTTCGGCCATCATGCACGTACATCTCTGGTGTGCGCAGAGCAGGAAGAGAGTGACAACCAGCCAACAATATGCGCAGGGGTGCCTCGTAGGATTTGCTGATGTTTTTAGCGTTTTATAGCTTCCACAGATGATTAATATTCTTCGTTTTAAAGTGAAACTGCCGAACTAATCGTTTGCTATCGGATTGTAAAGAGAAGTTACACTTATTTAACATAAAGTGCATCAGAAGGAAATCTCCTACCCTACCTTTAAAGGATCTACTGCTAATGTCTTGGTGCCACAAACCATAGAACAAATTCAGGGCTGCTTTTGCAGCAAAAAAGGGACCTATAGAATACATGGCACTGATTGGGCAACTGTGTTTCCAACCACTTGTTTAATCAAATCTGACACAACCAGGGGTTCTTGTGCTTCTGCAGTTGCCAAGGATACAACTCAACTAAGTAACAACAGCGAACGCTGACTTCACGTGCCCCGTGGCCCGTATTGATACCGTGCTGGTCCCCATTCTCTCCACAGTTTGGTTCACAGGGATGTCAAAAGTAAGGGGGACTTCATCCATGTTGGTGATGTGGCTGGGCTGGATGTTTTTGCTGTCACTGCAGTAGACGCAGAAGCTGGCCAGCTTTTCTTTGTAATCCACTGAAAGTTGCTGCGCTAGTACCGTAGCGTTCAGCTGATATGTTGCTGATGTTACGTAGTATCGTACTGATTGGTTCATCGCTGCTAGCGTACATAGTGTACGTTTGACATAGCGTTCAGCTGATTGGTGAATTGCTGCCAGAGTACATAGTTTACGTATCACGTCCCCGTGTCTGGTACTCAACCCACCGCATTATAAGGTGCACGGCCGACTTTTGAGAACATTTTAGACTTTTAGGTGCGCCTTATGGTCGTGAAAATACAGTAATTGAATAAATAAATTACATATTACTATATTCTGATAACAAGAACGACATAATTAAATGAATGTATTCAAGTGTAGATCCTTAAGGGACGAAAACAACACTGCTACAACATGACTTCTCTGACGTCTGTGATGTTTTCCACCATATATATTAAAAATAGGACACTTAATATGTGATGCAGCACATCTTGAACAAAACATAGGACAAAATGACATTTATGCCCATGACATATTTTGTATAATTCTGTTACGAGGTTATTTCAGGTTGTCCCAGCTACTTGTAATGGCAAAAAAAATGGTTGAGCGCAGCATACATGTCAGTCTACAATTGAAATATTAATGGTCCATGACATGAGCATGGTTGTTACAAACCTATATGACACCGCCATTGCTTTAGCCAAAACACTGTGAGGAGGAGATTAATATGTGAACCAACTCCCCATTTGCAGAGCTGAAGGGCCCAGTGCACACACAAACAAACAAATGCACACACACCACCTTGTCACAACTCTTTTTAGCTCTCATCTGAAATGAGAACATGCCCTGGGCAGCGCTGGGAGAATGGAAGTCAAAGACAGGAAAAAAAGAGAAGGACGGAGAGGGAAATAAAATGAAAGAGAAAAGCCAAAGGGGAGAACACAGAGTGATAAAAGGCCAAACCAGGAGAGGGAAGGAGGGAGGGAGATAGACAGCGAGCGAGAACACGACAGGGGCTGTGGATCAGCCTTGAGGGTCAGCGGTGTGAAAGAGTTGTGTTTCATTGTAATGTCTCAACCTCTTCCACCACCCATCACTGACTGCGGCACTCACCCCACCCCACCTCCCACCCAGCCCCTCCAGCAGCTATTTAACATGGAAATTGATTTAAACAGAGGCTGAGATATCCGCAGTGGGACCCAAGGACAGGTGCCTCCAGTCAGTAGAGGAGAAGCTAATGAGAGGTGAGAGACCTGAGCAGAGCTAACAAGGAAAGCAGAGAGCACAATGAGATGGGAGAGGAGAGGCAGAAATTAGAGGGAGGGTGCACAGAATGGGGAAGAAATTGAAGTGAAATTGGAGAGAAATGAGGGAGTCGAAATTTTATAATTTCCAACTGGAGCTCCCAGCCAACTGAGAGATGCTAAATAAATAAATAAATCTGTGAAAAAAGTGTGAGTGTTGGTCTGTGTGTGGGTGTTGTGTCTGTGGGTTACCAATATATTCCAGGGAGGCAGAAGAACTGCCTGTATATAAACAAAAGTTTTGTATAAAGTAAAAAAGCTCTATTAATAGCTTCATTCGGAGCAAAGGTTAAAATAGGTTCCCTGCAATACAGATTAGAACTGAAGAAGGACCTACAACAATTATTATACTGTGGACTGAAAGGAGACGGTATGACATCAAAAATACAATCTCCCAGTTGTCCAATTTTCTGTTTCACTTTTGATCAATGTTTTATGTGATACCTGTTCAAAAACTATAAAACTCAGACTATCAGTATCACAGAAAACAGATGTGCCAGTATACTTTCTGTTTCTTACTGCCTGCTATGAGTAAATCTAGTGTCCACTGTTTTTGCTTAATTGGTCTTCACTTACTAATACTTGAAGATAGCAAATGGCATGGACTGTAAAAACTAAAAAAACGTCTTATCCTTTCAGAGGCTGGCATGATGTGCACCTCCTTTTATCAAAGCTTTACATTTTGCAGATTCACAGCATGATGTTAACAGATTTCTTTTGCATTTATTGCAAACAGCGTTTAAGTTAGACCTTGAAAAGATTAAAAAAGGACAGCTATGAAGCAACAATTGTACATGAGAAGATGACATGGTGTCAACTTCATGGTGATTTACTGTTGTGTAAATGTACACAGACAGCCGGTGTTTGCTACAACTACTCTACAAAGTTTATTCAGATTGCAGTCTCCAAGCTACCAGTCAACAAAACAAATCCCTTAAATTTGACTCAGATGCCACTCTACCTTCACAAAGCAAAGATTATTTGGGGATAAGGAACACAGAAGTAAAACTGGTAATTGAAACAAAGGGTTCAAGGGCGCATATAACGCATTAAACTTAGGAGAACCCTGGACACCATTTGGGCACGGATTTACCTGTTTAGCATTAATTCTAAACACATAATCTACCTATTAATACCTGTTCAAACTGATTTCTGCTTCATTTCAGGGCCTTAAAATTGCAAAAGCATAAACTTCACAGTCTTGACAGACCAAAGCAGGAAAATTCTTAGGTTACCATCCCGACTAGTCATTATATGATCTGCAAATCCAAAGTCTAGATGCCCCGTTAACTTGTCTAAACTTGCTTTTTTTGCAAATTGCTTTGGGCTTCACAGGAATGCATCTGCAAAAAATCAGCACCGCTATGAGCAGCTGAGACAAGAGGAAGTCACTTCATTATTTTTGATTGAAATCGGACGTGACAAAGAAGCATGAGGACATGACAAGCTGGGCCGGTTGGAGCATCATTTGCCGTTTCCACCCCACTCAGTACCTGAGCTGTCTGTACATTAAAGAGAAAGCTGACTACAGTAAATCTAGTCTTATTGATCTCGGCTTGCCACTGAGGGGATGTAAGAATTCAACATGTGAACGTGCTGCTGTGCACTCTCACGCAAAGACTGTGGTTTTGAATATCAATGGGATTTGAGAAAAGGTCTGCCTGTCGTGAGCTTTCATATTGCAAACTACAATAAGAGACGGCTGTGTTGCTCTTTAAATGTGACCTCACAATTTGATAAATGTTATTTAGGAAACACGACAGGTGTGACATTTTTCAGCAATATCTTCCGATGTGCAGAGGTAAAGCCACTCCTCATTTTCTCTGTATATGCACATTGTTCTCCTCTTTGTCTTTCATTGGTAAACAACCCAAGATGTCTCTTTCTTTCACACATGTACACAAGCTCGCCTTAGCATTTCCCCTTTTGCACTGCAGTATCTTCTAAGTACTCCATGGCAACCATTTCAAAAGTAAGATTCATCCACTTTATATAGCTGGCCTAGTTTGTCTACTCCAACCCCCGCCGAGCACTGCCATCCATGAAGACGGCTGGGCCCCGTGCAGACGACAAGGCACAGGAGAGAGGGGGCACAAAATCCCAATGCAAACGGCAAACATTTAGTCTTGAAAGTTTTGTGTTCTACTTAAATAAAGCCTTGAAGAGACCTAAATAAAAGCAAGGCAGGACTACTTTCATTTGAGGTAAGCCTTGAAGTTGCACATGCTCATAATGGCGTTGAATTTAACAAGTGCTTTTTAACTAATCAAATGATTGACGTGATCCGACACAGCTGTTGGTAACACCTTCTGGAATGTGAGAAATGTATTTATTGTTTTCAGCTGTGAAAAATCTGATAAAAAAGGCCTCATTTATACTTGCTGTCTGATCTCTGTCTATGCTATTCAGTGTTGTCTCTCGAATTTGAAGACTGGTGGGGAGGTTTTAAGAGTGTGGAGGCAGCAACCAACCCACCCCCTACAAGTTTATCTCATTAATAAAATTACATCTTCAATAAAGGCATTTGATCATCATCAGTCATACAGCACTGCAATGCAGATCCAAAGTCATCAATGATTATATAATAATTGCAGTCAACTGTGATAAAATATCCAAAACAACATTTAAGAGCAGGGAACGCCATTAAAAAAATACTTTAATATACAAAATTGACTCACCAGTGACGTTCATTGCTGAAGCAGGAAAGCGAGTTGCATCACTTGCTAGCTGTGTTTTTCTCTTGGGGCCACTCACAAGTAAAGCGAAAGTGTTTGTCTTTTCCACACAGAAAGATGTTAAAAATTCTCTGGTTGGTTTGTTCCAAGTGTTTAATCTTCGATTCTTCTAACGCCACGAAACTTTTATTGAAAAGTCCAGCTGCGACATTATATTAACATGCTAACAACGGTTAGCATAACTGGTCTGAGTTGTGATATGAAATAAACACACAGCAATACTCGAAAGACTACAATAACAGAACAATAAATAAACAGGTGACACTAATTAGAGTGGAGCCCAGGTGGAGGAATTAAAAACAGGAAGTACAAATTACGTAGCACGTATGAAGACGTGTGAACAGTATCCTTCAAAATAAAACCGGAAATACAACAAAGAAAAAAGATGGTATTAGCATTGATAGTAAGATAGGAGGACACAATACTGTGTGATCATGATCCTTCAGCCATCATTAATATGGAACATATGCCGCGTTTTCAACATTTCAACAGTAAAATAATAGTTAGTAAAACATGACAGCTTTGTTTGTGTTGGTCTCGTGACAGTGACATTTTGGTTGTATTGTTATTTGGAATAAAGCCTTGTTACTTTTTTCTTGATTTGACTGTGGCTGCTAAGAAAGGAGGGATAATTTTTCATCCTACAAAGAAACACTTTATCCTTCCCTTCATCTGGCATCTAATTTTATACAGTGACAGTTTTTAGAAAAGGCAGTTTAATTAAAAAAATGGTGGGCAAACTTACTCATACAGGAGTAAAGACAGCTTTTCCTATTACTATTTCTACATGTGCATTAATTCACATTTGGAGTGATTGAGAGTGTATGTGAGAAGACTCAATATAAAGTGAAAAATTGCTGTATTTTCTGTAAGAAAAAAAATAGCCGCTGTGTGTGTGTGACTCCTTGATGTATACTTTTTGTACAATAATGTGTTTATTAGAAGATATGTGTTAGGATCAAGTCATTGGCGGTTTAAGACTTTTTGTATTGTTTGATAAGAGTATTCCCAGCATGCATTATTCTTTTGATACTCAGCTCCAAAAAAAAAAAACACTGACCTCCATATTCTACCACTGAAGTCTGTCTAATGAGCATTTTTTTCCCCGTGTACCTTTGCTGTGTGAACACGGACTGCTTATTATAGAAGCCATCCCTATACATCTTCAAAGCCTCCCCTGCAATTCCCCTGGAACATCAAGGACACGTGGGGGTCAGCTCACCCCACTTTAAGCACTGCGAGCCACCTAGATTATTGCCTCTCCTGAGGAAACAGCAGCTGATGTGTATCTGGGGGAGGCTGATGATTGTCACCGTCTTCACATGCATCAGCATGCGATGTTCTCCTCTGATGGTGTGAATCCGTCAGCACCAGAAGAAGCAATCCAGCTGTCCAGCTGTATCTGCCCACAGCATCTCCACCTCTAACACACAAACACACACACACTCACAGCATTTTAACACATCCACCTCCACATCCCCCCACCACCACCTTCAAAAAGACAGCCTGGCCTCCTGTCTCTCGCCTTCTTCCATCTATCTTTTTTTCTCTCACGTAGCATTGTGTGGACACACCATGCCAGTTGACTGCAGAGAGGTGGGCAACTAAAGCCAAGAGGAAACATCACAGATGACTGATAACGGAGCTTGCTCATATTCAACTCTACTTTTATTGATCAATGCACAGTAACATTTACTTTCTTTTCCACCCTTACTCTTCTGACAGTTCATCGATTCAAACAAAGGAGACTGCTTCCACACCATCACTTATCTTTCATTAGATTGTAGGAGACGAGGAAATCATTATTTTAGACATAATGGCACATAAAGACTGAAAAATGGTCTGTTTTGGATATGGCCCGTTGACATTTCATCTCAAATGATGGTTTCTATCCTAATGTCTAATGCTCTGTCCTCTAAGCTTGTGGCTTTTTCAATAAAGCAAATGCAGCCTCTGACTTGGATAATGCTGCCTCTGACCAGTGGATCGGGACAGAGAAATTTGTTTTTAATACAGGAAAGTACAGTTTTGACCTCTAAATGTAACAGGCAGCTGTAATATCATCAGTGATAATGGCAGAAAATGGCAGAGAGGGGAATCAAATCAACAGAAGCATGATGGATAGATGGATAGATGGGATGGAAGGAAGTAATGTCTGTCTTCACCCTCTGTCCCTTTTTCACATGCATCTCTCCTCCCAGGCTCTATCTGGCTGAATTACCATACTTGGATGCTGAGCTGCCGGGAACGGGCCAGCATTGGTTATGAAAGTGTTTCACATTTGCAGTGAAGGGAACATGTGAGTACATGCAAATAGGCCGCTGCATTAGCATGCGATATCCTCAGGGCTGGCTGCGCAGGCCGTACGCTGCCAAGATGTGGCAGTGCCGTGTGTGCACCGTGTCACAGCGAGATACTGATCCACGCTCTCCGGGCATCTTTAACTCCAAAGCTCTGGGTCTGATTTTGCATGCCAATAAGGCACGGACAGTAAACGTCACAACCCCGGAATGTTAAAAAACAAATCGAATACTTGAAATGTAAATGTCACAAGAATCACCTCCAATACAGCTTGCTTTGCAGAATGTAAGAGTTTCTTTCACATCTAATTTAAGGGTTAATAGAAATTAAAAACGATTTCACAGCCTACTATAACAGGAGTGCTCATTTTATGGTAAATTAGAGTGTAACAATTACATTTGTAGGAAGTGGGGGTGGTCTGTGGAAGCTCTGTAAAGAATCAGCAAAGGCTTCAAGTGGGCGTCTTAAATGTTAGAAAATAATTACATTAGGATAATGCATGTTAATTCAATACTGACTCTCGTCAGATAAATGTATAAATAGTAAAAAAAAAATTGTCCACATGAAATCAGTCTCTGGTTATTCTGGATTCAGTCACGTCTTCGTTGACCAGCTGCAGTCTCAGTTCCTGTCTGAGTGGGAGTCTGAGCCAGATCCTCCGCTCTGAATCAGCTGGCTCCTTTAAGTGACATGGCAGCCGGCCACCCCCTCCCCCTACTTCCACTCTCCACCTCTCCCACCTTCCCTGCCAGGAACAGAACTGGGTTTTGGGCCGCTCCTTTCAACTGGGCGCCCTCGAGAGCTCCGTCTGACCACCTCCTTCATGCTGAGTTGCTCCCTTTGCACGGGATCACTGCAGGAGGAGACAAAATCACAGGAGAGGCATCGGCATGAGACGACAAGTAAAAACGCAGAATGCAGCTTCTTCCAGACGCTAAGTCCTCCCCTGCTTCCTGCCTTACACTGATTTAGAGATAAGAGCTCACTTTTTAATTTAATTTTTAAGCTCTGGCTGCAATAATTAAAGGTCATTTTCTTGCCAAGCAGCACAGCTCTTCGACAGTAGCTAAGCAACATTTTCCTAAGTGAGACATAATCACTGGCAAGACTGGAGATTTTGGATTAGGGTATTACAATTTCAGCAGCTAATGTGGTCACAGTGTCTTACTGTTGCACTACAGCAATGACCAGATAAAACATATTATTTCTGGAACATTTTTTAATGCATTAACAGTAACAGTCCCATATTGTTCAAATTTCTAAATAATATACTGTAGCCTCACATGTCCCTGGAATGTCTCTTTCAGCCCAATATACCAACAAATTTCTTTGCAATGCACTTGCTATCTATAGCTTCAAATTCTTATGAGCTGCTCAACACACCTTCTTTCTGGAACACACACGCATTTTAGCAGGGTTGTTCATATTCATATCAGTGTACCCAAACTGGCTGCAGTTCATCTACAGGGTGCTCAAAAATAGTCCTCAATGAACATATGGAAAGAAAAAAATGGCTAAAATAAGTGACACTTTTCAGTTCCTTTTTCTCACAGTTTAGGTTATTTTGCCTGTAACACACCAGCAGTCTGCTAATGCATGCTGTCTGGTCACTTAGGACAGCACTCCTTACTGACAGCTTCTGTCTTATATATATCTCTATAGGGCCCTAACATGAGTAATCACTCTGTCAAAACACAACTTCAAATGGTTTTTTATTTAATGTTAATGTTTCATCACTATAATGTCACTGACTAGCAAGCATTACTTTCTGCAGCTGACTCCTCCTGCCTTAAAGGAACGAACAGGACATCATGATAAGTCCCTCTCTCTCCTCCTGCTGGTTCCATTTCTGGGATTGCCTGAGTCCTCACGCTGCTGTTTTCCTTCTGTCAGAGAGCCTTGAGCTACAGATCCTCATTAGTCACTTTCCCTGAGACCACACTGACACCGGCATCGCCCTCTCCGTCGCACAGACCCGCTGAAGGCTAGCGAGGCCACACACCCAATTCACAGACGCTGTCAAAAGCGAGGCGGCTTACAGGAGCTGGGAAATCAGCAGAATCAACCAACCTTTGAAATGCTGTGAATATCTTGAACGTGCTGCTGCTGTATAATGTTACACAGGCTGAAAAGGCCCAGAGGCATCTGCAGCACAGTTGCTTTACACAATGGAAGGACATAGGAGGAAAAGGACCTGAGCAGTGGTTTTAAACGTTTTAGACCATTACCTACAAATTGTGTGTGTACTTTACATTACAGCTCGAGATGGCTTATCCATCACAGAGGGGAAAATTTGTCAGGTTAGTGCTGCATATGAGGACTGAAAGATTTCCTCAGTGGGTTCTTTGGAAAAGTGTTTTAATCAAAAAATACAGATAAATATCGCATGAAATTAGTATTTTTTTTTAAACATACACAGTCCTGCTGTGAGGTAACGTGTGTTCAGTAAGTAATATGAACTTGGCAGCTGGTTAGCTTAGCACAAGGACTGATTATGAAAAACAGCTAGTCTAACAGAACTGTCGAAGCCTTGCTTTTATTATAACAAATCAGATAAAAGGTGTTAATTTGTGTGATTTAAGCACCTTTGGAGTTCACAAATTAACACAGTATGTTTCATTTATTTAATAGTTTATATTATTTCTAGGGTGGGTCCAGTTGCTAGGTAACCAGCGGAGACTGTTACCTCTCATTATAGCCAGTCTGTGCTGATCTAAGCCATCTAAGCTGCTGGTAAGGACAGATAAAAGAAATAAAGGAAACAGCAGGGTTTCAGGAGCAGTGGTATTGAAAAATAAAAAGATGTGGAGCAGTTGTTAGCGTGCAGGAAACAAAGGGTACGGCAGAGGAATGTACCAACCTGATGTTTGTATGGTCCCACTTCAGCAGACCGTCAGTCTCCGGGCGCTCAGTGACCGATAGCTGTGCCTAAAGGAAGGACAAACACCAAATCAATACCTTGTCTAAAAACACTGGAGAAACTTGAGACAGAGATCATGCAACGACTAAGGGAGAAGATATGCTCATGCAACTCAAGCTTTCTTTTTTGGATAACTCTGTACAGGCAGAACCTTTTCAATATTACAGTAAGCAACCTTTACACAGCAAATAAAAAAAGTAACAGCAGCTCAACTGTACAGAAGATATTGATATAGATTTGGCTTTGTTCATTTTAGCAAGAGTTGCATTAACACTATCCTAATATATTTTGTTAGTACACAGAACAGTTATTTTGGTACATAAAATCCACTACTGTATGATATTGGAAGTTACGTTTTTCTTACTTTTGAGTATTTTTGTTGCCATGACTGTAGTAATATTTTAAACTGTACGCATTTACCAGCAAGTTTATGTCAAAGGATAAACACACTACGAAATTAAACATTTAGGGTTAGGTTACCTTTACAGTCGAGTTCTCTAGGTTATAACCATCCTCTCCATTGCTCTGCCATTACTCTGCACTAAAGTAGCCATCGCGCCAGCGTCATTCATGACAATGAAGCCTAGAGCTGAATGGTGGTTTGAATTCAGTTAATTTTCAGATGCTATAAAAGCAATTCTCATTAACGATTACGACCACAGGTAAGAGGATTGAAAAAGTCTTATACATACCCAGGCATTCAATGCTTTAGAACTCTATACACATTAGGAAGCTATCCAGGTTATTTTAGAGGTCTTACCTCTGGGTCCTTTTTAAAAAGTATAGAAAGAGAGAGAAAGAATAAGTTGTGCTCTTTTGATAATCAATCAAGACATCATTTAGTAGGGTTAAAGTCTTCAGACGTCAATACATTCATTTAGATTTAAAATGGGGTTTTGAATGAGTAAAAAAAAGGAAAACACCTACATCTGACTGTCGTTTAAAAAAGGCCATTTCAGAGTTTTACTAGGACAGGAAACAAATAAAGCAAGTTAAGTTTCATAAAAAACAAACTAAGCTTTATTGACAAACTGCTGCAAAACATCTTTTGGACAGATTTAGTAACCTATTTAGGCAAGCTTACACATGTAGCATAATGCATTTTATGGAGAGGGTACAGATACTAGTGGCAGAATAAGTACAGTTAGGATGTTTTAAAATATGTACAAGAGTTCGGATTGAGCTGCAGGATCCCTTCTCTATAGAAAGAGAAGACCCATGTGGAGATTTTTGTCCCAATCCTTCGTTGTGTACTTTGTGCATGCAGTTTATATAGAATCAGATCACAAAATGAAGACCTGAACTGTTTTTTCTTTTCTTTTTTTTTTTTTAAGCATAACAGGAGGCCGTGTCTCGGCCGTCTTCTCATTAAACAAACATTTTGTCTTCAGAGTCTTAAGAGTTAATTTTTAACATGTAAATCAAATTGAGGATATGAGGACAGTCCATCTCAACAGTGTCTATTAGGGCTATATTTCAAAACTCTAAGTACAATGACAAATATTGCTGCCTAAGACTAAATGGACAACGTTTTAGAACTATTTAAAAACAAACCATAATCAAGAATGAATTTGTTCTGATTCCATTAACATTGATTTAGCCTTCACTTAATTTAAGATAGTTTTGTGTTTCTATATTACATAATTGAACGTTTAAAAGGTCTTTTATTTGGCTATATTAACAGAATTTTGAAATGTAGCCTAAATGGGAATCTGCAACTGACCCTCGACAGATTCTTTATATTTGAAAACAATTAAAAAGGATTCCTTAGACAAGTGCATTATGACCCACTAAGTCCACTAGAAATGACTACTCCCAAACAGTTAAAAAAATTAACGATCAACAATGCAAAAAAGCCGGAGGGGAAGGAGGAGGGGGGGCAAAAAGGGTCAGAGAAAAAAATACAGCAAAACAAATAAAAAGTCAAATGAATTAGAACAAAAGAAAGGACGCCAACTTCTCCTCTCTGACCCATCTAAAAGCTGCTTTGGTTGGTTGGTTGGATGGGTGGTTAGGTGGTTGGTTGGTTGGCGAGACAAAGTAGGGGTTGGGGGGGTGGGGGGTGGGGGTTCACGGTCAAATCTCAAAAACCAGTTCCGATTTTCAGTTCCCAATTTGTGCTCGCTCGCTCTCTCTCTCGTATAAAGTCCGGTGTAGGAAAAGACCAAACCAAAGACAAAACAGACAATTACTTTTGTCGGGCTTCTTAAAGCGAGAGCTGCCGTTGTAGACAGGCGGTTGTCAGGGCGACACTTTACAGGTGGCAAGTCCCCTTCAGTACTGTCGGTACGGGTGCTCCCGATAAGGCGTCTTGGCACCTCTAGAGGGGGGAGGGGCCTTCCCTGGAGTCGCTCGCTGGGTGCCGTTCCAATCGTCCTGACCTGGAGATGACACAGAGAACTACAGATTAGAGATTATAAACTTTAATACAGTCCTGTAGTCACAAGAAGTACCTGCAAAAATGAAAGTTTCAAATCCATGCTCTTATTGAAACACAACTAATCAATCAGGTTATTTTTAACAAACTAAATCAGGTCAACATAACATCATATTTCTGCCCGTCCTCACCATATGACTCGTACGACTCTGTGGTCTCTCCGTGTCCGTAGTCATAATATTCTGGCTCTCTGGTGGTCATAAACAGGGAGAGAAGGAGAAAAATCACTTTTAATCTCTGAAAAACATCAAGTAGCTGCTGACTGTAATGTCTAGGGGGATGATAATTGGCTCCCACGAATAAGATCAAAGCTTGGCTCTCTAGTATGGAACATTGGAGTCCCGGCTGGTCCTTCTAAATAACACTGAGATCCAAACCATGAAGTACTATCAGTGCTGAATTTGTGCAGAGTGGCTAAAAAGTATTTCTGCTGCTCTCAAATCCCATTTAGAGTGAAGCTAGCAACTAGGCGATGTGTGCACTTTGTAAGAAGCAGGTGAAAACCAAAGAGACGTCTGATTCACTCACGCCTGCGGCTGACTGTAATAGCTGTCGTATGACTCGTAGGCCGTGTCTGTGTAGCTCTCGTCGTAGCCCTGGAGAGGGAAAGAAACAGAGAAACAGAGTGAGATTTAAGGAGAGGCTTGTTCATGAATCATGAATGTCAAGATGTCCCCAAAGTACTACACTTGTTCTGAAGCAGACACACTCCCCTTATGTCTCAAGCATCTGAAATCACTTATTTCTGTGATGACAGATGAGCAATTCAAAGCTATCAGAGTGGCCAGAAAAAAATGTATGCAAACAAGACATGTGTCAAAGAGATCAGATATTGCTGCGTCAAACCAGAAAGCATCACGTCAGGACAGGAAAACTCATCACTACATATTCTCTATTGGTCTTAAGTAAGAATTATTTAAGAATTAATTATTATGAAATAAAACCGCTCTCCATTGTGCTTACATATTCTTCATATCCCTCTGCGGCTGCACCAGTGGTGTGCTGGTGGGGAGGTGGTGCCATCCTCTGGGGTGGTCCGCCAGCTGGGGGTCTGGCGCGGGGTGCCACAGCTCCTCTGGCAGGTGCCGCAGGAGGTCCTCCTCTGCCTGCCGGAGCACCCCTAACTGTGCCACCTCTGGCTGGTCCGCCTCGACTCACACCTCCCCTGGCAGCAGCACCACGAGGAGGCATTCCCCTACCCCTGGAGAGAAGAATGACAGGTTACTACTATGGTATTCTACTTTAACGGGAACGTTTGACATTTTTTTATTCCCTTTCTTGGTGAATCTTATGGTGTTTTTGCACATGAAGTCACAGACAATTTTGAACAATCAGCTTCAGAGCTCCCCTTTTGTTCTCACAATCACCTCTTGGCAACACCTAGAAAAGTTCAGGGCTACAGTTCATGGGAGAAAACAGGCACTAAGAGATACATGTTCTTGTTAAAATGCATAACTATTGCTACGCTTAGCGGTGCACACTACTCCTGCATTTGAGGAACAAAGACATTTGGAGACACTGCTGAATATTTTATGCTTTTTTTTCAGACAGGAAAGGAAGAGACTGGGTATTATCAGATTGTATGTGTCCTTTCCTGACATTTCACACCCTGATCTTCCAAAAGAAAACAGCATAGTAGCCACAACTATGGAAAATGGACAATATATTTTAGGCACTTCTGACCTTGTTGTCGTGTTGCTGTGAAGCCGAATTCTGCATTTTATCATGTGATAAAGGTGTTATCTGAGAGATTACAATTCCTATCCTCATCTTATCAGTGCATAACAACCGTGTGTTACATACATGACCCAGCAACTATTTATATTATCTAAGAAACTGTGTGTGCATATTTTGTCACCTGTGTGCTCCAGCAGGAGGGACACCGCGCCCCCTGACCGGCATGCCCCCTCTGCCTCGGGCTCCGTGCTCCTGGCCTCCATTCAGGTAGCTCATCTCCATGAACTGCTCTTGGCATATGTCATCCATCATGTCCTACACACACACAGAGGAAGTGAAGATGAGAAATAAGATCACACAGCATGTGAAAAGTGACGGTGCAAACAGAAAAAAAAAGCCAGAAGGGTGAAGAGAGAATTAGTGAATAAAAAAGTGAGACAATTAGTGAGGCACTCAAAACATGGCATCCCCCTGATGGCTCAAAGAGAAAGTCTCTGTGCCAGTGACTCAGAATGTTAAAGAGAAGAGGGGAGGGCTGTGGATGTGGGAGGCTGGAAAGCATCCATCCACACTCCCTGCCTTTCCTGTGTGTCTCCATCATGCACAAAATGTAAATCGCTTCTCCCCGCACTTCTTGACAAGTCTGGTGTGACTGCATGAACGCTTACCTTATTTTATCTGCAAAAACAATAAGTTGGGGTGGATTACAGAAGCTGCCTGTCTGAGCAGCACAAATCCCACAACACAATCCACCACTGCCTTTCTTCTGGGAGCAATCACAAGAGCCACTCTGTGACCCAATCAATTCTTTTTCATATATCAGTCTCCAGACTGGAATGGTGACAGCACTCTAATGATGGCGAAAACGGCAGAAAGAAAAATCTAGTAGGATATCAGACATCAGATTTATCTGCAACAAAAGCAGGCGAGTCATTTGACTGATTACAAATTCATCTGAAGGGAGAGGCAGTGTACCAGAGACTGCATTTATTCTTTACCACTCAAGGCATTTGGATTAATTAGGGATGTGTGGACGCTGTAAAATGCAGAAATGCAAACGGGCATAAAAACAAAGAGAAAGAATGGGAAGTTAAATCCTGCAGGAATACCTGAGCAGGTATGTAACTTCCAACAAATTATTTCCACCCATTTTCTAAGACTGTTTGTCACTTATTAAAATATATGGCCCTGTTCCGAACGAAGGCCGCTATGCTTGACAGATTATAGCCTTAAATTGTAACGACACTTTCTGCAGGGGATGGCGATTTACATAACACAGCAAAACCAAGATCGCAACTGGTTCAGCGGCCCATTCATCTCGCCTCTGATCCAAATTATTCTTTCTTCCATAGCGCCCTGCACACTAATTAAAAAATGTAAGGCATCTCTCAAACCCTTGGGCCTATTGGCCTGCTTTGGCATGAGCCATTGTTAGAGCACCATGGGCTTCAGTTGGGCTTGACAGCAGACTGGTCTGGCTCGCGCTCAAGAATCTCTCAGCATAAAACCAATAAAACAGGCGTAGGCCGAGCCTGTCAATATACCCACATATCTGTCTAGGAGCTATACATCTCCTGGCTGATTCACCTCATTCCTAAAGAATGAGGCTCAGGTAAAGGCACAGTGATGGACAGACATGCAGGCAAGCCGCACAGAGGGGTAACCCTGCTGACACAGTGAAAGCGACCCAATTCCTCCTCTTAAGCTGATTGCTTTACGTGCCTGGACTGTGCCTTTCAGTGTGTTTGCTCCAGGTAAATACCCACTCAATCTCCTCGTGCTGTCCGACCGGGCCTCCTCGCAAACCTTTGTCTAACTTAAAGCCCTTTTCAGATAGGTAACACGGCAGGTTTAATCAATAGGCATTCAGACACAGGTTGCTTTCATATTCATGGACATCACAGCATTACTAGGACAGTGCATGCATTTTTTGTGCCAGATGTGCAAGTCAGACATTCCAATCCTCCTGCTTTCACATCTGTCTGTCAAACTCCCTTGCCTCTCTGTGACCCTTTGTCCTCACATTTCCTTTGCTCCTGCTTGGTTGTAGACAGCCTTTCATTTATCAAAGTCTCTGTCAGCCAAAAGCCTGCACAGTTCCTCAAAAGTACGATGATACCTGGGCTTCTTTCTTTGTTGTGCATGCCCATACATTACTGAGAATACACACTGCACAGATCTAAAAACATTTATGCGTCACATTACAGTCCATTAAAAATGCAGTCAGGTTAAACATGTAGTAGTGGATCAGTCATCATTTGGGACAAAAACAGACCTGCTTTAGAAAACCAAAGCTTTGTGTTTTTAGCTGAGATATAAAAATACATCATCCTTTGAGAGTCAATCGGTAATTATAATAAACACTATCCATCCATCCATCCATCATCCATTAACCAATTTCGTCCTGCAGTGCAGGGTCACAGGGCCTGGAGCCTATCCCAGCTAACTACGGGTGAGAGGCGGGGTACACCCTGGACAGGTCACCAGTCCATCGCAGGGCAATAATAAACACCTTAAAAGCTAAATGATGAAGTCATTGGGTTAATTCATGTAAAAAAAACAGCAGGTGTATACTCACAGGAAACAGGAACTTCTTGACCTCCTCCATGGCGTGTGCCATGCGCAGGTAAGCCTCGGGCACAGGGGCGAACACCTCGATGAATACATGCAGCTCCATAGACAGGTGGGCATACTTGGGCTCGCCGCCTTTCCTCAGCCCCTCCTCCTGAAACAAGAAACATCACAGGAGTGTCAGCAAGTCAGAGGAAGCACACAGCTAAATCAAAAATTAAATGAATTATGCAAGAAGCTATCGCGTTTCATCCTGCTTGGAGGGGATCGGACATAGCTGTGGTATTCTCTCTTTCTACAGCCTAATAATGACATCAAACTGGTAGATAACTGGTTTAGCGGGCTATCCTGAAGATTCCTGGAACAGATGTGCAGTGTGCAGATGCCCTTGGCTTCATTGTAACAATCATCAGAGCTATCCTGCAAGTTGACACCATCTGGGCTCACTGCCTGCCGTCCCTCTTAAGTAAAGGCCAGATGTGTTATTGCTTCCAGTACCCTTCTCACAGGTGCGTAACACCAGATGTACGTGTGTGTGTGTGTGTGTGGTACCTTAGTTTTGTCTCTCATGGATCCTTTGCCCAGGACAGAGATCTTGGCTCCGGTTTCTTCCTGCAGACGTTTGATTGTGTTGCCCTGAGGTCCCAAAATCTTCCCCACAAAATTAAACTAATGGCAAAACAAAGCAGAACATAATTAGGCTGACAATCACAACACAGGCCAGTTTAATACCAAACGAGTGAAGGAGCAATCACTGTCAGGGGTCCTGTTGCACATGCTGCTGCCTTAAGTAGTAGATTTAGCAGGCAAAGTCGATATGAGCCCCCGAGGGCTATAATACCGTCAGTTACAATTCACTACAATCATCCATGCATCGAGCCAGAAACAAGCTGCAATCTCTTCGATCTCTGAACAAAGTAATTACCGTGTAAATGACATGTCTTACAATTAGATGTCATTGCAAAACATTTTTAGCAAAAAAGCTGCCCCAAAGGAAGCTCCCGGAGCCGTACAAGAAGCAATCCGAGGCACTCATTAGCTCTGTCATGCCTGACACGGCGACGTGATGTACCGTCTAAAAACCAAAGTCTGGGAGATCAGACGGCCGTCGCACCCCCACAGACCGCGCTCCTACTTTGTATTGATCTGATGCTCGAAATGAGGCAGCAGCTACAGATCTGATTCTTCAGGATAAAATCTCAAAGCACTTTTGTAAAAATCTAAAAGAAAATCTAGTGCAAAAAGTTCACACAGACTTCATACAGATACAACTTTTGTGACTTATGCAAACATATTTTTGAATGCAAGCGATTTTGATATTTACAGGACAGATTCAAGCCTCCTCCATTATAAACACTACTAAAAAAATCAATGCAGCTATACATGTCTGAGCCACATACACTGATTCTGCTGATATGGATGATTGCACCCGAGGTTACACCATGAAGCTACATTTACACAACAACAGAAGAGAGGGTCAGGACAAATACACTGAAACATAAAGCCATCCTGACCATAGTAAAGTTAACATTTTGATCCCTCATTGATATTTAAAAACATGCCAGTATCCGCTGTAATTATACTCTGCAGCTTAAAGATCGGGGTTGAGAGGAGTAATTTGAGACTCCAAGTAACCCCGTGGCTTTGTGTAATTGAAACGCAGCTGCAGGATAAATTAAATCAAGAGGGGCTCACAGTGGAGTAAAAAAAAAAGGGACAGAAGAGAAAGCAAAAAAGGGGGCAAAGAAGGCTCACCTTCGGGTACTGTTTGACCGGTATGAGCACTCGTTCCTTTAATTTGATGTTCTTTGTTGTGAAGAGGTCCAGGTATGTCTCTGTGTCCTTTTTGGTCTCACCTTTCTGGATTCTATCAATCTCTAGAAGAGGAGAGGTAAAGTGTTCAAACAGAAATCACAGTGGAAACACACATCAGAGTGTCTGTCTACTCACAGAGCTCTGACCCAGAGGAAGTGTGTGTGTTTCAACTACACAACGTAGAGCAACACAAGGAACGTCTATAAAGAGAGCGAGACTAGCTTAAACTGGAAATTCTGTGAAAATGAGTCCCAGATCACAAAATCCAATATATTCGGTAGATGACTGAATTCAAGATGAAAATGAATAAATGACTCCAATGCAGCTTTTACAGGTGCCTATCTTGATTACCTTTTGACAGTTAAATAAAAAATGTTCTAGCTGCAGCTTGTTCAGTGTGATGATCTATTTCTTTTTAGCACAATGAACTGATTTTCTTCAGTATTTTAGCAGCCGATAGGATCAAAACAATATCTTAACAAAATGAAGGGAAATTGTGAGGCTGATCAATAGTCATGATCACAACCCGTTTAAACTATAGTTTGAACATCTTTCACAAGCAACCATTCCCTGGATTCTCTATCACCTCTTCCACTTGTGGCAGTGCCTTCACCCCTGGCATTAACAACTCCTGCGCCTGCGATGTGCAAACATGTCAGCTACACCACAGCCTACCAGCTGCAGATGTGGAGGGGGAAGCCTCAGTAGATGTCTCGCTGGGGGAACAGGCAGCACACACACTGACACACTTTCTGCATCCTCCATGCTTTCAGCTTTACACTGGTACAGCAACATTTTGTTAGACAAAGGATGCAACTTTATGATAGCAACCTGAGTGTGGAGCTGCAACAAAGAAGCAGCTTGCAGGAAGAGGAAGCATGCACACAGATGGCACCATGTGCACCACACAAAAGTAAATAAGGTACTCTTACTTTGCCATTTTGTGGCACTTTTTCTATATAATTAGTTGAGTAGCAATATTCTGACTTCAAAACACCACTGATCGTCTAAAAGTCCATTTAAATATGATGAACAGTGGAGTGATAGTGAGGTTGCTGATGACAACAGGATCAGTCTCTTCCGCTGTGTCCTCTGCAGGACAGTAGATGCCATGGCTGCTCTCTCTTGCTCAAGGACACTTCAGCAGCAGGGAGGCCGACAGACGTACAAACACCGGTATCCCTGCTGAAGGTCTCTGCCGCCGCTACCAGGGCACCTCTCGGCTTGAAAGAACCGAGGTGACCCCCCCGGTCTCTGGTGCAGGCACACGTTTAAACGCTGCTGCGCAGTGTAGGTGCGAGACAATAATATCAACAGAGTGTTTGAATGAGATACGACACACGCATCTGCACGAGAGGACGCGCACATTTCTGACAGCAGTTGTCAAATATTAACTGATACTGCAGTCATTAATAGCGATGTAATTAACACGTTCATATTCTGAGCTAAACACACACACACATACACTTCGTGTTGCGGTTAACGGGGCAGTCCCACACATGGAGCTCCAAACGTAGAGCTGTTTTTTACAGTGTCCCCTTTCTGACTCTGTGCATAAACCACCGGATAAACACAATTTAACAACACTTTACCTGCGTTTAAAAGTTTCATGGCGTGCGTAAACGACGAATCCAGGCTGTCCTTCTCCGCCAGGAGCTCGGGGAGATATTTATCGTCGTTCTCCATTTTGTTTAGTTTAGAGGGAGGAAGTCAATTCTCGGTGCAACAATAAAAAAAAAAAGAAACGTGGAAAAACCCCAACAATAATAGTAATAAAAAAGTAGTCCAGTTATGTAACTACGGAGTGCCGCGTATCCTCTGTGCAGACGGCGCTTTGCATGTGGCTACCGGTGCGCTCTCTCTGCGACGGACGGGTCCGCTATACTTTGTGCTTTAACCCCAACCGGCTCCGATTCCTCTCTCTCTCTCTGCACAGCGCGCAGGCTGGTTGGAAATGGAAGAACAAAAGCGGGTGAGAGACTGGAAGAACAGTGATCTGACTCCAGCCTGACGGAAGTGAGCTCAGAAGGACGTAGTTTTCTGGACTGACGCCGCCTACTGTGTGCTGTGTGGATGCGCGGCGCCTCCAGTATAGCGACTATCCCACTATCAAGATAGTCGACACTGATATGGGTGTGCCCGTTCTGGAGTGTGCTAATAAAAATGTCTAGACTCTGCTCACAAAGTATTAAGAGTCCCTTCACCCTCTGAGGAGAATATGGAAACCTAATTATGGTTTAATAATGTGTGCGTAAAACTGAAGCGTTGATGACACACTGCCACTCTGATTGGAATTAATAAACTCTCAGAGAATTCTGCAGCCCAGGGTAAACATCACAAATCAGGCTTAAGTTCCTGTTTTTAAGAAACCAAAATGTTGCATGCAAAATCACTAATGAATGTAAAAGCATTGATATTACTATTCATAAAAATCTGGATTACTTGGAGACCACCACAGCAATATTTTGACCTGAAGATGGTTACATAGCCTTGAGTAATTAGCTGAAAAATGCACAGTAGTTATAGTACATTTATTAAATAAGATAGCCAATGGGAAGGAAATAAAATACAGCTTAATTAACTTACACTGCAAGTCCTGTTATAACTCTAAAATGTATTGAATCTGCTGTATCACAACTGCTGTAAACCGGCCAGTGACAGAGGATGACTGGAACCTCAGTTTTTAATTAGTTATTAACATTTTAGTTAATAATACAGGGTGTGCTGAAGAGGTGACACTTTCATTTGAGGCTCTCTACTGCCCCTTAGTGGTGGTGCTGGTCATGACAAAGAGCATCTAAAAAGTGGGTCCATCAGCAGAAGCCCTTTTCTTTTAATCTAATCATCCACTTTCCTCTCTATCATCTATTGATTCAAAAACACTTATGTGTGTGTGAGGAGCACAGTGGGGAGAATGTCTGGAGGAGACCTCTTGAAGATTGATTTCTCCAATTCAGATAGTGGTAATGAACCTGCCGAGGCATTCATTGGAGCACATGAGGTCACAGGTTAAAGCTGGCCAATGCATACTAAGCAAGGGGAAGACCATTTCCTGTATATTGGCTTTTTAGGCCTATACAGTAGCATTATTTGCAAGCGAGTGCTCTTTGAACAAACAGCAAAAACTGCAGGCCATTTGTCAGTCCGCCGCCACAGTGAAAACTATTACGATCGACCGCAGGTGTACCCAGGCGTGCATCTGCTCAAAAACAAATGAAGGCAAAAATTGTCTGCAATAAACACTTATGGGAGGCCGAAGACCTGCTCTGACTATCAGCGCTCAGCTTGATCTATCTCTGACCATTACAGTGTTATTAGTGTTGGGGGTTGCAAGGTTGTCCTGACTCTTCTTGTCATTGACAGAATGGATAGCCTGTGAGCTGAATTTCAATTGGCTCATAAAAGGAAGAGTTACTTCTCTTGGCAGGTGGAGGAGTTCCAATCCGATAGCTCGCACGCTCTTGCCTTCTGCTTGTGTGGACTTCCCCTGTCCCATAACATGCAGGACCACAGTCTGGGATAAACAGGGGCAGATGGAAGGTGGTAAACAGTGGGGTTAGGCTTATATAAGCCGCCACTATTCCAGATCTTTGCATCTGACCATTTTTCATGGCCCAAAGATTCTGAAAAATGGCAAGAAATCAGTGTTCCCCTGGAGTTTTATGCTTGTTAGGCTTTTAGAGAGTTGGAAACTCCTCTAAAAGTCAAAGGTTTGACTATCTTTTATTTTTTTTTCAAACTACAGGAGTAAAAGACTTCTGTGTGAAGTTTCAACTAAATCTTCACATACTGTATAAATCCAGCTGAGGCACAGCAGCCATAATATTTAACTGAAAATCCATCGTAAGTGTGATAATGTCCTATTATAATTCACCTAGGGGAGGGGATGTTCATGCAACCCATTCAATAGATGTTTAACTGAAAACCATAAATATTGACCTGTTGCTGAAAAACAGTATCAGGAATCAAAACATCGTAAAAAATAATCATCTGTGAAATGTTATTGTTCCAGAGTTGGTATTTTGTCATTTGAAGACCTTGAATGTCTGCACATCTGTCAGACCAATCCCCCCCCCCAAATAGTTGGGACATAGTAGTGAAAAGTACCACCCTGAGGAAGACACTAAAGTCTTTCACACCAACAAGTCAAATACTGTAAAAAGAAAGAGAGATAAAACAAAAGTGTTAGAGGGACAAATAGAAGCAAAATAGAAATTTGTAAGCGTAAATCCTACAGCCCACACACTGTCAGCGAAGGGTTTTCCTCTTCGTGGAAGGTTTAGGCAAGAAAGAGAGCGAGAAAGATGGCTTGGTTCGGTCTGAGGGTCACGCTCAGTTTAGCATCGCTACAAGGCCAGAGAAACCTTTTTTTTCCCCATGAAAGCTTTCAGAACTGTCACACCTGCTTAGGTCTGTAACACCACCCATCTCCCCCTCCGCTTCCTCTATCTACTCCCCTTTCCCACTCTACATCCCTCCCTCCACACACACCACCACACAGCCGCCACAGAAAACAAGCTCTCCTTTCAACCCATCTCTCTGTTTCTGTCATGGGGGTAATTATTTTGTTGACAGTCTCTTGGGCAGCAATATAAAATTTACCCCTTTAGATTTGCACATATTTTTTTATAGGCTGGCTCGAATTTTGATAAATAATCATGTGTTTTGTGAACAAAAAAGCGTTACTTTATTGTTCAGGATTCAGAATTGCAGGAGTCTTGCTCTACTACTTGGAGAGAGGCAGGAAAGCCATTAGTGAGGGTATTTACATATTCTGCTGGAACTGCAAATCCCGGAAAAATGGCATAGACTCAGCAGTCAAAAAAACAATTTCAATTTACCCTATTAAGAAAAGAGAGGCTTAAAAGCATGGCAGGTGAAATCACAATGTCTTTTGCTTCAATAAAAAAGTAATGTGACATTTAAGGTTGTGTTATTTGTGAGCCTGTTGAGGATAACTAGGTAAATTAGTCATTTAAAAATTGGTAAGCTTCAAGGGTAAAAAAGAGGAAAACACTTAGTAAAGAGCCATTTGATATGCTTGTATCTCGCCAAGCTGGTAGTTTCTGTTTTTGGATAGTTGTCTGGCAGACTATTTATTGTTCACAAAAAGAGCTGCATTCTGGTTCCAAATGTTATTTAGATGGTTGTGTTTAAGTAATATTTCATTGTTATGAGCACCCTAAACAAAATATCTACAATCCTTTAAAATGTCACCACAAATCTCACAGAAGGATGACTCAGATACTGGGAAAACAAAAACCATATGTGTCTGAGTTATATTTTTGAACTTTAGAAGTATTAAAGTAGCTTTAAATCATACTACACCTAGGCAGATTCTATGCAAAAATAATAGCTTTAGTTTTGGTGCCTTTCTGCCCCCTAGTGGCTACAGTCTGATCAACACAGCTTTAAACAATATTTAATATTATGGATTTTTTCAATTAGTTGCTGACTTTGCAAACACAACCTTTTTCAAATCAGTCTGCTTTTTGAGTAGCTGTGTGTTGTGATATTAATGTATACTCAGAGCTGGTTACACAAGGTTTAAAAGTAGCTGTTTTGATCCTTATAACGTTTGTGCGAGCATCTCTAATGCAGCTATGTAAATTGTTGCCAACTTGTGATAAAATTTTCATTCAAGTACTAAATCTACATCATGGCCTGGTCTGTATACCAAACACCTTTAAGGAGTGATGTTGTTTGATATGTCTGTGCAACCGCTGTGATTTGTGTTAGAAATAAGTAGGCCACTTCAGAGCCCAGGAGACACAGGAATCTGTTTTCTTACAAGGTTTTCATTTTTCCTTATTTTCCTCAGCGTTCAGATTTATCTCCAAGTGGCATCATCATTGTGTTGTCTATATATGTGTGTACTTGTTTGTGATATATATATATGTAGAACCTGCTCTACACTCCAGAGGCTTTACCTCCTCACACTTTGATCTAAATCTCTCCACATACAAGTATTGATTTATGGCACCCAGTCGTCTCCATCGGACCCAAATGAAAAGCCAATAAGGTGTTTATAGACTTATACGTCTTCATATAATGCCCTGCGGCTCGTTAAGTTTTTATATCCAGTGTTACCTCTGAGAGGACCCTCAGGTAACAAGTTTGCATTCGGCTCTGGTTCTGTGTCATCAGTAAGCAAACAGTAAAGTGGCTTTGGGAAACATTTGGGCTCTCAGGCAGAGCTGCGGTGCCAAATATAGACTGAATGAAGATTTCATTGTGTTGTAAACACACTTAAACTGTCATTATGATGGAGTTTACCGGCCTTTATCTTCCTGTATGAACAGTTTCCTTCTCTAAATAATGAAGTGGGCCACTGCACATGACTTTAAGTAGAGATTTTTATACCCAGAGTATGTTGTTTCAATAAAAGGGAATAAAATGATGATGATGTGGGGACAGCTGGTGGACTCTGTGACATTTTCAGCCAACTGATTCATGGAGGCTGTGTGACATAATAAATTGGATGACTCGATTATTAACAGGGCATAATTAAACTGATAGATGGACATGCAAATTACAAAAAGACTTAATGACGTCAAACACTGTCAGAGCAGACACTGCTCATTAGAAGAAGGTAAAACAAACTTAAAGGTTACACACGGTTCAGTCAAAGTTCCTCCAATTAAACCACATCTAAGACATGATCTTCATGTCACAGAGCTGGGAATGTGTCCAACAAACTCAGCATGTCAAGGAATAATCTGCCATTTTACAAGCAAATCCCGATTTTGCCAGCAAGTTGTAACTGTTGACGAAGTCCCCAGTCCACCCTTCCCAGACAGAAAATAAGTGAAACAATGGATACACCCACGGCCTTCACATCTCAAGACACTTCTGATGAGGGCACTTCTGCAGGTGGACTACATGGAAAGGGAACGATTACATCAAGAGGATTCAGCATGAGATTCCAACAAGAGGAGGAAGCCTTGAACTGGTCCAACACTCGGACTCCTACCTCTGAGATGAAAGAGCTCAGTGCCATTTTAAAACACTTACTGCTTTGGATCACTTTCTGGGGGGGTCTAAGACACCCAGACTTTGACTACTCCACAACCACTAGTCTGCGTATGTAAATGTAGGACAGAGCCATGTTAAAAAGTAGATTTTTTTGTTTGTGTTTAACTTGGCTTTAGGCTTTATGCTCAGCTTCCCCCCTACACACAACAGGTGGACTGTCATGGTCAAAACTCTGATCCTGCTGCCTCAGAGACAGAGCAACATCAAACACATTTCATTTGATATATCAAACCATGGTCGCTCCTGTCTCCCTCAGCTGAATAGTGTTTAGAAAGCGCAAATACTAAAAATAATCTCCAGAGCCAAAAAGAGGATTTAGCACTTGGTTTTAGGCTCTGATAATTAGAAATGCATTTAGGTCTTCAAAGGCTGGCTGCAGATAGGAGATCAGAGACCTTCCTTAGCCGTCAAAGCTCTGTAAAGAAATGTCATGAGATTTTTTTTTTCTTCTTCCTCTTCCCCTGCCTTTTCTACCTTCAGGGCATTCATACAAATACAGGCATAACTCATCCCACATTCAGTTTTTAATGATTGTAAATGATATACCTCTTCTCATAGTGCTTCTTCAAAGCTGCTATTCTTTTAGGCTAAAATAGAGGGGTAAAGGTGAGCGGAGAAATCCTGCCTTTGAGCTTCTTTTCAGGGCTCCCTTTGATCGAGGTCTGAATATATGTGTGTGTGGTTCTGTGTGTGTGTTTATGTAAATAAACAAAAGTGCCATGTTTCAAAAGGCAAAAAGATTTGTGATCAAATACGACCCACATAGAAAGTGCGTCTGTGTATATGTGTTTAAATCAGAGGGTTTGGCTCTTTCCCTGCTAATGACACACACTCTAGACAGGACTTTGAATGCAGGAAAACGCCACCACCATCACCTCAGCCGTCACCCAGCTTTCCCTGCATCATTACCCCCTTTGCTTTGAATGTTTCATGCACGTAACCAATGCAGAAAAAAACATAATTTACCACCTCCCCGCTCCACATATCGCTAACAATTATTCATGGAAACTTGTAATTATGTGGAGGAGACATTTTCCTGTTCATTCCCCATGAACAATATTCGTGTTCTGACTTATTGCAGCAGTGAAGAAGCACATCCATGTGGCACTTTTTTGTCGCTCCATATCTGTGGGTGTTGACTTTATGTATTATGTGTATACACTGTTTTATATGCAGCTCAACGAATGATCAACCACGTAGCGAAAACTCCTGTCTCACCTGCTAATTTAAAACACAATGCTTTGTTTCTCACCTCGCTGCTCTGCTCAACAGGCATGCATAAGGAGCATCATACACCTTATGATTTTTTATATTTATTTATTTTTTTGTTTTTTTGTTGAGGGGTGATGGGGGAGAATATCTCACATGCACAGCAAAGAGGCCATCAATCAAAGGTGGCAGGGAGTTTTTTTTTGTCTTTTTCATATATCAGGAACTTTTGCTCTTTCCCGTCGTGTTTAAGCAATCTGATTGTTTGCCAGGATCGACCCCCTTCTCACATGGAGGTCACAGGGTCCTTCTTGAGTGTCGAGTTGGATTTGTCTGGTTTGGCCTTTAGTTGTTTGTGTGCGCACACACACACACACACACACAAACAACGCATGCACATGCCTGAATAAAATGCACGCCCAAACACAAGCTGCAGGTAGGGCGGAGGGTGAGCCCTCTCGACTCCGAAACAACACCTGGATCCAGACAGCTGGCCTGATGAGGTCTGATGTGGCCTCAGGCGTCTGAAACTCTGCATTCTCAATAGACTCGCTCAAGCTACCTGCAGCGTTTCCTACTGCAGAGAGGTCAGACAGGACCATCCAACCTCAGCGGCCAGGGTGTGCTTTAGATGAATTTTGAAGAAAGCTTTTTATTTATTTATTATTATTGCAAGACTCTTGCAGTGTTCTGTGCATTAAATCCCCTCAGCTTCTTTCCAGATCCAGGATTGGCAGTTCAATAAAGTCTATGTTACTGAAAAAGTCACTAAGTTACGCCAAAACCATATTTTCTGTGGCATCCCGAAGGGGTTATTTAAAAGGAACGAAAGAAAAAATGGAAAATGGAAAATAAGATTTCAAAATGATTTCTATTGGGTATAAAAAATGGCAATAGATTATCAACTCCCATCCTTCTTTTTAATCCCTAACTGTAACCGGTAGGTTTTTAAGGCAACTTTAGCAGCAATTCAAATTAATCAAATTAACAGTGAGTGAAAACAAAACGGTTCGTGGTGTCTGCGGGTGCCAAACTTTGGACTCCTGAGTAAAAGTCAGGTTGCATGTACCCCCACCATCTGTAGCCTATCCCTAACATGGACTTTTTCCAATTGTATTAGATCAGATGATGTTGGGTGAAATGTTATTTATATACTCCCCTCAGCATAAACATAACTATGTGTCTGGATGATGTATTATCGACCAGATTGTTGAAAATCAGCCTTAATTCAGTTATCTTATTCTCAAACTGTTACTGTTATTTCATCTGCTTTAAGCGCTGTCATACAATTACATGAAAACTGAGGCCTAAAGTTTAGACACAGAGACCTCAACCTAGCACAACTACAATGCTATAGCAATCACCTGCAGTCTTTGTCCATTTCATTAGTTTTGTGTTCACAAAGAACTCAATTGCTTTAACTTAAGCTCTTTCAAGTTTTTCCACTTCAAAAGACATTTCTGATTTTGGCCGAGACATGAAGTGCATTAAGTACTTAAAGTGACAGTACACCTGCTTTCAGTGCTTGTCCTTCAACTGCCAGTGTAGCTACATTTAAAAATATAATTAAAATCTATGATTTCAATATTATTGAAATCATAGATATATTGTTAACTAACCTCAAGCTAGAACTCCAAATTAAACACCTGCTGAAGCTTCAACATCTTTAAGAATTAATTTTCTGTTTCCACAAATCAACCTGACAACCTAGGCTACTTATAATTTCTTCCTGATTTCTGCTTATCTTCACTCTCCTGTGACCTACAAGGACAAGTTTGTCCTCATTTATAGGTTAAGATATGGCTACTGCCCACACTTCACAGACCCGGCTGACCCCACAAGCACACATCTGCCAGAAATACAGCACACTCAAACGATTCAGTGACTCAGTCACCTCTAAACTTTAAGTACTTTTTTCTCCTTCTACCATCAAGCTCAGCCCTGCAAGTTAAAGCAGTGTGAATTCCATTAAGATATTCCACCCCCACCACTCTCTCCTTGTGGTTTTGAGTATGATATGAGCTGAGGAGTTAATAAGCGTATTAATTACCTGTGTAGGAGACAAACCAGCTCCCAGAGCGAGCCCCCCCACCCCCCCATCCTCCCACACACCAACAAAGTACCGTCACAGTCGTGTTTAAATGAGCCATCATCGTCACACTGTCTTCAAGGTCAGCCCAGACTCTGCTGTTAGCACAGTATCTGCTACTGGAAGTCTATAAAGCCCAGGCCGTAATAAGAATAATTAGAATAATACAAGGTCAAACAAAACAACAGAGGACATGGAGAGTGGGAGAGAAAGATCAGAATAAAGTAGAGGAAATGGTTGTGATCCTACTGGAGATCGAATGTGGTCACGACTCAATGTTCAAGTTTCTAATTATCTGTCAGAAAGTGAGTTTTCCGCATACATGGGCTTAACAGACGGCAAACAGCGAGACTGACTTGTCTGGACATGTTGAAGTAAAGTGTCAAAACTCCACAGATTTACTTGACTGCATGTCATCCAATACAGTATGTCATTCACACCTACACACACACACACACACACTGAGCTATAACGTGATATCTCCTCTGAATTTCAACTTAGATGTATCTGATGCTTTGGGCATGCAGGGGCATCAGCCGCTTACTCACAGCAAGCTCCGGTAGAGGAGGCCAAAAGCACAGCCAGAGAAGAGGAGCATCGACTCAGTGTGTACAGTGCATACAGCCAGAGGTCAGCGCAGTTCAGCACAAATAACAAGCAGAACAAACAGCAGGATTTCATTTCTCAGCTGCAGTCTTTCTCCTCACAATTCTTATAGGAATTGCTATACACCAGTGCTGTCATGATAGCAAATTTTCATCTTTCATTGGATGTAGCAGTCAGATGTTTTTTTAGGTTTCATTTTTGTTTACTGTGTGAATTGAATCCATACTGTGGTTGAGACTAAAACTTAAGTCACATACTGTCTTTAAAGGCATTGATTTGGTAGCTGAGCTCTTCAAAGTCTATTTAGGTAGCAGTTTTCAATGAGCCAGGTGGTATGTCTTTCTGCATGAGTATGTAAAAAGACCACCACAAACATTTGGAGGCAGCCAGACAGGATTCTCATGAGGAACCTTTTTACTCTTCAGTCTAGCTTCCACTTGTACTTTTGCTCCTGTTTTCTATGGTTGTTGGGGTACAAAGTCATCTTGGTTAGATTTAGGAGAAGACAGTGGTTTAGGTCTTTATTGCTATGGGAATCAGTCTCACTCATTAACAATATGATATTAATGACTGTTATGGCTGACTATGCCTAAAGTTCAGGAAATTATTTAGAAGTTATTATATATATATATATAGAAGTTATTTGGCAGTAAGGATTTACCAATTTTCCTGAGACCCCGACCAAGCATCTGTGTTCTCATCTAATATTATGTCAAGAAAATGATTTGTCTTTCAAACAATCAAAAATATAAAATTTAGATCCACCAAAGCTGCTCACCAAAATGTGTCCAAAGCTTCAAAGAAAAACATCTACTGATGGATTCTCACTCTCCAATGTGTGGCTGCTTTCCAGTCCTGGCTCTGATTTTGTCCACCAGTTTATTTTGACTGGGATTCAGCTGGAGGACATGCAGGGCTATTTCATGTTAACTCATTGCTGTTTTTACCATTCAACCCCCATGCAGGAGTCTTCTTTCAACAGCCAGAATCCTCTCTGTTAGCCCAGTTCTTTTTACGATCAATCCATTAACGATTGGTGGCAACGGAAATACCTTCAGCAAACATGCAGCAATTCAAGCAGCACAGAGCTGCTTTTTTAATTGAACTTTTTTGTCACACAAACAATTGCGTGACAGGAATTAGAGGTAGGGAGAAGGATCAGCACACGTGCCCACTGGGTTTTGGCACTGGCTGTCATCTCCAGGTTGCTGGTGCTTGAGAGTGTGTGCTGTGCCTCTGGATCCTCGCGGCCTCATTTGCATTCACATGACAGAGCAGTGGCCGTAAAAATGACACAGGCAGGAGCATAACATAATGGCCTTTTTTAAAGTAATCATGTCCTGAGTGGGTATATATATATGAATGTCTCAAAGTGTGTTATGGTAAAAGGGCAAGAGTTACAGTGCCTGAGTGTGTGTTTGTGTGTGTGTGAGAGAGAGAGAGGGGGAGTGAGAGGAGGGAGGCTTACTTTCCCGCTTCATGGGGCTGCTGCACATCATCAGTGAAGTGAAAGACAGCATTCTGGCATCTTTTACACACCAATACACAGGAGAATAAATTCCCCTCACTAGACCACCCTTTCTTACACACAAACCCACAGACACCCACACACACACCATACACACCACACACCATACCCACACACAGCAGCAAAAGCAGCAGCAGCAGCCGCTTAAAAAAAAAGCATAAACATCAGGCGCAAAGAAGTTGCTGAGAAGTGAAAAGCCGCCTAAGCTGTTGATCCTGTTTGCTGCTTTGAAATTTTCCAGGAAATCTTCCTTTTCAATCTTCTTTGCTGAGGGATGAGCGTGTGACGACTGAGGCTGGCGGGGACCAAGCCTTATCTATCGTGGGACAGCGTAGCACCCTCTGAAGCTCGGCACACCCAGGTGCTTCATCTCATGTGTCCTCTGCCAGTAAGCCCCTAAACCCTTATGACACAGCGGGGCGGCTGGAACATGAAACCATATGAAGGAATGTCGCCTGGTAGGCCAGCTTCTATGAAAGAGCAATTCAGAGAGTATAAATATTGATAAAGCTACAACAGGGGTTCCCACACTTTTTTTTTTAGCTCAAGAGTCCAAAGACAAATATGGATTCTGCCCAACTATCCATCCATCTGTCCATCTTTGAATGTCAAAGTGAAGAGGATGCAGATCATGTGTCTAAGCATCCTCTTGGTCAGCCTGGTGATTGGCTGGTTATAATGTCATGCTCAGCAGCCAATGGGGCAACCAAGCTATGCAAAAAGTTGAGAGAGCGGAGTCCTTAACATAGAAGTGCTTGGGCAGAACAGCAACCATGGGGCTTCAACTCCTAACATCTACTGAGCAGATTCTGATTCTAAGATGGCATCTGTTTCTAACATGACAGTACCTGTAAGTGGGATATTTTTGCCTTACTTTTGTACACGTTGTCCAACTTTATGTATAGTCTACAATCTGTACAGGATGTGCTAAAGAACAAGACCCATTACTCAGACAACGCAAGTAAAAACGTCAATATGCCCTTGGACTAAACACGAAGAAAAAAACTCTTTTTGAGTAAGACACATCCAGGAGATCTGTTCATTGGCCAACAGGAGAAAACTGAGGCAGCAGGCGGCACAACCAACTGTGAACGTGTGCAGCTGTGAGGAAAAACAGAGCAGGGAACAGTCTGCAAAAGAGCACACACAACTTCTTGGATAAAATGAAGGTTAAAAATACATGTGAAGCTGTCGCTTGTGTCTTATTTGAACATTTGACAGCTGTTGGTGTGGTGTTTCAGTAACTAGAGGTCAGATTTCTTTCAACATGAAAGGCTGTATCTCTGCAGCCCGCAACCCTACTGAGGGGGGAATGATGATGGAACGAGCAAAGTAAAGAGAAAAAGTTACAAGGGCCGGAGAGAGAGAGGGAAAATAAAAAAACACATATCCAGCTCTGAGGGGAGATGGGCTCTGCTTACTTTATCTGAACCAGATCGTGTTCATTTGAGGAGTTGCTAGGTGCTGCTGAGAGATGATCTGAATTATGGGAAGAATAAGTCGTGAGGAGGAGGAGGAGGAGGAGAGGAGGGGGAAGAATGGTGATTGCGACGATTCCTTTGTGGAAATTCTTATCTGACTGGAAGAAGGGGGACGCAGGCCCTGACAGATTCAGGGCACAGCGTGTCATCGCATGTTTTCCTTTTATTTGTCCTGTGAAATAGGACATGGTAAAAAAAAGGTCCTACTCATATACCCCTGTGTCATTTTTTCAAGGACAACCTATTTGGCTACAGCCAGGGCCTTATATAAACACAGGGACACCAGCAGTGTATGGTGTAAAAAATCAGAGGAATGGAATAGATGGAATTTTCTCTTACTTTCACACATATTCAGTCTTCAGTAACCTTTCCCTTCGTCTTTATAACACCCTCTCCAGTCTTCTTTTCTCACCTCCTTTCTCTCACTCTGCACAAAAGGACACATTGCTAAAAGGTGAGCCTTGCAATGAGCTGAAATTTCATCAGACAAGGGGGGACCTTTAATAGATCGCCAAAAAGAGAAGAAATCAACAGAAGAAATCAACACTTTTACGGAAAGGCCTATGCTGCATGCCAGCTCGACAGAAAATGCCCATAATCAACACATAACTGCAACTGTCTGTGCTACAAAGTAATAACCACCAACAAATTGAATTGCATACTTTTCATGCCACTTGTGTCATCAAGTGTTTTGTGGGGCAACTAAAATAGCCGGGAAAATCGTTTATCAAGGCAGCGGACGCTCTGTGCAGTCAGCAAAAAAGGTGGCAGGTCATGAATTCTGTTTTCCACAGGGGGTGGGGGTGGTGGGGGAGGATGAAAAACACTTCTGAGGGAATGAATGATAGAAAAGACACGTTGAGCTCAAAGCCTGACACTGCCGAAACACCTCTGGATGGCTGTGTGTGTGTGGGCTTTCTCAATGTGTCTGAATGTACTGACTGCATAAGGGTGCTGCACAGTAATTACACCTGCTGGTCTTTGACTATGACTTAGATTTTCGTGTCTTTGAGAAAAATCTTTGGGTCAGGAATAGTAATGAAATATATTCAAGTCACGCAGCAACAGTAAACCATGTTTTTCCTTAAGAGTTAAATAACAGGGTTATAATAAAACTGTAATTAGGCTATTCATGTTATGTGGCAGGGAACCCCTTGCATCAATGAACAACTGAAGACTGACTTCTGTTTTACCTCAAAGCACATGGATACTTACCCGAGTCGTGACTTGTGTCTCTGCTGGTGACATACTGTAGCAGGGTTCAGCTCAGAAAGTAGAAAATGCCAGACTTTTATGGTGCTCCTAATAAAAACGAGAAAAAACAAAGTCAATGGGGAATTAGATTTCACAGCTGACACATTAACACAAAACTTGTTTTTAAGTTAAAACACACATAGAGTGTAAGTACTTTATAGTTTTAGTTCAACCAGCACACTGACATACAAACAGAAAGGCACATCCAAGTTTCATCATTTTACTAAAATGAATAAGCTCGCGTGTGGCCTTTTTATTGATGCACCATTTGGTGCATCAATGATCCAAATCAGCAGGTGTATTGTGAGTAATGAACATTCAAAGACTTGTGCACGGGACATTCAAATGCATCTGTAGGATACTGAGTTGGCTTGAGGCTGTTACATGTAGCAGATGGTTGCAGTTTTACTGCAACACCATTATTCACAAAATGCCAGACAACAGGAAACACAAAGGGAGCTGTGCTAATTTGACTTGCAAATACTTCAGCGTGATTTCTGACACTTGCTGACACTCATAATGTTGTCTTATGTGGGCGACAAAAAAAAACTCTACTTTTAGAGTCATTTGTGAAAATAACAGATGACACAATTTGGATTTTTTTGTCCTCAAAATAGACATACCACATTGGGATTAACATTACTGCAGTTAGAAAGACTTTAGTGTGATTTGAGTACACAATTTTTAACAGTAGACAAATGTCTCCCCCATCTGGTTTAAGGAAGAAATAACAGGTAATCTAATCATTGAATTCAAATGGGTTACAAATAAAGGTGTTCACCCTGCAAGCATGCATACATATGAACACACACCCTGCAGTGTAAACATACACTGATACATAATTTATGAAGTAAAACATATGGTGTACTTCCAGCTGTCAGCCCTAAGGCCAAACTTTCAACATAAAGTTTGTGTTTTTTCAGTTTTTTTTTTAAATCATGTTGCTATTAAATTACAACACTGAGTATGTATGAGCAATAGAGCAGTAATGTTATTCTGAGGGCCAACAAGTTCATTTTACCTACTTGCATTCTGCCTTGCCCGTTATTATAAAGCACTTAAATCTTGAAAGTTAAAACACATTTACATGATGATAGGTCCATTGGCTGAATCTGGGACTAATATAACACTCACTGGTTCCCACTGGTGATGCTTTCATACACATTATTTCTGTATTAATGCCTCCTTTAGCTCAGCATCTTTTTATAATTTGTACATGTTTTTGCCATTTTTAGAAAAGGTGAGCTAACAGGCTCCATCATGACCACACATTTTTATTGTTATTTTGGCTTCGGCAGCATTTTTTTCAAATGAAAATGAATGACAATACTGCCATCCTGTGGTGCTAGGCCAGCATTCAGGATTTAGTTGCAACTTAATTTGAACAGGTCATGCGACAATGCAGCTCACAACACATCAGTGCCCTGTAAACTAGTTTCATGTCTGCTGTTTTCAGGTGGCATATGTAGGATAGTAAGTTTCTGAAGCAGAAGACTGGCTTAAACTTACAGCACTGCTCACCTTGTTGTTCAGCTACATCAGTTATCAGTCAACATCATCTTCTGTGACCGTGAGCTTCTGCTCAAGCAGATACAATCACACAGAGCTGGCACTTATCCTGAGATCTGCACTGAATGCATTAGAAAACATTTAGTTAAGCAGAGAATTAAATACCAATAACAAAAATGACTTAATAATTAATTAGTAGTCACTTCTCACTCACCATGTATTCTTAGCCAAAGGACATGACCACAAATCCTCTAAAATAATTTGACACATGTTGCTGATAGTTTACAATTTTATTGTTATTGGTTTCCCTTGTCAGATAAAAGCAGATAGAGAGGAGCATAATAATCAGAAAGGGCGTGCAGCTTTGGTGGTTTCCATCCAAAGCCGGACATGAGAACTTTTTGAGGTGAGTATATGTTAACAACACATGTCAAACCTCACTGTCATAAATGCTACATAACACTGTCCACATCATAAACAGTCACAATTAGGGCCGCTGTCAATGTTTCCTGACAGTTAGCCTGTAACACATTCGTGACACAGTTATTCTGAGGTAAGCTAGAGTTGGCTAGTGTTGTACTGAGCAAATAAAAATCTATTACTGCACGTACTGTCTATCTATAGTGTTGTGACTGTCCTGTTTCTGTATGCACAGTAGCTCTTCTCTACCTTGGCATAGCTTTGGCATTAGGAGGTAACATGGTAGCACCCTGTCGGGGGCCATTTAAACACAAGCATCTTTGTTCATTACATGAACATTTAGGAGGCAATTCCCAAGGCCTTGGGCCAGTGAATGGAAGGGACAGAGTAATGCAAAGTTAGCCATTTATATTTCAAGTTTAACAAATAACAGTTATTATATACTGCTAATGTAGTTTGAAGGAAAGCACCCATGTTTATTTCTGGGTTATGTCATCTGGAAAGCCTTCCTATTACAATTATATTGAGATCCACATTGAAGTGCAGCTTTGCAGTCATACACATGAGCTGAAGCTTTAGCTTATTCCAATAGGAGAGAAGGTGCTTGTAACATTTAGGTTGACACTTTTTTGATCACATTTAGTTTTAGCGTTCTTTCAAACGATAAAAAAAGAAAAATCTGAGTAGACTTTATGCAACTAGTCTAGCTCCACTGGTGAGGTTTGAGACAAACTGACAGCAGCATTTGGTATAACAAAGAATACAGATGACAAATAGATATTTTGTTATATTGTCCTAGGCTTGATTGGCTATTATAAAAAGGTATAAATAACACTTTCTGTTTTGGTTAAACACAGGCAAGATGAGGAAAATCAAGCACATGTTAAGACACAAAAGAAACCTGGTGCTTCACTGTCATCCATGATTATCTGGGATTACCTGAGATTCCAGTTGTCCCTCAGGGCTTTGCGGATTTGATGGCAACAGCACTCGTTGATTGATCGACTGATTTAAATCAATCGACTGATTGAGGTTAGAGTCTCGTGAGCCAGATGGGGTCAAAGACATTCAAGCAAGCAAAGGACATTTTCTTTCACCACAAACTTGATCCACGACGCCATCGTCCAAACACACCTGACCTGCAGGCTCAGTACATTTATGTCACCACAGTCCATCAAACAGCGACCCTTTGAAAAAGCTAAAAGAAGGCATGTTGCAAAGAAAGCAGAAAAGGCTTAGCTTAAAATGGGCGAGGTATCCTTTATATAATTTTCTCTCTAAGGAATTTAGGCTTTTTAATACCATCTTGGAATGCACTATATATTGATATATATACTGTATATTGCCTTTAATATAAGCAGGATTACTGTTGATAAATACAGTGACCTCCTTACCATCTGAGGCACCTCAGCGAGCTTCAGCACCCTCCTTTCAGTGATATTTGGGTGTTGTAGGCCCGTAAGGCCCTACATGGGTGGAGCAGGGGACACTTACTGTTTTGCTATTTCTTCTGATTAAAATTCAAATATGATGATCCAAACTCCACCACCTTAAATCACTCTTCATCCACAGTCTCCCTTTTTGAATCCTCTTCTTTCTGTTCCAGGACCTGAGGGCTGGGGCTCGGCAGGGTGGCCACCTCCGTGGTAGCCAGTGAGGAGGGATCTTGTTGTTCAACAGTCCTCTGGGAAGATGCGTCTTCCTGTGCAAAAGCACACAGCAGATTAGTGAGGAACTTGGTGTAAGGGAGACCTTGTTGCCCACATACTGAAGCAGCTTAGACTGTTACAGGCCTCAAAGGGTGTGCATTAGTCTAAAGGTCCCCACGAGCAGCTTCAGCTTGGTCTGCTTGTTAAGGTCACTGAAATAGCTGTCAGATTCTTACAGACTTTGTTTATGCACCTCTTCCCGTAGTGACCAGTTTCTACAGCTGCCCCTGTGACTTTAAGCAATTTGTACAGTGGAGTAACATTAGCGGTATGCTATGTGTTACACAGGAGGTAGCTCCAGAGGGGAGATAAGAGTCATTCAGACTGAACTGTACTGTAGGTCACCTCCATATTAAAATAGACATGGAACATAAAAATAAACACTTTGGTCTCATTACACATCAGTAAACAGAAGTTCTATATGTAACTGCAGCTAGAAAGCCTGTCATGTTGTTGTCATGGGAGATGTCCTCATTTACACGTTTCCGAATACAGATCGTAACTGCTAACAATACTTTTACACTCTTAAAGCAAAAATGATCACAGCCAAAAGGTCACTGTCTATTTTTTGTCTTGGTCAAGTGGCTTACTTGCTCTGCGAACCGATGGTTCACCTGCTCTGCAAACTCTTGCATCTCTCCCTCTTCACCATTTGAGTGGCAGCTTGGGCTTGGCACCTCAATTCCATGGCTTTCCAAAATGGCAGCTTCTGAGTAAGGCAGAAAAGCAGAGCTTGGATAAATATGATTGTGCGGGTACATTTCTGAGTGTCCACAGAGGCATATGTGGCTAATGCAGCCTCTATTTGCCATCAGGTCTCACCTATATTTGCTCTTCTCTTCATCTCCTTCCGACGATTGGCAAACCAGTTGTATACCTTCAGCGCTGTTACACGCTCAAATTCAGACAGTTTACAGCCTGGGGGATAACAAAAACAAAACATACAAATGTGACCACAAACCGCAGTTACTTATTCAAGTAAACCATGACTGTGTTGTGCTGATATACTCTGGGAACGTTCCCTCCTTATAGGTATTACTACCTGGCTTCTGGATTACAGAATTGCAGGCGTTGGCAATTTCTTCTCGCTTGGCCTCATCTGGGTACTGGTTCTCCATGAAGAAACTGTACGAGAAAAACACTGTAGTATTAGAAACTGTTAAAACATCCTGCATCCCAGCTTCTGCAAGTATTACAGGGTGGCAACAGTCTGAGCAGAGCTAGTTACGCCCTAATTTTACACCTCATCAACTTTTAGTCTCTGTATTGAGCCACAGGAGAGTAAGGACAATATTTATACAGTGAGACAGCGTCAAGAACGTCTTGCTGAAAAGAACCAGATTAAGGAATGCATTAGGAGGATAAATTCTGTAATTTAGTTTGAAATCTCTTCCTAGACTTATAAATATGTTTTTTTCATAGAGAGATAAAAACCAATGTAAGTATCATTACTTCTTTTATCACTTTTATCACTTATGTGCCTTACTTATGTCTTGCTTTTTTCTGTCCCTGCGGAGCTGAAAAAGGATAATTTTCTCACATTACAAAACACACAGGTATCAATTTCCACCAGGGCTCTTATCCTCTCACCCTTTGAGATGCCCTATCCTGTCTCTCTCTCTCTCTCTCTCTCACACACACACACACATATACACACTCAACATCATCTTCACCTCTACTGTACCGTCCTTGGGTCTAAACTAGCTCATGAGGATCAGCACTGCAGTGGAATTGCGTAATCTGAGGGCAGTGCTGGTGAGTGTTGTCTGTGTGGTCTTATTACTGTGAGTGCCCAGACTGCACCCTATACTTACAGCAACCATGTAATAGAGAAATCAATTGCACATGGTGGGTACTGTGCTCTTCTTTCTCAGCATCCTTCTGAGTTACTGAGAAGACTGTCTGGGACAAATATGCTACAGAAGAGCAGGGTCACAATATACCTGATAGAAAATAAGCCTGCATCATCATAAACTGGAAACTGAAACTAAACTGAACAAGGACATTTAAGTTGGGGAGGTTATAAGAATTAAAAAAAACTTCCAAAAAATGAAATATTGAAATATTGATATGAGAAAACTCACCTCAAGCAATCAGATACTAACTAGTAGGTACTACTAGTAAACTAAACAACTAAAAGGTATTTAAAGCTTTAGCCAGAGAGTGTGGGTTTGTAAGCAGAAAATACCTGATCCAACTTTGTCAAAAGATAAAGACCACTTGGTGGCTATATCTCACAACCCGCCTCCCTGTCAGCAGTGGTGTAAACCAACCAACAGTGACACAAAGAGTAACAAACAAGGCCACCAGTAACTAAAGGATGTACTGCAAGTCTGATCATTGGTAGGTCCAGCTGTCAAGTTAAAAGACTTGGTGCCTAAGGTCCTTGCCTAATACTGCTATAGTAATAAAGCCTGCTCACCTCTCCATAATTGATTGGCACTCCTTCCTCCAGGTGAACCTGCTTCCTCTACGTAACCTCAGAGGACCACCAACTATCCCTGTTCTGTCACCAACCATGATCCCCGTCCTCCAGTCAGGTTCCTCCTTCACCAAAGAACGCATTGATAAGGTGGCACCTGAAGAAGACAGAACAACCATCAGTTTTACAGTCAAGAATTGATGCCACAGAGATGGTGGTCATGAACTCTGCATCTAAAGGTAAAGTGCTATAATAACACTCAATGCTAAATTCTAAACAGTTGTCACTATGTGAAAGGAGGGACTACACTGCTCTGTGAAAATAAAGTCATTTAAACCCACTATAACAGCCTCCTGGCCATGGGGCAGGATATGAATAGCAGGGCGCTCCTGCATTTTGACATTTAGAAGTGCTAACAGTTTATCCATGCCATTTGATTAAATGCTTCCCAGCTAGCACGAGAGAATGGATGGTGACTGGGCTTGCAGACCAGCTGAGTGGCAGGCGCCTCCCGTGAGAAGCTGCTAAGGTCGGGGGAGGGGACAGTGTGGTTACCTGGCTGGGCCTGGGCAGCTGCGGCAGCAGCAGTATACCATGGCAGCAAGTGCATCAGCAGCTCTCTCTGCCTGCTCCACGATGGGTTGGGGTTGAGGTTGGTGTTGGGGTTGGGGAGGACGTTGGGGAGGCTGCCACTTGCCCCTGCTACCGTCCCGTCTCTGTCCCCTCCCCTGGCCCTGGGCATGGGACTCACGCTGTGCTGGCTTTCACTCCATCTCAGCCCTTAAGTCGGGACAAAACCAATAGTCAGGCAGGCTACAGCCATGGGTTCGGTTATAGACACCAGTCGTGGCAATAGTTGGATAGTTTTCTGTGTCTCTGGATTAACTGACACACTCCTGTAGACACTGCCTTGAACTTTTCAGCCATTTAAAACCAATTACCTGCTTTGCAATGAATTTTAGCATATTTACCAATTAAAAGAAAATTTGAATTTACTGCTATAAAATGGGCAGGTCAATAGGAGCCTACGTAAGAAACAAAGCACTGTGGCCACGTTGGATTGGAAACATTGCAGAAAAGGTCATTATTGTTAGTATCACTGCTGATAGCCTGTTTGTTAGCCATGTAGGAATGAAAACCAGCACCAGAGTACCTCCAGCATCAGGGCTGAGAACTACAGAGGAGCTATAGCAAAGCTTGGGTGGATCGGTGGAAGAAACCAAAGGATTAAGATGAAGGGAGGCAGCAGGGACAGCAGATGGTCCATGAGAAGCTTTGTTTATTTCATAGACCAATCGTGTAAAAATGTCACTTTTTGGCATCATTCACTCTGGGTGCATGCTGTTTGACACACCTCCATAACAGCTGGAGCTGTTGCTGCTTATTTTTCCTGTGTTGTAGCTTTTTAAATGTGTGCCGGAGTTTGTAAGTAGCTGTATCCCTGCATTCTAGGACATGGAGAGGTCAACACCGACCTACTCTGTTACTCTAGCCTGTACAGACAAACCGCATTCACCCACTAAAGTTTCATTTCCTAACCAGAAACCTTAATATTATTGATTAGAATCTCCTGTGACGGGACTACCTTTATCATTTGTCTTTCCTCTGAAATTATAGATTTGTCTCATGTCCTTCCTTGACCTCACGGCCGTGGAGGACCACATTGGGAGTTAGTGCAAGGCATTAGAGGTGTGTGGGTTTACCATGCAGAAGGATGGGGGTAAAAAGGAGGACAGGTGGATGGGAAAGGGTTAGCAAGCAGTGATTCACATTCATAACAGAGAAGACACCCTATCCCCTTTTAATTTAAGCCCTCCATTATCTGATCTATAATCTGTCATCATTAACCTGACATTCAACCTTGTGGTGCTGATCCGCACTTTCTCATAATAATTCTTTCTGTACTTGACATCTATTTTCCCTGTGGGGGTTCCTATGCTGTGTCAAAGTCAAACTTTACACTTAATTTGAAGCATAGTCCTCGCATTGTATGTCCTTTCTTAATGGCAACAGGCCCTTCGTCTCACCTGGGTTATTCCTCTCCAGCAGGTACCAACGGTAAAAAGCCCTGCGTTTGGAGTCGCTCATCTCCAGTCCTTGCTGCAGCAACCACTGGGAGATGTAGCTCTGGCTGATTCCTGCATGAAGAAGGGAGGACATGCTACTTTAAAACAATAAAAGACACTGATTTATGTCAGCACACAGCAACAGTGCTTCTGAAATTGGCCGCGTTCCAGCTCTGGAATACTCCTGTTAAGCTAATGAAGCCATCCCAACATCAATACTCTAATTAAGGACATGTGATTTAGCACAACACATTTTTAGTGGAGGGGTGGAAAGAAGCTTAGTGATGTCAATTTGTTTCTACCTGTGAAATGCACCACAAGCCCATCTCGTTTAATGCAATAACAATATAATATGAACATAAATAATAACAGCTGCATTATCTATTATAGGTTCTAACCTCTGTACCTTTATCAATCCCAGGGAAAAAGGACTTTGACAATCTTCTTTGACCAATGAAGGTAAAATATAAATCTCCATAATCCAGAGGATATGGAACAAAAATGTCCAGTTGAAAACAATGTGGTCAACCTAAGCATTCTGCACCAGTTATTTTAAATGCCTGGCCATTTTTGAGGAAGAATAAATACCCCCTTTCAGAGATCCCCATCTCTTCAGTGTCACTGATAATAAAGGATTTCATCCAGCTGTGGCATACCTTCCTGTCACCTTTTGTATTACAGGAGACACTGCTTTGAGACATTTGTTTTGTAATACAGAGTTGACTAAACTGGAAAGCGACCCTAAGAACTCAATAAAGGAAAGTCATACATTCTAAATGATTCCACACTTAGGGACAACTTCACAGAAAAAGCAGAGAACCTGTAACTTGTCCCACAATTGCCTGAGAGATCCTGCGGTTGTTAAGGAAGGTTTTGATTTCTTCTTTCACCAGGTTGCTGTCTCTCCTGTAAAAGTAATGAAATCATGACATTAGAGCCATTATACTGTGGCTAAAACACTAGCCCTTTGCTCTGACTAACCTTATTCACTGATGTGTCTCTTTTTTCAGCCATCCCTAAACACCTGACCTGAATTAACTCCTCTAAAATTCTGGAGAATAGGCCTGCACCTCTGGGGACAATAGCTGTCATTATCTGATGTTATAATAGTCTCTCTTGCTCTCTTTCTCTACTATTCTTTTGGTCTTTCTCATCCTCACCCAGCACTAATGCATCTGTGATAACACCACCATCTTCCCTCTGCCTTTCTCACCTCATGTACTCCTCCACCTTTTCCTCCAGGTCCCACTCTTCATCCCCCATCATGTCATAGCTGAATGAGCGCTGAACTGCCACAGTGGGAGGGTAGAGTGGTGGGGGTGAAGCCTCATAACTGTTGCTGGGGGACAGCGCAGCACCTTCCAGGCCTGAGGTTTGCGTGGTCGCAGAAGCCAGGGAAAGTGAAGAGGAAGAGGATGAAGATGAGGACGGAGCTGGAGCAGCTGTGGTGGGAGTGTTGTTGGATGGGGCTGGGTGGGAGTCACAGTGTGATGGGCGGTGGTCCGGGTCAAGCCTCTCCAGGGACTCCAAAGCATGGATGATCTGAGGTTTTGTCATGCCGGAGAGACGCAGGCGCTGGAGGAGGTCAATCTGTTCGATGGTGTAGCGCGGCTCCACCCCACAGCACTCCATTCTGGCATCTGCAGACATATCGTAGGGGTGCGTGTTTTGTCAAAGTGAACCTGACACTGGCAATCAAAACGAAAAGCAAGACCAAATTTGTAAGCGAATATGAACCAACTGTCACCCTATTAATACACCACAGAACTGATTGTTGATTCCTCACCAGATTAACTGTGCTACAAGACATCAAAAAGTGTTACCAAGACAAACAGTGCTATATTTATCTCTACTCAGCACAAACCTTAAATATAGATAATATGTTACAGACTCCTTCAGAACCTGTGGACAAACTGATAAATGATGAAAGGATTATTAATAGATGAAAACCCAAACAGATGCACAGCTCAAACACTATTCTTCCTTTGGAGGAGTTCATTTATCTTGAAGACAACATCTGATTTTGCAATGAATTACAGTGATAATAACAACTAAAAGATAACTTTATATAATTGGACTTAAAACAGACCAGACTGCATTCTCCTCTGAAGAACCCCTGGGTCATTCGCAATTTTGGCAACCTTTCAAACACTTGGCACAGGCACTTGGGGCTAACCTTGCTCTATTTGTCCAGGGTGGAATTAAAGTAAGATCACCCTGGCATACATAACCTAACATCAGGTCCACTCAGCCGAGTCACTTCTGTCCATCCTTTTACATTTTATTCCCATCTGTCCTGCATCGATGCAGGGGCTTCATCTAAAAACACACCAATAAAGACCTCAATAAACTCATTTAGAAAATCTAAAATACTTGCTTACTTTAAAACATTTGTAACACAAAACCAATGACTAAAATCTGTTGCACTGTCACATAACATAATAATGTAACAAACAGACCTAACTCATTTAAACAACATTTAAGTTTATTGGCTTGCATGCCAAGTTTACCAGAAACACAACATAAATATACCACTGTATAAAGTACATTTTTGCAAAGATTTCAGTTGCACTATATGCATTACAGTAATTTAATCAGTTTTTAACCACACTCGTGTTCTGCTATCTTTCTGTGCGAAGCTATGAGTTACAGAACTAAGTAGCAGGATGACTGCCTGAAAAGTGTCCCATCTTTAACGTTACCTTACCTGATGGAGGGGGAGACACGGACAGGCGCCCCGGGAGTGGTTCAGTGCGTGGGGTCGCAGCGGGGACACACCACTGTCGCATGGCTCAGCGGAGTTCAGCTCGGCCAGACCTCTATGGAGTCAGACAGGAGACTTGCTGCAGTGTGTTGCAGTTAAACTGCCTCTATTAGCATGTTGGCAAACCCTCAACAGCAGATGACTCGCTAGCAACTTGCTATGTTGGCTAAAGCTAGCACCGAAAAGTCTGGTTGGTTCCCCTGAGCCCCAGCCTCCCATCAGTAGCCGCTGTGCTGTCCTGCTAGCGAGCAGACTAGAAAGTGGAAGTGTAACCTTCAAAGTAAAATAAAATAAAATAGTATTTCTATTATTATTTATTATTAGTAGTAGTAATGTAGTGTTTAGTCTAAACTGCAATGTATTTGAAGAAGCTGGCTCAGTAGATAGAGCCCCTATATTCCTCGTAAATGCAACATTTGTATGTATACTTATTTCGTATTATAAAATAAAAAACAAAATATCAGGTTGACAAACATAACATTAGACATACTAGAATTATAAAACTTATTAAATTATTACAGGGTTTATAATAACCACCTAGGTGTTTCTGTTGTGTTTTGCAATTATGAAAACGGTGACAGTTGTTTCACTACTGAAAAATATTGCTTTTATTTTGAAGGATATAGCAAACGTTAAAACTGCGTCTAGTTAGCTTGACACTACAGTCTTTCTTATCTCGGCTAACAACTCACCTAAAACTTGCACCTTGGAGGTTATGCAGACAGTAGTTCAAAGGGCCTGTTATTTGTTAACGGTTTACGATTCTACGTGACTGCATTTCAATATTTTCGATGTTTAGGTTGAGGGTTTGGGACAGAGCAAGCAGCTAACAAATTAGCTTGCTAGGTAGCTAACTTAGCTGGTAGCTAGCAACGGAGTGTCCCACCGCGGAGCACCTCTCTTACCTCCCGTTGTTGTGGAGAGATAGCTGCAGCCGGCTGGACGGGCAGGAGAGATAGTTAAAACTGTACACAAAGTGTCGGTCCACCACACCCCAACGGTCAAAGTAACTCCTCCGTCAGCTGCTCACTGTTAACTAACAAGCGGAGGGTAAACGATGCGGGGTCATATTGTCTTTCAGGCTATGCAGTGGGGAAATAGTGTATGCAAATGTGAGGAGTGTGTCTCAATTTGTGACCCCTCACCCGACACGACTGTGAAAGCAGCAGGAATTATTATTATGATTTCCGGTTGCACTGCACATCTACTAAAAACACTACAGCTACATTCAATAGGTTTAACAACATAAGATTAAAGATAACATTCTCACCCAAATAAAATGTAAACACTAAACATTGCTAATGCATCTTATTGACGCAACATTGTTGGGACTGAACGTAAAACCTTTTATTTTGGTTACCTATTAAGGAAATGTTTTACTAAATCTGCCTGCCTTGACACAGTAGCAACCACCTCATAAGAGTATATATGTCTGCATACAGTATAAGCTTACAGTAGGAACAATTGCTGTGTGGCAGAGTCTGCACCACTAGGGGGCGCTTTATCTACTGTGGCCCCTCATCAGCATCCAGCATCTGTGTTTTATCTGCCGTCGTAGAATAGAATAGAATAACCTGATGTATGATGTCTGTGTTTGTAGTTTCAGTTTATAATCCCACTTTCTGCATCTTGTTAGATGAGTTCTCAGTTACCTTGGGCCTTTTACTCAGAGGACATACTGGCATCATAACATTTTTGTACCTCAGTGCTTAGTAATTTAATATAGCCTCACACAGACAATGTCCAAACCATATTATGCAGTCTGTGGTCTAAACCCTAAAGGAATGCATCCTTTTGGCTGATGTGTTTTCACTCTTGTACTTTGTTATCTGTTTGTTGAGCTGTATGCTATCACCACCAGTAGCACTAGTGACTGCCTATGAGTGAGTCTCTGTTTGCTTTCTTCAGTATCCCGCCCTCTTCGTCAACCCTTTCCAAGAAGGTAGCACGATATTTAGTACAATATTAAAGAGCTTCTGTGCTAGACATGCCCAGTTCACAGCCAAGCCATCTATATTTAAGCAGTCAGAAGAGCGTGTGCCGTTTTTTGGGGTATCTCAGGATCCTTTTTTCTAAAACAGCAGCATGAATTGGGCCTTCTTGGAGGGCCTCCTCGCTGGGGTGAACAAGTACTCTACAGCTTTTGGTAGGATCTGGCTCGCCATTGTTTTCATCTTCAGGCTCTTGGTCTTTCTGGTGGCTTGTGAGAAAGTTTGGGGTGATGAGCAAAAGGACTTTGACTGCAACACCCGCCAGCCCGGCTGTCACAATGTCTGCTATGACCACTTCTTTCCCATCTCTTACACTCGACTCTGGGCTCTCCAGCTGATCTTTGTCACATGTCCGTCCTTCCTCGTGACTCTTCATGTGTCCTACAGAGAAGACAGAGAGCGCAAGCACCGGCTGAAGTATGGAGAAGACTGTGCCCCCCTGTATGACAACACAGGGAAGAAACGCGGGGGCCTGTGGTGGACCTACTTCTTAAGCCTACTGTTTAAGATGACAGTGGATGGTGTGTTTGTCTTCCTGCTGTTCTACATCTATGAAGCCACCTTCTTCCCTCCGTTGGTAAAATGCAGTGAAGAGCCATGTCCCAATGTAGTGGACTGCTACATTGCCAGGTAAGCAACACCTCCAAATCTCAAAAGGGCCAAAGATGCACTCCTAATCCTAAAGTATCATTTACACTGTGTTTTTCTTAGGCCCACGGAGAAGAAGATATTCACCATCTTCATGGTGATGACCACCTTTGTGTGCATGTTCCTCACTCTTTGCGAGGTCTTCTACCTGTGCGGGAAGAGGTTCTGGGAGTGCTGTGAAGGACGACCTCAGGCCGCAAAAGAAAACTCCTTCATGATGAGCAGAGTTCCTCTGACGGGGAAGGAGGATTCAGCGTACCAAAAGCCTGTGCTGGAGAAGATTGTTGACAATGGAGATGCCTGCAAATCGGGTTCAGCTCCAGCATACAGCGCCGCAGTTTCATAAAAGACTCACTTATTAAATGCTATATCATGTTTTTGTCCATTTATAGTTTATTGTCAATCTGAAGGTGTATGTAAATCTTTTTTTTTTAAAATAAACTCAAAGTCATGAATATAGAGAATAAACTGTTTGACTATTTATATGAATAAATTACAGAAAAGGATTAGGGCCACTGAAAAAAATGAAAAGAAATTGTCATGACAGGAAAAAATGTATTCTGTCTTTAATCTCAGATCTGAGACTTTTTAAAAAATTTACTCTGACTTTAATCCTAGAATTCTGACTTTAATCTCAGAATTCTGAGATTAAAGTCAGAATATTGTCTGTCATGACATTTTTTTATTTTTTCAGTGGCCTTAATCCTCTTCCGTAATAAATGATCTGCATTGTGCACAATAATATAAACTGGAATCTGTGTGATTTGATTTGCCTTTTTATTATATGTTTGGACACATGCTGATGGTGTGTGTATCACACAGTTCATTACATAAAGAAAGGCTTTAAAAATATTTAAGCAAGCTAACTTCAATGTGATGTTCTGAAGTGACGCGAACCGGAATGTGTCCGCCCAAAAATGAATAAAATGCAGCAAAATGCAGCTGATAAGCACAGCATTACCGATGACACTTTTGAAATGAGGTGCGCAACTATGCTGAAATGTACGGTAAAGCGTGCGGAAACTCCAGGGCGAATGCAGGTGTGACCGCAATGCTGCAGCTGGCACATTTCACCGTCGTCAGCTCCTAAAAAGCACATTTTACAGCCGACTTTCAGAACTTTGGGGTTTCATTATTTACTTTAATTAGTTTTAACCTTTAACGGGTTTCTTTGGTAGGCACTGTGTGGGGAGGTGCTTTAACATGTCTCTACCACACACCTAAAGTAGTATTTATTGAAATATTATTTATTTTGCCACCAGCCTGCAGTATCAAATGATGATGGGTGTAGCATTATTGATAAAACACCACTCCTGTTAAGCTTCAGACCACACGCATGAGAATTAACCACATCCTGCATTCCTTCTGAATCAAAGCAACACACTGAGGCTGCATTTGTAAAGAGCAGTATCAAACTGAGTGTACTAATAAGGCAGTGGCAATGTGAGAAAGTCAACAATGAACAGCTTGGTATATTTACAATACTGACTCTCCAAATCTCAGGTACATTTGGTTTCTCAAACAAAAGTAAGGTGGCGACCTTTTTTAATGCTGATTAGGCAAAAGACATATCTCCACATTAGAATTGCTTAATGCCACTGATAAGGAACATCGTGATTGTCTCAACTCTAACAGACATTATTTGTCCCTTTCTTTGTTTAGGGGGTTCACCCCGGTTTATTATATTATTACTCAAGATAACAAGAAGCTGACGAGTGGATGCCAAAAGTGGGTACACCTCCAGATTAGTGCAAAGAGCTGATTCACCCAGTCAATATTCGAGTTACACTGCAGGAGAGAGGCTGACCAAAGATACCTGTTGAACTATTTCCCACAAGGGAAGATGGATTGAGTGGATGGGCAGAAATCTGTAGGTAAGCTGCAACATTTTGCGGTATTTTCTGCATTTAAACTGCAACATATTAAAGTATCACATGTTTTTTATATATATATTTAGCAGAGAATAAGTTCTAATGACATTTATTTCAACCTTATATGTGTGTGTTTTCACAAAAAAATTCTGCCTGTCCCTATTGTCCATCATACTAACAGCTTGGTCAATTTTAAGTTAAATAATAATACTTTTTTTTATTCTAAATTAGGCACTGGTAACCCCTTCCCATGTATAATATATTTTCTTTGGAAAATATATTTAATTTTAAGAGAAATGTAAGTATTTTTCATAGTCCCTGTGTTCAATTGGACCATGTAACGCACCACCCCCTCCTATTAACATGATGCTTTTAACCTGTGACATCTTTATGAGGAAGTTTAATCATCAAAGTCTCTTGAACAGCACACGTGGTAAGATACTCTCTTGATTTTTGAAAATATTTTATGGTTTTTATGAACATACAGGTTCTGCCATGCTTCGCTGTTCAGCTGTTGGAGGGGAACATTTATAGTTTCGAAGGTTTTATCAAAAAGTAATTTTTATATGTAAAATAACATAACATAACAATATCTAAACTGAATAATGACACATGGCATCCTGCTAGAATCAAGAATCTTTATCATCATTATTCATAGTACAAGAAAAGTTTGTCCGGTAGAAAGGGTAACATACAAAAGATAATAAATACAAAAAAAAGAATAATGATAAAAATAGAGGTATAAATAAAGCTGCTAGTATTAAGAATGAGCAACAGATTAGGACAAACTCTTCAGTGTTATGGGCTTCAGTCTATAGCATATAAAACTTCCTTGAAAATCAAGCAAGTATGTTATTGACTTGTCAAAACGTTCAGATTTAACAATGGCAAAAACAGCAGCAGAAAGGCAAAGAGAGTACAGGACGAGAAGAAATGCTGATCCTTCTCTGTATACTCGCAGTGATGGCCCTTACTTTATTAAAGATGTGGAAATTAAGAAGGCCCTCCTGAGTATGCCAGTACTTTTCCCCATCTTTTTCCATCACAAATGGCCCCATTGCTGCAGAATTGTTTTGTTTTCTTGCGTCACCTTGTAATAACCAAAGTCCTTTGTCTCTTTATTGTGTTCTAGTTTAGCAGTTTTAAAATAAATCCATCAAACCTGAGCTCATGGATTGGAAGTTTCTCCAGGGCCTCCTCAGCGGAGTCAACAAGTACTCCACTGCCTTCGGACGCATCTGGCTGTCAGTGATCTTTGTTTTTCGTGTGCTTGTCTTCGTGGTGGCTGCAGAGCGAGTCTGGAGCGACGACCAGGGACACTTTGAGTGCAACACCCGCCAGCCCGGCTGCACCAACATCTGCTACGATTTCTTCTTCCCCATATCTCACATTCGCCTCTGGGCCCTTCAGCTCATCTTTGTCACCTGCCCTTCCTTCATGGTGGTGCTACATGTGGCCTATCGAGAAGAGCGGGAACGCAAATACAGAGCCAAGCACGGAGAGGACACTCGGCTCTATGACAACCCAGGCCAAAAGCATGGAGGACTATGGTGGACTTATCTGATCAGCCTGTTCATCAAAACCACCTTTGAAATCACTTTCCTCTACATGCTGCACTACATCTATGACAGCTTCAAGCTGCCCAGGAAAGTTCAGTGCGACGTCAGCCCCTGTCCTAACTTAGTGGACTGCTACATATCCCGTCCCACTGAGAAGACGGTCTTCACTTACTTCATGGTCGGGGCTTCTGTCCTGTGTGTGATTCTCAACATCTGTGAGATTTTCTATCTGATTGCTTCCCGGGTGGTAAATCTCAGGCATCGGGGCAGCGTCCACACCTCACCTACAAAGGTTCACCCCGACATAGACCATGACTGCTGCAAGTCCTCGCTTACATCATAGGTGGAAGAGTTCCAGCATACATTTCTTCTCATGCTTCTCATTAGGTTAATCATTATTCTTCATATAAAGATAGCTTCAAGTTTTATTAGTATCCTAATTTTCATATAAGTAAAGGTACCCTTTATGAGTATTTTAAACTATAAGTTAATACTGTGATGGTACCAGAACACAAAGTTAATAAACTGAGCTCATAGATGTCCAAAGAGAAAAAAAATGAATGATTCATTATTTTTTATTTTTGTAATCGGGAGGAACTGAAAATAAATAAACATAATAAAGTTTTTGCCTTGATAAATATAATCTGCTTCACTTTCTTATTCAATAGCCTCTTTTCTCCACTGGGTGGCACTACAAGTATTAGCATGTGAAAGGTGAGACTCCACCAACATCTTCTTTTGTTCTTTGTCATTAAAAAAATGTATTTATTACATGTATATCATGTAATTAGATTTTTTTAATGACATTTTGCTGAAGGATATTTCTATGTTTCATAAGGAAGTGAGCACTTTATACACTTTTTTATTGTTATTATTATTGTTTTTAATAATGTAATCTTTTAATGACCTAAGTGTGCATGAATGGGGAAGGCCTTTTTTCTTTACACCTTACACACTATAAAACAAACCCACACTCATCAGGAAGTTGCTAATTGGATCACCTGCTCTAATCAAGGTTGCCAAATTTACCATTTACCATTTTACCATTTTCCTTTCAAAATAAAAGCATTGCAAGACCAATGTAAAGCTGTGAATGTATTTATTTATTTATTCATTTAGCGATTGTACAAACTACAAACGCATTCATAACTCTGGAAAGTTATTCCAGATTCAGAGTATTTTTCTCACTGACATCTTACCATTAATCTAATTTTCCTACAGAAAAGAGCCTATAGAACTATTTCAGGAACTTTACCAGTGTGACACACACTGACAGTGTGGTCACTACATACCATTAGAAAGCATAAAGACTTTCAGGGACACAACATTGGATTTTATTTTGAAAGTTTTTCTGCAGAAGTGTCTAATAGTGTGTGTGTCTGTGGCTGCTTGACTGGAGTGTGCTTTCTTCACTTTGAAGAGGGGCAGAGGACATGCTGAGTTTGACTCACACACACAGAAGACCTGCTGTCATTTAAAACGAATGGTGACCTGACAGAGATGGTGGGAACAGGTAATATGATTGTATGCATGGAGTTTAAATGCGTGCAGAGTGCTCTGAGTGTTTGTTTGGGTGTGGTAGTTGTGTGGCACAGAGGTCTGGTGATGAACAGAGCTTGTAAATGACATAATGTGTGTGTTGGTTTGCTTAAAGTATGTTCACTTATCAACATGTCGACAGCCACCACTGATATGTTACACTGACAGCTGAACAACTTTGTGAACCTGAATCTCACCTCTGCATGTGTGTGTGATCATTCCCCAAATACTCAGCTGTGGAACTGTCACCTCACATGAGGTTCAGTGTTAGAAACATAACATTTTATTAGACTTGACACATGACCAGATTGTGGTCACTTTCCAAATCATGTGTGGGACAGTAGCTGATGTATGTGCTTAGCAGCTAATCATTACCACAGTTGACATCTCGGCTGTGGTTTGGACATTGCTCTTGCAATCAATACACAATGTAACATAATATGAAAAACTCACTACAGCTATGTGAGGGTTAACCGGCTTCCTTCTCCTTCCCTCTGTCTCAGGAGTGTGCTGTGGTAATCTAGAGGAACCCAAGGCCCTGATGAAGATGGGTCTGAGCACAGTGCTCATCGGTCATGTTAACTTTGTGTTGGGAGCCCTGGTGCATGGGGTGGTGCTCAGACACATCAACCTCCACACGCAGGCCCGGGCCATGGAGTACGCCATCTCCAATGTGGTGGCCCTCACGTCTGGGCTGGTGGTGAGTAGATGAAGTTAAAAGTGATGTGTTTACTTACATGCTGATATCCTGGGTTTTAATGACAACTCCCAAAACACACAGAGAAATTTAAACACCTGTTTGAAATGCTTTAGCACAGCTGAGGTACTGATAGAAACTGTTTGAAGTTTGAATACTTTGAAAGCACCTTTTGACTTCTGTCTGCAGGGAGTCGTTGTTGGAATTCTGGCTATTGTTCTGTCGAAAAACAAGAAAAGTCTAGGCCTGGTTAGTATCACACTTCTTTATCCTTCTTTATTTTACTGAAGATAAGAATATTGAATACATTTTTTTCCCATTCACTGATTCACTGATCCTCAAAGTGCAGTGCCCTCCGTTCTTTCACTCCTTTCTCTTCCATCATGCCTCTCCTCTGTGTTTATTCAGTCAGCTGTCTGGCTGCTCAGACAGGACTGACAAGGCAGCCAACTGAACAGAATGAGAAAGCTCTGCCTTGATAAACCACTCCCCATTCTCTTTGGTTGGCGAGAGGGCAGGGCTAACAGGCCCTCTAATCTTGTCATCCTATTTAATCATGTCAAGGTATGAATGAAAATTCAGCCCTGCATCGCAGGTGCTGGCTACTACAGTGTTTAACCTCTCAGATAAATTGTCCTTGAGGAGTGCAGCCATCTCCACAAAGTGATGCAAAAACGTTTTATACACATCTCACCACATTTGTTGAAGGCATAGTTCAATTTGCAACTTGTTACTCACCCTCTTAGCTAACCTGTCAGCAACATCCTCAACCATGTAGTTAACCTTTAAAAGTGGTTAGACATCTAGGCACAGTAGTTGTAAAGAAACCTCTTACAAACAAGTGTATCTCTCTGGGACTATTTTCACCAGCAGATTTGGACACTGCTGTATTTGTGGCAGCATGGCTGTGTGTGTCAAAATACACCACAGATGGCAATATGATGGAATATGTTACCAATGTTCTCACTGATGTTTTCGGATAACAAGATCAATGAGACTTTGGTAATAAAATGATAGGTTTTTACCCAAAATAATCCTATTTTGTGTCCCAGAAAGTCATGACACTGTGTCTGCAAGCACAGTAGTGTGTATCAGATCAAGATGTCCTCTGTGAAAATAATGCATTGTAGTGTTTTTAATCTATTTACTGTGACTTTCTTCTCTGATAATTTTTTGTGCTTCCTCAGACTTGGTCCCTCTTCACCATTAGCCTGGTTGCAGCTCTCATGGCAGCGGCTTCAGCCATCGGGCTCTTTGTGTCTGTGGTGGGAGCCATTATCCACGGCAGGCAGAGCCTCCTGACTCCATGCCGCTACCCCGATGCAAAAGGATACACCAGCGTCACCAACGAGTGTCCTTTTGACCCCACACGGATCTACGTAAGTATGTAAAATAGATGGTGAGATCAAGGTATGAACCGTGACCTTTTTCTAGAGCAGCTGGCAACAGCTGCCCTTCGTAACCGTGACGACAGCGTGGCAAGGGTGAGCGTCACTGTGACTTTGTGTGTGTCTGTGTGTATACACAGGGTGTGGGAGAAGGAGTGGGAGTCTTTTCTGCCACTCAGTCAGTCACACTCTGCAGCTGATGGGCTGGTGGCAGAAAGACTGACCTGACCCTGTCGACCCACTCCCAGCTGTTTCCTGTTCCAGTGTGCTGCAGATGGACTGTCAGGCCAGCTCAGCCTTAAAGCTACATCCGCACATCAGCACTGCTTTGGCATTTTAACACTGCTTGTTGTTGACAATCTGTCAGTTAAGTGACCTTTGTCTTAAGCTAAAGTTATTCTTGACAAAAGAGGTTAACAGCAGTGCCACTTCAGATGCACACAGGCTTTATAGCACAGTGTCAGGTTTCACCTGTTAATGGCAAAAACGGGTGAACATGCTTCGTAGCCGCTGTGTTTATGTTGTCTCAATCACTTCAGTGACAAAGTGCAGTGGTGGGAAGGCTTCACTTGTCTTATTCTTGAAAAGGAGACAGCCATCATTGGCAGTCACGGGGCATGTTTGTGTTTTCATCAATCATATATATATCCTGAGCATCTGCTGCTCTGGTTGGGTGTATGTGCTGCTTCTACTACACTGTGTAAACACTGTGTGTTTTCAGCACTGCATGTTTAAACAGATTCTTCCTTTAATCAGGAACTGGGTTCCAGCTTTTATTACTGTAATCGACTCCTGAGACTGCAGACCTTCAATATGCCTGCCTAAGGATGCATTACATCATCTGAAAGTGTGTTTAGGACTTCTCGATAGTGGGTTAAAGGCAGTATTGATGGTTATGCAAGTTTTTTTTTTTCTTCCTGCATATTTCATCGTTATTCCCAAAGAGGTCTCCAAACTTTGGGCTGTAAACTTTTTTATTCTCTTTGTAGTTGGCAAGTCAGTACTCCTAAACATAAGGCAGCTTTTCTTTCTTTGAATTCCCTCTGTACACTTTGATGCATTCTGCTCTGTGTGTTTTACTTACAAAGCTGACTCTCCTGTGCAGACTCAAACTCCCAGACTTGTTGTTTTTACAATTCTGCACAAGTGTCAGAGAACATTGCCTCACTCTGTATCCCCATTTTTTTTAAGAGGCAGCCGAGCACTCTTGCCTTAGATTGCAGCCTAGATGGTTCAGCTGGTGTTTTCCACTGACTCCTCTCCTCTTCATGTCTCCCCAGAGTACCACTCTGATCCTTTGGGTGCCTCTGATCGTGACTTGTGTTGTCCAGCTGGTGTTTTCCGCTCGCTGCTTTGCTGTGTGTGTGTCCTTTCTGGGTCTGGGTTGCTGCCCTACCAGCAAGAAACCCAGAGACCATGGCAGAGCGGTAAGTTTTCTACTCATACACGCATTTTAAATCTGAATCATAATAGAAATAAACCAAAATGATCTCATATCTTTTTGTGCAGATCAACGTGGTGAGGCCGATGGAGGAAGCTGTTCCCACTTGCTACGTCGAACCCCCAAGAAGCTACATTGAATCTGTATCGCACCATTCTGAGTCTCCAAGAAGGCACAACGAACCACCAAGACGTGCATCTGCAAGACTGGATCGTCAGCCTCCTCCTCTTCCTGCTCCTCAGCAGCGGCATCATCTTCCCCACCTGCACCAGAGTCTTCGTCCCTCGGAGAGGCGACCTCTGGTCCACACGCATAGAGAATGGTCAGGCAGAGATACGCCAAAAACACAGGCTGGCAGCCAGCAAAGGTCAGCAGAGCAACACCAGCTGCTGCAGAGGGGTACCATGGAAAGATCCAGCTTCTGGATTTAGCCATATTGGATATGGCAGATCTTCTCGATCTATGCCATATAGATCCATGCCAGTATTTGTTGAACATCAAACTCACACCTCTCTGTTACTGTCAGTACTTCAAAGTTATGGCCTTGGAGACCAGTGATGTTTTATTCAGTGGAGTTTATTCAGGACTAGATGCATGAGGCTCAGACTGCACAGCACTTACAAATGCAAGTTTGTCTGTTATTGTTCTCATGTTTCTTCAGACATTATTCATACCAGTGATATTAATCCTGCAAAGGGAGGATGCAGCACTTTTTAATGGAATAATAATCGACACTGGCATCAATGTGACTCATATAAATCTGTATTCCAAGCAAGGTTAAACTTCTTTTAATATGTTTACACATAATGGAGGGTGAGAGATTCATTCTGATAAGGTCAGGCCTCTGTGTGCTGCATTTGTGTATGCCACTGTTAGGTCAAGAGACACTTATCCTTTTTATTTATTTCAGATGTAAATAAAATATTTATCCAACTATTGTGTTTCTAATTGAAAACATGTCATTTATCATGTGGTAATGTTAGCAGCCAGTCACCTAACAGGTAAGACTCGTTAGACTTGGACTCACAGGTCCTGACAGGTTGGTATGAACAGTCCAGGCAGGTGTATGTGAATAAGAAGCTCGACATGCTGTAAATATATGTAATGTTCAGCTGACAGAAAATGTCTGTCATCCTTCATCCCATTCCTCACATATCCTGAATACCCAGAAAAGAAGCACACAGTCCAGATGTGCAGTTTTAAAACACACAGGTATATTTCCATTTCAGGTCCAACAGAACAAACATGACATCCTCACTTGAGGTTTTCATGCAACAGAAAAAATAGGAAGAAAAAGGAAAGGGAGGTTCGGAAGAAGGAAAGAAGTGGGCATATTTATCCAACATAATGTACCAGTTAATCAGAGGCAGTGAAAATAGAAAAGGATTAAACTGCAGATCAGGCAATAGCAACTGTTGTTCCTTATCCTACCAGCAGAAGGCAGTGACACTAAAGGATCCCCGAAGCTAGAGGTGCGGCTGGTTAGGAAGCTCCTGTGCAAATGTTATAAGTTTCGGTCCTAATGGTGCATGGATGCAGTTGCGCCAGGACAGCTCTCATTGGCAGTTCACTAACTGTGAGGATTTTAGCACCCCTTCAAAAATGAGATGCTACATCTGAAGTTGCTCTCTTTCAATAAATTCAATATCAAACCCCCTTTTTGCATGTGCTGATGCTAACCCATTCTCACTCACTGCATTGGCATGTGTTTAACCTCCCAAACAGAAGATGGCAATAGTGACCTGACAATCAGAGCTTTTAGATTATGTTATAATAATAGCTGCTTTTCTCAGGTTTTACATGTTTCACTCAGTCTTGCAGCTCTTTAAAGACACCCATAGGTGTTAGATTTAAGAGACAGACACTTTTTAAAATGTTTAACTTTCTAATTCCAATATAATTGCATCCAATGTTACTTCTAGAAGTAAAAAATCCAAATCTTAAGTGCTGTCTCGCAAAAAATGTCCCTTCATCTAACTGCTCTGCAAGCAGACTAATCCAGGAGGTCAGAGAAGCATTCAGTAAGAGAAAGTGATGAACGAGCCCTTAGTGAGTTCTCTGTCTGTCAGAGGGGAGAGAGAGAGAGAGAGAGAGAGAGACAGACAGACAGACAGAGAGAGAGAGAGAGCAGGGGTTGCAGGGTGGGAGTTATTCCAAAAGCAGGACAAATATTTCTGCCGTTTTGTTGCTAAGGAGGTTGCAGAGCTACAAAAAGATAGATACCACTGTGCGTAAACTGTTTAATGTGGATTTCTGTCATTGTCCGGTTCATAGGAACATGCAGTATAGTGACAGGTTACGACTATCTTAAGTTTACTGCTTGTTGTTAAAGATTTGTTTTTTTTTTAAATACTTACAAATTAACAAACAACACAACATGATAATACTGTAAAAGTTAGCCTCAAGCATACAGTGTATGTTCACATGCACGCACACACATTCGGACCAAATGTACAGCTGTACTTTATAAACACATGGCGGCTCAAACGATATGTGCTACTGGTGTCGTTGATCAAATGCATTATAGGATTCTCCTTATTTCAAACTCTTCCTGTTCGACACATCACAAGGAACTCACATCTTCTCTTTGAATAGTTTTCTGTAAACTGCAATGTGGTCATCTTAACACATCAAAGCATATTAATAAGAATTAAAAATGAATAAATAAATCATGAAGGAGGAAAATTGTATGTACAAAATGAAAAACAATGCATTTAAAATAAAAAAAACAGTAGATATCAATAAAAACCTAAAGGGATCTTAGGCCTTCTTTTTCTCAGTGAAAGATCATATAGCAGTAAAATCCCAAGAATCCCAACCCTGCCCGATCTCCACCTGCTCGGATCAGTCCAGGAAACTACGCTACATAATACTGCCTTTCAATACAAGAGAACGTGCGTCATACATGAAGACAAATGTACTTCATCTCGTGATACACACAGACGAGCAGTATATACATGATATACATGCGTGTTGGAGGACAAAACTGAGCAAAAGACATCCACGCTTTAGTCGCCAGCTCTCTGGAAATCCCATGTTCCAGAGAGAAAGAGATCGATGCCTCTGACCAATCAATGTATGCACGTCCCTTCAATATTTTTCAAAAACAAAATGATAGTGATGAATTTCTCCTCCTCCATCCTTGCTCACAATAACAACAAAAAAAATGATATGATAGACGAGAACCATCATGCATTGTGACTGTTTCAATAGCAACGAGAAGAAGGGGGGGTGAGGAAAAAAAATAGTGGGGAAGGGAAGGTGGCAGTGAGGCGGGATCAGAACTGGGAGGCCGAGCTGGGGTCACACTGGAGTAGCCGAACAATGGAGGGGTCGCTTTTGGCACCTTTGATAAACTCCTCCAGGGATAATTTGCCTGCAAGACAGATAGGGTGTGGTAGAGAACAGAAAGGCAGCCATTAATGTGTGGGTATTTTGTACCATAAGGTAATGTATGTAACACAGAATGAAGATACTAAGATAACTCTGTTAGGCATAGAAACAGTATCTCAGTGACAAATTATTTAGTATCAAATTTTTGTCACAGTTCTGCTAGGTCTGCTATGTCCCATGTTATGATGATTACCTCACATCCATAACAATCCCACCTTGTCATAGCTGTATAAATGAGAAGGTCTAGTCTGTGGAAGACTTCCTGTTTATAAAAAGACACTCATCGCCTAGCAACCGGCAGTTGGTTCTAACATTCAGAAGTTTGGTCATTCAGAGTTCAGTTTGTGAAGCCTGTTGTGTCATGATGAAAAAAAGAAAGTATCCTACTGTCATTCTGGGATATGTGCAGAATGTGCAGCCCCTCTAATTAGACACAGCTTCTCTCTTATTGTATAGTTACCATGGTAACTATTAGAGCAAAAACAGTCAAAGAATCCTGAATTCCCTAAACCTGAACAGAATCTTCAGTGATCTTCAGGATCACTGTTAAACCCCAATTCTATGCTCTTTTACGGAACTAACAGAATGCTGGTTAGTTGACACAGGAAATCACAGGTCCTCCAGTTAGCCAGCGTCAGTGTGGTGCGTTACTGTATATCTTTGACTCAAAACAAGTCCAGGACGTTTGTGTCCCTTAAACACATCGGCTGTCCATAAACTTATGTACTTAAAGCAGTTTCCTTTGTGATGTGAGCTATTATCATGCAGCAAGGAGCCATTAAGATGTGAAACTGTGGCCATTAAGGAAGATACATGGTCAGTCATAGTAAGTGATTGCTACAAGAAACATTTCCCTCTGAGACCATCCACATGTCTCTGCTTTTAGTTGCAAGATAAGAACCAGATATTATGGATGGACTTTTGCTGGTTATGTACTTCATTCTTTAGAAACAAAAATCTCAATCTCAATAACATGAGCACATTTGAAAAGATTATCCTCAATAGAATGTCACATTCAGCTCCCCCCAGCATGTCTTCATGCTGCCATTTCCTCCTCTCACCATCATTATTGAGGTCCATTTGTCTGAAGATCTTATCTGTCCTCTTCTCTGGCGTGGATTCATCCTCTGGCATCTTCATCACAGATGACACCATCTTGTAGATGGCCTGAGAGACAGAGGGAGAGAGAGAGAGGAGTGAGACAGAGTGGGTGGTTGGGTGGGTGGTGGCAGGCGAACAAAAAGGTAAGTGAATTCAGGCCAGCAGGGACCCATTACGGAGACTCGGCAGGAGAAAACACAACTGAACTGAAAAAAAAGTGACTCCACATGATTCTCTGACATTTGTGAACCCTGATGCTCCCTGGGAAGCTTTTCTACAAATATCCCTCATGGATCTGTAAGTCTGTTGAAACACATTGGTGACATGTGCCACCAGTGGAGTGGGTGTGGGGGACTTACGAGCAGAACTTACAGTATTGATCTGATACTTCTTTATCTGTTGACCGATAAGATGGCCTGGTGTCCCCTGATAGCATTAAATTAACCTCAGCAAGCGAAGCACAGAGATGCTGTGAGTATCAGCTAGCCTTAGGCATGGATCTAAAATCAGCTTACGTGCCCATTAAATCTCCTCCATTGGGAGTATAGGGTGTAAAACTGACTGTAGATCAGTGTCACAGCAGCACCCTCAGAGAGGAAGGTAGCTTGGAGGAAATAAGCCCTATACTTTTTGGTAAGACACAGAAGCTATAAGGTTTTATCTTCTTCCAAAAAGAGGTAGAAATAAATAACTGCTCTGTTAAAGATGGTCCAAACTGGTAATACGATAATAGGAAACATCTATCTTTTGATATGCTGGCCCAGTGTAAAACAAATATGATCACCTCGGTCATATCACCCTCTCGGTGCGTAACCTCAGCGGGCTTGGAGATAATCCCAGTATTCTGCACACTCAGGGATAAACTCTGGTTAAATTTAACTTGCTAATCCAAGAGAACCCAGAATCACACACACACACTGAACATACTGCAAGATATCTCCACACACCATTTTTGTTTCTGCAAGAAAGATTACAAGCAGTGCTAATGTAGTAGTAGTGCCATGCTAAGTGCAGCACATTAAGTAGAGAGTAGAGGCTGGGTATGTCTGTAGTCCGTATCTGTTCACATGCTGAAATAAATGCATTAATATACATAATTGAAGTGAGTATTAATCATAAAAGCACTCTGTCTATTCTTGTCAATGCAGCAGATTATAGTGAATGGCTGCCTTGAATGTAATGTACTGTACATTGGTCTGCACAATGGACGACACAAATCGACCCATACCGATGCTTTATGTGTCAGTTAAGGGACTGCATCCAGTGAAAGTCACGCCTTTATAGACCTTGAAGACTCAAACAAAGACAGAAGGAGAAGTTCCAATTTACCACACCTGTTGGCAAGCAACTTTGAGATGCAGGAAATAGTTACATTGACAAGTGCTGAATGGTAAAGTAAGGGTGCAAATGCCTTAACTATTCTATTTAAGGTGCTACAGCCTTGTGTGCTGCTATGACCCTTGTGCACTGTAGCCTTTGAAGGATGCAGCCCCTGAACTTAGATGGAAATATGATCTTCAAATTAAATAAAAATACCTGTGCATTCAAATTTTTTTACTTCTCAAATATTCTACAGAGACAGTTCACTTTTCTTTGAATTTCTAGAACCTGCTTTTTTAAGCACCCTACTTGCATTAAAATAGATTCAGAACTTCCTTAGCATGATTTTAACACCCTGGACAGGTTGCCAGTCTATTGCATGGCTAACAAAACTAATCATTTTTCATTTTCTTGTGGTTAATATTGGTTAATATTGGTCATAATTGTGCATAATACAGAGGAAAGAAACGTTGATAGCTGAGCAACCACAAAGCAGAAGACATGATTTCTGGCTCCTTTAAGGGGAGCACAGACCCTAGGTTTGGGGACCAGGAACCTAAAGAATGATGGATAAATTAATCTGGGCCAATACTGGTTGAAACTGGTGTTGCCACACTCACCTGTACAATCTCCAGCATCTCCTCACGGCTGATGTACCCGTTCCCGTCCAGGTCGTACATACTGAAGGCCCATTTCAGCTTCTGTTCCAGCTTCCCCCGTGATGTCACACTCAAGGCAATGATGAACTCCCGGAAGTCTATCGTCCCGTCGCCGTTGGTGTCAAATGTTCGGAAGACATGCTCAGCGAATTTGGAGGCATCACCATAAGGGAAGAAGTTGGCATAGATCTTCTTAAACTCTTCAACGTTCAGAGTCCCACTGGGACAATCCTTCAAGAAACCCTGCAGATAAAGGAGGGAAGCATATTAAACATTACGACAATAAGACTTGCAGTATCATGTGCAGACACGTTTTGTAACTAACCTAAATACAATCTTTTTCAAAAGCACAACCAGGAAGCACTTTTTTCCATGACCAGTAAATGTTCCATTCATGTAACTTTATTCTGAAGAAATCATTTTTAAAAAAGAAGCTTATTCTCTACTGCTATCTTCTTTTCAAGTAGTCACATTTGATAAGGCAGCATTGTGCACGAGAAGAAAAGGGAGGTAAAAGTCACATCAGTCTGTGGCCTTTGTTCAGCAGGAATAAAGCATTTTTACAAAGCCCGTTAAGATAAAGACAGTGAGGTGACGAAGTCATTGTGCCAATTTGAAGGCTGGAATTACTTACTGGAACATCCTTTAAAAACATTCTCACAGTGGAAAATGGAGAGACAGTGTTTAGCAAGCTTTTCCGACTCAGATTCATGGCCTATAAATCCTCCTCCAAAAAGACAAGCGGGGATAAATTCTCAGAGACCTCGAGTACCTTCACATCCTGTGGAACATACTGCGACATCTCCAGCATCTGAGAGCTGTTAATCTGTAGAGAAGTCGTGATTGCAATCAATGTGATGGGGGAGACCCAAGGTCAAAGGTCAGAATAAAGACAGCGGGCTTTCATGTATGCAGCTCTGATTAAGAGCACAGTCTGATGTTCCATAGGTCTAATCCTAGCATAAAGCCATATACAGCTATTACACACATTAGATAATTCAAGCCAGGTCAGGTCAGGTCAGGTCAAGTCGGGTCATTGTGGCACTGTCAGGATATGTTCAGTAAAAGGAAGCCTTTCAAAATAAAACAGGAAACAACCAAAACAATCTAACCTAGAACCTTAGGACTTATCAACAAGCAGAACAACCAAACACAGGGTCATGACAGGCACTTCATAATGACAGGATCTAATCCTGCGTCTCCCATCTGAATTGATGATGAAACATCAGTAAGCACAGAAGCGCTGACTGGGATAATTAAGACTTTTCATTGGTTCCTAAATGAATTTGTAACAGCTGCCTCATTGACTTGTCACAAAATGACACACACTTTGATACAACCCTGAAAAGGCCACAATGAACAATCACTGCATACATGATGCAATCCAAAACATGGAAGTATTTTTTAGTTTTTAGGTGAAACCTGACCAGTGATGAAGAAGTAGGCAGCAAACTAATCATTCTTGCATCTTGTTTTAAGTAGGGGATGGACTTATATGGATTCATCTATTTGAATTTATTTATATTATAAAATAAACTTGTGGCCCAAATGCAGCAACATAATTTGTGATTCATTTAAACTTAGTTGGAAAACTCTAAAGAAAACCAGATGAGAACTGATAAGGAGATTAAAAAACCTGTTTTCCAGGACATGGGGACATTTTACTCACTGAGAACTAATTGGGGTAAACAAGAGACAGGTGAAACTAATGAAGGCTGAGCAGGCAACCATATAGGAGGGGAAATAATAGAGTGACACACAAGGAACACACAAGGAATTATATCGGATGTAGGTAGAACATAAAACATAAAAACATAAAAAGTATGTCATGCAGTATGATTGGTGTAGTGTGTACCTTGTACCACTCCTGGAGCTCATGGTCGGAGAACTCGGTGTTCTCCCGGAGGTCCTGCAGCATCTCTGGCCGCAGCTTGCTGTTCTGTTTCCCCATGGCAACGGGACAGGACTCTCGGTTTCCTTGACGACAACAGAGACTACAGCACTAGCCAGGCCGCTTTTCACACCTGTCAATCAGAGATAAGGAAACAGGAGGTCAGCACTAATTAGGCAGAGAGAAGGGTGAACGGTAGTGACAAACGAAAAGGTGAAATGTGGTTGGTCAGCAAAACGTGTTCCTGTGACTGACGCCACTTGGCAACGGATACAAAAATATGAGGGGTCCTCAGAAAGAAGCAAGAGTAGACAAGGTGGTAAACAAACAACAGAGCTGCTTCACAAAAGACACTGACTTTGTCCCATCACACTGTGACTTTCTGAATGTTTTAATGAAATCAGGGTGAGCCCTGTCACAGTATTTTGTTCCAATCCCCTTGACACGATATGTTATGCAACTCCTTAAACTGCTGCATCACAGTCGCAAAATATTAAATAATCCTGGGCGCGCCCTGCACGCTGACGTCAAGCACTAGCCCACTGATCACATTTTTGTGGGCTTATCTGGCCAGCTGTGTGTTTGTGTGTCAAATCAGCTGTGCAGTGTGCGTGTGTACAGGTCTCGTAATCTGCAGCTCAGCTCAACCTGCCTGACAAAATGCGATTTTAGTCATGAAACCATTAACATGAGACAACCACTAATAATGTAATTAAGTACTTTTAACTGTCAGACACAAGGGATTATTATATGCTTCTTTATGTCATTAAATGAGTAAAAACGTGCAACTAACTAAAGCTTGTTAACTTCCCTTCCTTTCTATGCCTTGTTCTAGACAACTAATTAGCTTGTGTTCTGCCGTCACTGTCCTGTGTGTGTGTGTTTAAATTAAAGTAGCAGTGGGTCTTGTACACAAGCCTTCCCAACCCCTCTGACCTCCAATCTCTCCAAAGTCTTGCTGTGTAATTACACCAACTCTCGCTACGTGTGTGAGAGAAAGTGAGAACAAACACAGGCCTGTTTGTGTTCATATAAACCTCAGAAAGTCAAAGAGTATGAGGTGTTTTGCAGGTGTTTTGTGGGAGCTTCATGAACGCAGAAACTAACCCCACACGTCTGACCGTCTCTTTACTGTGCTAATGAAATTAAGACTTTTATTAAGACTCTCATTCTTCAGGCATCACAGTAAACTCTCCTACGCTGACAGTGATGCTTGCAGGCCATTCCCAGGCTACAAAGAACAATGTAGCTATCAGTTATTTCCTCCTTTCTTTTTAGGGACTGGTGAAACTTGCACACATGGAGGATTAGGGCATAATGCTGTATAATGGCCAACTGCCACTTGGCATAAAATGCAGCTTATACATACACATACTGGGTCTGTGCTGGATTTTTTTTAAATTTGACAGTACACATGAAATTCCTATCAAGCACCATCAGGAAAGCATTTGCCACTTAAATCTGCAGCATCGCAAAACTAATAACCTATTTACTTACTTCATTGCCTGAAACAATTTGCATAATAATCTGCAGATTATGCAACAAAAAAGATGTTCTATTATTATCAGGAACAGTTTTTTATCCACCAGTGATCATCCCTGCATCTTCAACCCCAATGTTTCGTTTGTTGTTTGTATATATTTTTAGTTTGTTGTGTGTCTGTGCACATGTGGCATGTGCAAAGACTATAAGGCATTCTGATTCTGATTACCAAATAAAAAAGTAGAAACAACAGTAGAAGTGAATGCATACAGCTGCAGCAATGTAAACACAAAACAAATGCTGTTCTGCATTAAACCTGTAACCAGCTGCAGCACTCTATTTATGTTGCATATTGAAATTTTATCACCATGACAGAAGCATCTCTCAAAACAAATGACAACAATTACTCCCAGTGCCTGAAACTAACCTAAGGATTGTGGGGGAAAAAGTGTATGGGTCAAATATAGTTAACATGCATTGAAAGAGCTTCTCTTTTGGTGACTTATATATTGCTTTCTATGGTAGTATTAACAAAACAAACAATGCAAAACATACAAAACACCTAATGATTTTCCAGCTGCAGCACCATCAAGTAACTGTAACAATAAGCCAGACAGACACACCCAGTATGTGTAAATAGCTAAAACTGTGGAACTACACTGCTGCCATGAGGTCAAAATGAAAATTAAATGGTTTCTCAAATTCACATCCAAGATTTTCACTCAATTTTAGAGGGAAAAAAACACCACATTCAAAAACTGAAAGTTACAAATGTGATCAGGAAGTGCTCACTATAACCAGTAATTTGTATTTTAGCTGAAAACAGCATGAGTACATTGCTGTGCTTCAGAAGGAAACATACCCATCATACGCGTACTGGCACACACACACACTTTTAGTACCTGCAGGAATTAATGATGGTCTCCCATGCTGTTCAATTGTCATTTAGAAAGCAAACAGACTGTGTGTGTGTGAGAGAGAGGGCATGTGGGTAGGTGGAATAAGAATGGATGGGGATAAATATAAGAGGAAAGCTCTGAGGAGAATTTAATTGGTGAGACAAACTTCTTTAATTATAGCTGATGACAGGCACGCAGAATATATGCTTTAATTGGTTTGTAGCAAAGGTGAACAAAGATGTGCGCTTCCTCGAGGCTCGTTTGATACCCAGTCATGTCACAATCGCCTGTTTCCAATTAGCCTAATTAGCTGTGGGAGGTTGCACCAGGTATTTATCAGCATCCCACATCTTCTCTATAGTCTCTTGTTGCCCCTCTCCCAACTTTAAGTTTTACCATTTGATATGTTTGCACTATATTAAATAAAATACAAGGTCTGTATGATTTGCAAGTTTGTTTTTAGTGTATTTTAGACTAAACTTTCATAGATGGTGTTTTGATAAACAATAAACTTCATTAGCTACAATTATGAATCCTGATTTTTGATTCTCTATCTTGATTTAATTTGAGACTCACTTCAGGATGTGGATTTAAATATCATATCAGGACTGTCACTACAAATGAGGACTCACTCACTTTTTGACCTACGTTGACGTGCAGCAGCAGCAGCAGCAGTCTCACATTGATATTTTCTGTCGCTGGTGACACAGATGACACGTAGATTAGCATGTGCACATGCATACTGTTACAGGTGACATTGAAGACAGATGCGAGTTTGATGAATTATGAATGTGAGCCATCAAGACAGGGATCTGATTAACAACGTGGCTTGTAATGTAAACGCAGACTTAGTATGTTATGCATGTTTCAGCATAAACACTGAATTTGAATCTCCTGAAGTGACAGACTGCCAGCAGCCTCTGCTCGCTGCAACCAAACAACCAATCCTATTCTAACACACTGACCTTTACTGTACTTGGCACTCACACCCAACCCCCCCCCCCTCCCACCCCTCTTTCTTCAACCCAGCTGTGACCCGTGAAAGCTGTCTGCTTGCAGGGAGGCGAGCTGGTCACACAATAGTAACAAAGCTTCTGTCCTCACTAGCCACAGCAGTTCTAATCCACAAAGCCTCACCCCAATCCCTTCTAACTGTTTTTTGCGTCTTTCTATCCTGACGTATAAAACACTAATCTCTCCAGTCTAAGTGCCCGCTGCTTGTTAGTTATTGCACACATACACAAAAACCCAACGAACATCTGTTCTGGAGCTGCTAAGCAGGTCAGCAACCTTTGGGCTGATGATCCTTGCAACGACGAATAAGGACAGAGGACAAACAGTGAGACAAACAATGTGAGAACAAAATAAGAAAAACTGGCAGAAATTTAGCAGCCAAAAAAATATTTCCTCTTTGAGTGAGCTTCTAAACTTTAGTGAAACTTATATTTGAATGATCACTGGGGTTTATCTTTGAGGGATGAGGTGCTTAGATCTGTAATAAAGCTGCAAGAGGCTCCACCAGAGGCTATGAATCTACATGGTGTAAACTTAAAGGTGATGGCTGATTCTGGATTTATTTTCCATTGAAGCTGCCGGCAGCATTATAATTGGATTTTTTTTATATAAGGTAATTTTATTGTGCAGAAACCTGTCAGAGGAACCTTACAGCACATCAGTGGACAGTAAAAGTAATTTAGTGCTCGGAGTCGTGTAAGCTGCTCCCGGAGCACATTTTACAAACTGCTGGGTAGAATCCTCCCACACCTGGCTGAAGTGATTTCTCTGGGCGGCCATGTGAAACAAAAAATATTAAAAGCGTATTGACTAACTGTAGTCAGGTAAGGGACTGCCATCATCAGGAGGTGGAGCATGGTGGCTGGCCAATATCAGGTTTTTAATAAAAGGCCTGTTACAGTGCATCTGCCCAGCTTTAGCTGCAGTAAAGAATAGATTGAGATGAAAAGAGGGAATGGGAAAAGATAAGTCTAAAGTCTAATTTAACATTTTAGAGAGCCGGTCTCTTTCTCGACTGTTTAATGTGCTTATAAGATGAGAAAAAGGCGCCATCATATTGCCTGCCAGCAGCTCGGTCATTGGGGAGGAACAATGATGGAGAGAGAGGGAGAGAAAGAAAAGCGAGAGCATCGGAGAGAAGAGAAGATAGACGCTGGAGGGGAGGGAGGGGTATGTGACACTAGAATAAAGCACACAGAGTGAAAAAAGCGACAGATCAAAAAAACTGACAGGCACCATCGATTTTTTTCCCCCGCTTTCGCTCAAGTGTTTTCAGCCCACTGTCTCCCGTTGCTTCTCCTCAAAGGGCTGCAATCGGAGGGGCCACCTGAGACGCTGGGCAGTTTGTCCTGTGCAATTTCCCATAATTTCTGCACAATAATTTGCCTTTCTTCCTCCAGGTGACCCGCTGTTTCTCTCTGTCACACTGTGGGGAAGTGAAAGCCCCGCTTTGTCTGCATCGGCTTTTTCAGATTCACTATTTTTCACCTTGTTTTCTCGTCACATTTGATGGACAGTACTCGTAAACAAAATGGTAATGTGGTCAGACGTAATGCATTAAGGGAACAGCAGGAAACTGTCACTGTCATCATTTGGTCCATTTTTGTTTGCCCTCTACACGGCCTATATTACTGTCATTTTATCAACCACTATGGCCTCTACTTCTACTGCTACACTGATGATGATGTGCTGATCGAGCAAAGTTAGAATATATTCACAAACAAACCAAAACACCTTTGTGGCATTTCCGTGACTCACAAAGTAATTGTCCACTATTTATTCCATCCACATGTCTCCTCACCTTACATCTGCCACCTTGGAAGTGATTTTTGACGTTTAAACACTAACTGAAGCTGCATTTTCCACTAGGAAGACACAGCTTGTATGCCAATCATTGCTTTACTTCTGCACCACACACTGATGCTTATAATGCAATAGACTACTTCACGGCACATAATGGACACAAATGTTTTGGGATCTGACTCTAAGGCACTGTCAAGAAAAAGATACGTCTTTCTCAGTTTGAAAACTTTATGGTCTTTTTTGGCAAAAAAGGAAACACCTGATTTACAGACAAACACAATCATTATTGTTTATGCTGGGTTCAGACTGAAGGTATGAGCTTTATCTCTGTTGTTTGTTTGGCAGAATGTTGTCTATCTGCTTGGTTCAGAGAGCAGATGGGCTGAAAGACACTGAAATGCTAAGTAAAGCTGTGGTGTACAACTTGCTTAACATTGAAGTGTACCTAAATGTTTAAATCGTTGACCGTTAGGGCTGCTTTTCCCATCACCACTCTGTCAGCTCCATACTGTGCCATATTTCCACTTCTAGAGGCTGCAGAAGCTGCTGATCAATATGAATCAACTCATCAAGTCTCTAAATTCCTGTGTTTCCACCTCGGAGACAGTGAGGAAAAAATAGACGCGCAGGGAAGCAGAGGGAGAGGGAGGAAGGATTGATGAAGACGCAGAGAGGAGTTATTGAAAGAAAAGACATTAATGGAGTGGTTAAAAATAAGAATGAGGACTGGTCCTCGGTGTGGAGCTCTGTTCTGCTACAGTTTTCAGAGCATGTCCAAATTCCTGATAATAACTCACTTTCAGGGAGCCATATGATGTCAAATCTGCCTTCTTTCATTTAAAATGAAAAAGACAAGACTGTGATGAAGTAACACTTAAGGTCACATAAGTACATAAGGCGAAGGCTTAAAAGGCTTATGTGATATTCTCTTCAGGGGGAGAGGATGAGAGAGAGAAATCAGAGAGGCTCAAGAGCTGTTGGGGTAAATCAGGGATGATTTTTTTACTATGGCAACCATGGTAAAATAAATGCTAATGAAATAAAACATCCATTCCATATAGTATTTACGATTACTCGATTCCCAGTATCATTTAGTACTCATGGTTTCAGATTAGTTTTTTGAGTCTTTTGTTTGCTCAGTTTCATTAGGTTTTTTTTCAGCATTATTTAAATAAAGCTATGTAAATACTTCACTCATCTTAATCATTGCTCCAGTGTTTGGTGATGTTCATCTCATGACTAGAAGCAGATAAATGCTAACTATCTGAGTACCTGGACTTGTCTTCCTGGCCAATTACAACCATTTATTTGATATATTCATAAAAAAAAAAACTCAGATTGGTCCTAAAGAGATTCTAGCATTGGAAAAGTGACCCTCTGCCATCTGCTGGTTGATAAAAGTGAAGATCACTTTTTAACGTCACTGCTAACATAATGATTCCCTCTACGACAAAAGCAGAAGATCTCTTTTCAGGAACTCAGACCTCTATCTGGAAGGAGGACGACCTCATTTTAACTCATCCATTCCAGGGCAATGTTATTTCCATTTAGGTCACAGAGAAAAGAAATAATGTCCTCCGTCCAGCAGTAAAGATTACGTGACTGAAAATTCTAAGCAGCTCCTTTACGGATCAGTTCTCCACTTTGAAATCTGGATTTTTAAGATCTGCGTTCTCTCATAGGCATTATTGTTACTATTCAAGTAAAACTTGACTTACATGGCAGTTTATGTGAAAGTATCAGCACTGAAAAAAATGGTTTGAATAAAACATGGAAATTAAAAGAAAGTATGGTCTTACAAGCTATACTGTCTTTTTTAATTATGATGTTGTGTCAGTTACATCTTTCAGATTCAGACATTTTTTCTTTATGTGAGTGTCATTTCTACTTTAGCACAGAAGGGGCGGCGCTTAAGAGGAGGGTCACAGATCTGCAAAGCCCCACCCCTTCTCCATTAAAAAGTGAAATTAAGCTGAAATTACATCATAAAAATAATTACACTGTAAAAGATAATAATTTAATAAGATGATTATATTGTAAAATTAAAAGTTTTTTATTTCCTGTGTATTTTTCATTGATTGCTAGCCTCAAGGTCTGTACAAGGTACAAAAATGTTTTGGTCTTAATTATATTAAATGTACGCATAAATATGGCTGTGACCCCTTTCACAGCACAAACATCCTTCTTCCACACCTGCCCGCCTGCATCAGCTTCACTGACGCCATAGTTAAAAACCGGTCTGTTTTGTATAACATTTTCCAAAATAAGTGCCTCAATGCCAATGTTTATTTCTAGGATTGAACTTAACTATCACAGTCTTAGAAGCAACTCTTCTTCTTAAATGTAAATATTTAATTAGAAAAAAAAACATTCACATGCATGTAAGCATTTTTTTCTCATTTGCAGGGTTGAGATACAAGCTGGTCAATACCAAAGGGAGACACACACACAGAGGATATTCATTTATATAATATTTATATAATATTTTGGACTGGTAGAAAAGCCAGCTTGCGGCAGTTGTGTATGAAATATTTACACTGGAAAAGCTCATCTTCACAGTTGGTAACACAGAATTCACTGTGTAGCTATAACACACAGCAGCACAGCAGTTCATGTGCTTCATGTATAAGACATCACCGCTCTTAAATGTCTGAATTATACTGGGCATTTGCATGCAATAATAGCAAAGCAGACGAAAGTGACATTTATGCTGCTGAGTGGAAGACAAAAGCAACATGCTTTGCTGTAACTACATTTTAACACTTAAACAGTATGAGCCTTTCAATGGACCTCCCACCAGCAATTTCAAGTGTGCAAATGAGTAAAGTGCACATTAACAGAGCAAGGTGAGCATTTACAAAGAGCAGCTATTATAGCCTCTTTTTTATTTCAGTTAATAGCTTTTCTGTAAATCAAAGCGTGCTGCAAACTGTTGCTTTGAGGAAGCGTACAGTGGGCATACTTGTGCATTCACAGCAGGGGAGCGTGTTATAGCCCTAGCTTCGCGAGGGTAAGCGCGCCATGTGTTTGTGTGGGAAGGGCCGGGTTCGAGGAGAGCGTCTGCACATTTGGTGCATCAAAGGGGAGCCGAGCTTTCCCTCTTAGTGATTACACCATATGTGAGACATTTCGAGTGGGAACCGTTCGCGAGGTTAGGTTTCATTTAGCGAGTTTGGAGGACTAAAAGGAGGAAAAGAAGTAGAAAGAGAAAGAAGGGTAATAAAATGAGATTAAAGAAAACAAGAACACTTATGGATAATTAATGCCACTCTTTCCTTTTCTCCCTCCCTCTGTTACTGTTTTCAGTATCTGCTGTGTGCAGCGCCATGACCTTTAGGGAGTATGTAATTCTAGCGCAGGGCTTGAACATAATAATGTATGAAAATCCATAGTGTCGTCTGCAGTGCACTGTGCAAACCGAAGACAGGAGGCTCAGCTGCTGACAGGCCAAATCGTGGCCCTCAGACAGACTATTATATCAACAGCCCATCTTCCTCTTGGAGACAACTTGACCTCGGCAGCTGAGCTGGGCACGATGAGATATTTAAGGACAGCGCTCCACGATAATCTGACACATTGTCACATTAGTAGGTTATGTCATTTCCATATATCGTGCTTGTATATATAAAGAGAGGTCACTATCATTAGTAAATAATGATACATTTACAAGGTATATTCATTATATACATCTGCTACAACAAATACCAATCGAAAGGAGCATCACTCTTTCAATCCCAACCTTAATCTGAACTCTTTAGTCCTATGCTAACATGCTAAAGTGTAGTATACACAGAGCTAGGTAATCCTGTATATGAACTCAGGATTATAGGCAGATTATTTGAGCAGTTTTCACCTATGATAAGACCACTGTACATGAAGTAGAGGGGAAATTATGAATCACTTTGCTGAGTCGATCAGGTTCACTCCATTCAAAGTATTCACCACCACTGACCATTCTTCTTATAAGCTTTGTAAACAACACATAACATGATCCTAAAAGATAATCCTATTTGCAGCTTTAAGGTTCCTATCAACACTGTGTCTCCTATAGTGTCCACAGATTCTCCTCAAGGGTCATAAGTGCAGCTATTTCTGTCTCTGAGGTGAAGGAGAATCCTGATATAGTTCTATCCTTAGCTGCAATCGATCTGCTGACACACAACACCCTTCTTCCATATCTTCTCATTTAGCCTGTCCTTTTTCTCCCTCCTCCATCCATCTTCCGCCCCCTCTAAACGGCTTCCAATGTCAGTTTGTCATTTTCTAACAGCCCTTGATCTTTGCTAAACGCCTTGGGCCTAGCTCGCTGCTGCCTGCCCTCCCATGGTATCGCTGCTCTAGATCTCTTCGTCCCACTACTGCCAACGCAAACTGGCAACAAGACCGCTAGAACCTGGCCCTCTGGCCTTTCTCCTGAGCTACCTAAAACTGGGTTCAGATACACCATGTTGTGCTGAGACTCACGGCTGCTGCTGCAGTGTCCTGGAAAAAAAGCTACCAGAGGAGTAATGAGACACTAACCTTTGTGTACCTGACAAATTCAGAGTTCAACAAGGATCGAGCATGCATTAGCTATAAAGCAAATATTCAAAAGCCAGACGCAAAAACAAACCTGGCTGCATCAGGAGAGGAAGGTTTCTCTTCTATTATCAGTTGAGCAGCTGAAAGTCAGAAAAGCTTGCAGTTGGCTTTTGTTGTAGCTCTAGTGTAAATGATATTGTAAGGGCGAGTTAAACAGGACACTGAATCAAACCTCTCTCCTTTCAACTGACCAACAGTATCACATTGCTTGGGAAGTAAGTTGTCCCACAGGTAATGAGCACTTAAAGGGTTACTGCGCCAATTTACCTGCTCTCTAAGGGCTCTAAAATGGGGACATCCCATACTGAGAGAGGCCTCCAGGGTGTAGGTTCTTTCAAGGCACTGGAGTGTATTTTAGCTCACATCCCAGAGAACCAACCTGCAAGAGCCCCGAAGACATGCTTACAGCCACGTGCAGGATTTGTGCGACACAAAAACACACGCTGCAGGGACACACACTTCCCAAGTTGGAGATGGTAATTATTCTCTCAGCATCAACTTCCTTCCTTTGTTGCCAGAGGCAATTATTCGCTTATTCAGGTCAAGGATTGTTCTGTGATGAGAAGTTAGAAGGGGAAAAAGACAGCTACAGTACCTGGACACCTGGGCAACAAAAGGTTGGGCAAGATGAGGCACTTTATTGCTTTATAATAAAGATCAATCAGAAACTAGATCTCCGAGCTGGTACCAGCAAATGGATGTCAAATAATTTTGCAGCTGCATCATACAGTATGAGTCACAGACTTCAGTGGTTTCTATTAGCTGTATCAATAACCAATAATAATAGTAATAATCGATTGTACCTGACTTGCTGCTCCAAAGTGCTACCAGCCTTTAAAAGCCTTTAAAAACATAACAAAATGTTTTCCACTGCAGGAATCTGGGGAAGGAACTATGGGGCAGGGCAGCATGATTGTTTCAGGGAACAGCCAAATAATTGTCATTTTGAGCATTTTTGCTTTTGTTACAGGAGCAATGACCCACAACAGAAACGTTTTCTCCTGAAAGGGGGCCCTATAATTTCCTGCAGTGTAAAAACACCTGTGTGTAGCACATTCTAATTGTTGATGAAAAAAAAAAGGCAGGACCCGACCAAGAAAGACATTGATGCTTGGCAGAGGTGTGACAGGGAGAGCATCAGTCTTTTCCAGCTGCTCGCTGTCACGGACACTGACAACAGGGTTGTGGCCCCTTTCACTTTCTCTCCGATTCATTTTCAAACACCGTCGTTTTCCTTATCTGAGCTCCTTTATTTTACATTTATCCCATCTCTTCTGCACACATCCAATGACAATTGCTGGTGAAAAAAAAAACTGCACAGGCGTCAATCTCTAACCATCACGCCCCCACCCCCACCCCCAACATATGGCCATCACACATCTCTCAAAACTTGTGACTCACAGAACAAAACGTATTGAATGAATCTATAAATATTAGCCATCATTCTGGCAGTGCTTCTGTTTACAGATCTTACGCGTAGGAGACCTGGAGGTGCGCTTTGGCCATATTGCTTGATTTCTCACTCATGCTCCTGGCATGCTTATGGCTGCTCTTTAGATTAAATCCTGTTATCTTTACATAATTCAAAGTTGTCCTGAGGAGACAGAAAATCTCTGTGGTGTGTTACACTTGGCGATTACGTTGATCTGTATCCCTGACACAGAAGTGGTGTGTGGTTAGAAGAGTAAAGGAGAGCCTGGGAGACATCATATTAATATAAGGCAAGGGACATTGCTCTCTAATATACTTACATAAAGAGGATTTAGCCTCCATGTCGCGTTCTCGCAGCCATAATCTACTCTCACTGGTTTCGTGCAACTTCACTCTTCACAAGAAGATTTCATCAAATAGTTGATAACACATCTCTGAGCTCAGAATGATGCTTTAAAAACAATAATATCAAATAGTGTGGCAGTATTTTTACCTCATGGGTCAAGACTGACTGTATAAAGCAACAAACGGCTGAACCACGCAGTGCTGCCACACTTCAGCGACAGAGGAGACAAGGGGTGACTACAAATATATGCTACAGCACCTTAACCACATCACAGCGTGTCTCGCTTTCAAATTTCCTGCACTGGCCAATGAAAAGAGAGAAAGTATCTAAAAATACTTGTGTCAGGAAGGCATAGAGCCAACTCAGCAAGAATTTCCCCTTCACAAACGATCATGTTGCACCGATACCGGCCTTGCGAGCTGCTTCGCGTGATCAGAGATATCCCACAATGCAGTGCAGTTATACTTGCTCAACATTGTGAGCGCCGTGGCTGGCTCTGGGGCTCAGATGGAAAGATCACACGTTCAGACAACTTCTCGTCTCTTGCTCGCGGACTCTCTCTTATGCTGCGGCTCCTCACGCTCGCTCCTTGTCTCCCGCAGGCTCGGCTGTGAAGTTCACACATCAGAGCAAAGAATCACATCCTCCCTAAGTTACTGGCTTCCTCAGTTTCTCCATTTTACCATGCAGATGTGCAACACAACTGATGGAAGTGTGAGTTCTTACTATGTGTTTCTGTGAGTGATAAAAAAAATTGTGTCACTGTGTGTAGAAAATTAACTAACACTGCATAATTGATCTGTTCAACATTTACAGTTAAAGGGAGATCCTCTCCTGCATCACTTTATTAGTGTCCTCAGTAAGGGTGCAGAAGCACAACAAATAAAAAAAAATGGTCCTTCTGAAGCACTAGCTTAGCCCATTAGCTTCAGTGTCTCCCAGTGCTCCCTCTCTGCAGTGTTGGAGGCACATTTAATTTGAAGTGAGCACAATCTGCACCATTGAAAACAAACCATTAGCCATTAGTAAACCAGTGCTGGCTCCTGTTAGCACACTGTTAGACCAGCTGGCCCCATCTACTATCGCTAGGTTCCAGTTCAAACCAACAGATATTTTAGCTTGTCTTTCAGACGTGAGGGGTCGACACTTGTCTTTGGTCTTTGAAACAGCAAAAAAGGAGCAGCTTGTCACACTTGTGATTGGCTGAACAACATGGAAAAGTCCAAAAAGAGAAAGCAGACATACTGGCTTACAGATGGTGTGCCAAACAATCATCTACTGTACTTTTCAAGCACATGCACAGTTGGCACGTTTGCCTTGTGGACAGTCCCCACAGAGCGATGGTTCATGCAAAAGCAGACATTTTAAATTGACTTAAGAAAATACAGAGGATTAAAAATCCAGGATAACTGTTCTGTGCAATTATATGCATAATTGATGACATGGCCAGTTTTATTGCAGAATAATAGGACATCTCTATAAGCAATCCATAAGCCTAGCATCACTGTATGGAGAAGATTAGGGCACCTAATCAGCAGAATTATTTCCCATGCAGCTGAATACAATCTGCTTTTTTATTTTTCTCTACTTTTCTCTGCATTTTTTTTAGATATAAATATTCTGCTCTGGATCTGCCACATTTAAAAAACACTGCTCTATGCTCTGTGTGATTATACATGCTCATATCATTTCTGCATGTGGGTGATAAGAGTTCACCGTAACCCACAGAAAGCATATTTTTGCAAACTTGCAATCAAGTAAAGGAATGAATGTGAAGAAGAATTTCACTTGCCTGATGCCTCATAATGCATTAAATGAGCTGATTTTTATGTAGTGGCAGCTGCACCAGCAGTATCAAGTATCAGGCTGCAGAGGGACGGAGATCTGAGAATGTTTACCAGAAGACAAATAGTGAGCAGAAGAAGGACAACCATGGAAATTTGCCTCCACCTTGCATGCTGTGTGCACACACATAGATGATGAAGAGCCTTAGTCAAGTGCACAAAACACATACTATAACAGTCAGAGAACTTGAACAGGCCACTGTTTACATCCTGACTGCATTAGATGACACAGTGATAGAAAAGCAGTCTGTTACATTGTTATTTGTGAGACAACTGCAGTGGCTCGTCAAACTCTAAAAACCTATGATCAAAGGTGCTACTGTTCTCAACAGTGTGCATGATGAGAAGGCAGAGAATATATTTCCTTCTGACTACTAAGAAAATGAGGTCATTGCACAGACTGGTGAATATTTCAGGAAAGATTTGGCCGCCTCAGTTGAGTAGCTTACTTCTTGATAATGTTTACCCATAGAAAACACTGCTATCTAATGTCTGGCTTTAAGAGGTGCACAATCTGATGAAACTGTGGCCTGATAGTTGTGTATAAATCTTCTCCACCGTAGTACAAACTGCTCCCCAGAAGAGATGCTGCATGATTTGCACTCAGTTATGACAGTGAAAATGCCCCCCTTATTTTAAATGAGTCATTTAATTGAGTCAGCATATTGTCCTGCTGGGAGTAGTCACTGTGTAACCTGGAAATGTTATTAATTTTGCTGGTTGTTATTAAAAGAATGTGTCATGTGGAGTTTTTTGTAGAAGAAATGTCAGACTTATTTGGAGAAAACATGCTAATATTTGCCACTTTGGGCTCTGGGATGGACATTTTGCACATATTCAAGCTGCAATCTGGACATCCCTTAGAGGGCAGTGACCAATTGTGGCTACACAATGGAAAAAAAAGGAAGAGGAAGTCTGACAGTTAGCATCATTATTGTCACAATAACCCCATTGCATGCTTTATATTGTTACTTGTTTTATGTATGCACTAAATCACTAAGGCAAATTCCTAGTAATGTGAAACTTCTTCACTAAACACAATTCTGTGTTTTTTATGCACACATTTTTAGACCACATTGAATGGATCAAAACGCTCTTCTTTTCTTCTGTTGTAAGCTCCCACTATATTTCTACTACCAGTACTTCCAGCCAATAATTCTTATTAAGTCACAGACGTACGTCTGACCCCCATGAGACTTCTACATCAAAGCTGATCATCAATCAATAACAAGCACCCAGTTTGCCTACGTCAAATGAGGAGATAAGCATTAGAAACATTTACGGTAATTGAACAGACTCTGTAGACAGAATAATGCTGCTCTTTTGCTCACAGCCAAGCAGAAAAAAAGGGTTGCTGTGTAATTGCACCAGCACCCAGAAAAATGAATCTGCAGTCATTATGGCTGCTTGTAAATGCATCCAAGCCAGCCGGCGCCAGATCGATTTTGCTATTTCTGATTGGTCCTCTGTTATTGCCCTGAGAGGCCTGTGAGAGGTGGGTGGTGGAATTGGGGGGGGGGGGGGGGGGGGGGGGGGGGCGCAGAGCTTAATTGATGCTGTCATGGCATGAAACAGGTTTGAATTTGTCACCCCGGAACATTTTATGATCTCAGTGCAATGCAGGCCGACTTTCATGTACAATAAAATATGAGAAATACAACCATGTTTATGTTTATGCGGCTGAGGTAGAGACACAGCTGGTGGTTATTCTTCCATAAAATTCCCACATTCTGCTCAGGCGTATAAGGCTTGGCATCTAAATCGAGAAAGACTCTTGAGGAGTGGAGAGTCAGGGGAGAGCCATGAGAAGAAAAAATATTTTTGCTTTCTAGCCTGCTGTTCGGAGACTAATTAAACTTATTTTTATATTTTTTTTAGACAGCCAATTGTAATCGGCAGAATAAGAAAAAAAAAGATGAAAGAGTACAGGAAGTTATATGGTGATTGAGTGCGAGAGATGTGGAGAAATTGTCTGGGAAAGGGGTGGCAGGGGGACTGGGCAGAGGTGTTGGTGAGCTGCAGGTGTGTTCTCCACCAGTTGGGAGGTTTTTTTTTAAAGCACACACACACTTTTCTCCCCCTTGGCTTCATTAGGCAAACCGCATGCAGAGCTCTGGGAGTAATTGTCTGCCCTTTAGGCCTCCTAATGGCTGGAGAAAAGAAGAGCAGCATTACTGTCAATTATTAAGAATCCAAACGTATTTCCTTAGTGGCTTTCATTACTTTTATTAGGCTTTGGTTATTGTTTTATCTCCCTACTCTTCTTGTTCTTAATTCATTTTTGTGCTTTTTTTATTAAATGACAAAGTGAGAAATCACACTGTACTTCTGTCAAATTATTCCAGTCTTTTGATTTGGCTTCAGTGGAGGCAGCACATTGAGGTTCAGCTCACTCTTCACTTCTCATTTGTTTGATTTAAAAGCAAGCAAGTGAAGTCTATTCATTACGAGAGATCCAAAAGGAAAACATTCCCCCAGGAGTGACGCTCTACCAAACTCGCCGGTGATGCTGCGCGACATCACTGACTGAATCTTTTTTAGTTTTTAGCTTTCAGTTTGTTGCTCTGAGCCGTCCACCTCCAGCAGAGCAGCTGCTCTCAGTCTTATCGTGGGCATTATCTGACTGGATGTCTGACAGGCAGAAGACGCCCCTCCCCGGTAGGATCAGAGCAGATTATAGGGCCGACAGCGTGCATGGGAAACACGGTCCTCGTGTCAACCCCTGCAGGCCACATCCCACTCATCCCACTCCCCTACATATGAAAACACAACCACATAGAGAGAAGGCTAAAAAAAGGCACGACTCTTTAAGTCACCAAGATCCACACTGAATACATAGTGAGGATTTGAACTGTTTGCAAACCTCAGTGCTGTCTTGTGCAGTGTTAGAGGGTGTTTTCTGATCATATCCGCAGAAGAATATACATTAACAGAAAGTAACAGAATAACAGAAAGTGCCAGTGTTACAAAAGTGAAGGTAGAACCTTGGATGGTGCAAGATGATACGTGGTTAATGTAAGGTCTGGTGTTCAGCTTGGCCTAAAGAGATTCCACCAAATCAGATTTAATTTTGGGTATTGGTATCTTGTGAGTCTCAGGAATTTGATAAAGTACACCAGTCCAAAATATCAGCTTAAATGCATCTTGCATGGGACAGATGGCTGTCAATTTACGTGACACACAAGAGATCCCATATACACGCGAGCATGTGGTTTAGATCTGTCATGTTTAAACAAGACTAAAACACTAAGATTACTATGGTCATGTGTTCAACCTATTTTAAAGTAGATTTCTGTGATCCACACACAACACAACACACAAATACAAACTTATCTGTCAATCTCAGTTATTTTGGATTACATTTTTGTGGGGCTCATCTGGAACAAGGTTATACTTTACTGTGCACCATTCAGAGGTTACATCTGGACTCCAGCAGTGATGACAGCCACTGTAGGTAGCAACATAACCTGATGAGACACTAAAATAATAAGCCAATATTTAAATGATTTAGAGAATGACAAGTGCACAAGTTTTCCATGTGAAACATCTTGTACAGTATGAGCAAATGGCAAACATCACCCTAATTATAGTGATAATAGTTTTATAGCTACCCAGTATGTGCTAATCGCAATGTAACATAACACTCATGAAGGATAAACTGATTTATTTATTATCCATTTCCGACCATTACTGTGTTGTATCACCAGACCACAAATCCATTTTACCCCCAAGTCCATCTCTTTGGCCCTTAAGAGTTTTCCTCTGACATTTTATGTCCATCAAGCTGCCTGATAGATGCTTTTGCTGAAGATGGTGGATAAAAAAGAAAAAAATGATCCACCAAGTCTTCCAAACATCAGTCAAAGACTCTAACTGTCTCTCTGGAGGACGGAGCCCTGAGCATATACGTGTGTTTCTATGGTTGCCCTCACATGATGAGACAGAAACCTTAATTCAAAGTGACTTTCAGGCGGCGTGCTTGTGTATTCCATGCATGCACATGGTCAAGAATTTCCAGTGGCATCATATGAGAGCAAGGTCACCTATATGAGCAAAGCTGCAATGTTCCTATTAATATTGCAGGAGGCTGCTGTATAGATATATAAGCCTGGTGTATACACACAGGAGAGATCCATGAAATATCCACCTCTGCATCTATCATTCGCGAGAAGTGTAGCCCCTCAGGGGTAAAACCTCTTCTGATGTATATATATGTACCAGTCAGAAGTGTGTAATCTGTACAGCCGGGTGTGTTTATGAGTACAAGTGACAGAGAGAGTAGTGCTCCAGTGCACATTTATCTTCTTATGTAACAACAAGACTAGCATTAGCACATGCAGGCTAAACGCTGCTTCTACCCACCAAAACACAGGCAGCAGGATTCTGCCTGTTTCACAACCCAAGCAGGTTTTTACCGGACATGATCCCCATAAACAGTGTGTTACTGCAGTCAGGCATCATAGTCACCACATTAGTGTCTTATCTCCTCATTCCTTTTCATGATTACTCACTGTAAATTACACCAAGGGAATATGTCACAATGCCTTTAAATATTTCCAAACTGATGCCTTTCTGCATAAATTCCACTTCTCTGTGCCTGATCCTGAGCCTGACAGAAACTTGTTAAGTCTGAATGGATTACACTGAATGCGTGCAACAGCTGGGTGGCCTTTAGGAGAGAAAAGGCAAATGTTTGGTGCTGTCAGCGCCTTCAGAGCCTGAATTGGGCACAAAGCAGGCTTGGAAAAGCAGAGCATAGGTGCAGAACACCTCAGTGACAGATAATAATGTAACATGGCAGGCTTCATGCCCCTAAGGGGCCACCGGGGCCCCTGACTCCTATTTAATTAATCTAATTTCCAACAAACAGCAAAGGAAGTTTAACTCTCCAGTATGGGCAAATTGACAGGTTCTCCATGATAAATGAGCTGCAGAGAGGAAGCTGTCAGTCACGGGGCAGTGAAAAAACCTCCACACACTGCTCAATAAGCTTATATTGTAGGAATCCAAGTGATTACAGGAATAAAACATAATAAATGTAGAGTTTAAATAGTACCAAAGTCTTTGAGTACTGAAGAGCACTGTATGATATTGCTATATGAAAGTTAGAGCATTTATCAGTAATAAAAGGCAGTGCATCCAAAATAGAGGAGGAAAGGAAGACGATCCCGAGCACCACCATGCGCATCCATCCTCCTCTCTTGTCCCGCGTTAAGATCATTCATAAAAATGGCTGGCCTACACCGCTGTCACCCTATTGGCTGTGCAAAATATGTTTTTCCTCTTTTTTTATTCTAGATCATCGTTCTGCTAACTGCACATAAGAATTAGCTGCACATGGTGTACGGGAATGTTTTCCTCATCTACTGAATCCTACGAGGATTATTGTCATCGCACAGCCGGAAGACGCACAGTTTCCGCGGGTAAACAAAAGCGTCGCTTCTCCAGCAGCTGAATTCGATAGACTCTGCTGGTGCATTGAAACAAAACACAAATCAAGACAGGACAGACATCTGCAAGTCGAACCTCTTCCTTACCTGATAAAGCGAAGTAGTGCAGGAGAGGAGAGGAGGGGATCCCTGCCGCGGTTCAGCGGGGCCGGGTTACAGGACAGCCGGGGTGAGGTTGCAGGAATGCTCGGCTCGCTCCGGACTGCTGTCTCCGGAGCTCCTGATGAATAGCGCTGCTGGACCGATGGAGATCTCCGTGTTACTGTCTGCTTCTTATTGCACACTCACACACACACACACACATCCACACACTCGAGTGACTGACTAAAGTGGCCCTTGGCTACAGCAGCTGAACCCTGCAAACCATGTTATCATACAGGCAAGAGGCAGCAGTGATGGTGCTGCGGTGCGGAGATGCTGCTGCTGCTGCTGCGGCTGCTGCTTTCTCTCCTCCAGTGGGGACGGGACAGCAGCGGAGGACAGTGTGCGTGAAAGTGGTGTGCGCCGGTGGAGTGGATTTAAACGGGGGGGGATGGTGTCGTTGGGATTACGTGGTAGGGGTTTAATTAGACAGCGCTGAGCCCATTGGCACCGACGTTGCGCACATCCCTCCTCCTACTTTCCTCCTCCTCCTCCTCTTTCTCTCTCTCCGTGCCTCTGTTTCTCAGTAAAATAGATAGATGTATGTGTCACAACACATAATGATGGAGCACCACGCTGCGTGTATAATAATATTCGCTGTACAACATTTCTGTTCTTAACGAGCATGGACCCGGGCACGGGCACCCACACGAGAAAAATATAAATATGACTGGCTCAAGCAGAGAAAATACTGTACTTACTGTACAGTAATAGCAGCCTGCTATTGTGATATTATACTAGATTAGCAGTTAGTGGAGAGTGTTGTGACATGCACTTCCACTGATGACTGTCAGAGGAGGTCATGCTGATTGTCCAGCAGAGGAGGAGGAGGACAAAAAGTTGGCACATCACAAACCATGTTTTTTTATGGACATCAGCCAAGAGATTCCTCCTCTCCAGAAAAAGGAGTGGCTGTGCGCAGACAGTCAATGGGATGTCACAAGTTGCTACTGACACACATGCTCTAAAAGGACTCTTGCTAACATCCACAAAACTTCAGCTTAAGTGTCCAGTTATAGGACATGAATGAATGGGTTTGGATGGGTTACAGTCTCATCACTGGGGGCACATCTGATATTTTCATCTTTTTCGCATCTCTCCAGTGGAGCGGAGGATGGAGTGATGTTTCATCACAGCATGATTTATTCACTAGGTCTGTCTTTAACTTTTCTGAAACTTTTTGTGATTTTTTCCCTTTTCCTCCAACATTTGCACCACTGTTTCTCTGTTCTGGTGCAAAAGGATCTTCAGATCTGACTCAAACATCGTCCAGTCTGATGTTTATAAGTGATGCTGGGAGAAGCCGAGCACAGGCCCTCACACACACGCACACTGTTCTAAGGGTCCGCCATCTGAGCCAGACATCAGCCGTATTTTGTCACACCTCAGAGCCTGAGGTTTTTTATTAACTCCAAAGGTTGGAAATGACTCACAGCCAGTGGTCTCTCTGGACTAAGTTTGGCTGCTCATTGAAAGGACAGCTGGCCTGTGTAACCAGCGCTATACCCTGAGAGAAAAATCCGAAACGACACATTCCTAAAGGGAAGCATGTAAGAGCTCTGTTCAGCAACGATTTCTTAAGACAGTCGGTGCCTTGATGGATTTTAGACGAGCAATGTGAGGCAGAGGGGTTTTAAGGATGGTCAGCTTCTAAATCAGCATGTGTTGATGATGTCTCATTAGGCCTTAGTCAGTTAGGCAAACTGTTGACGTGGCCAGTGTGTGCTCCCTGTGTGCCACAGTCACCTCTGCTGTGTGATGAATCCTTTGTTCAGGACACAAGCTATAAGTGAAATGAACTGTTTCACAATGTGATTAGAACATCACAGGCAAGAACACACACAGAACATGATGTGGAAGTGAACAGTAATATTGTAAACACAATGTTGAAGCTGCTGCAAATCCAAAGACATGCTGATTAAAAAGAATAATTTATATATGAATGTTATTGCCAAGATATCACACACACTGGCATATAAATGAAGGAGAGGAGCAGGAATCGCAGCAGGGTTGGACAAATCAAACGTAGAATGAGATGCCACTGTGGGATGGCAGGAGTGGAATTACAATTTCCAACGCTCAGCATGGGTTTCAAATTATGCATATGGAGGTGTAGACATTTGAAGTCAGTGGCCCAACGAAAGGAGACAAAATCAGGGTAAAAACTCCACAAGGGACCTTCTCGAAATTGCTTCTTCTTGGCTGTCATATTCGAGAATATTTTAAAATCTAGTGATAAAGTGACAGCAGAATATTCTTGTTCAGTATCATGTTGTGTGGCTCACTTCACTGAAGATCCCATAGGCTTATAAGGAGAAACTGGGGAGGAAGTAAGTTGCTATAACCATGCTACATTCTTTCTAATGGCTACAATTTCTCAACATAATTCAGGCCATAATAACTTCAGTAAGTAAACAATGTCATCCTGTCTGTGAGTCCTCTGACTTGCTCCTCATGGTGTTGGTGCCTTGCTGGAGTCACAGTAATGGATGCACCATAGTTTCTGGTCTGTGTGAGCTTACTTGGCTGCAATCTGTGAGCTGTAGTAGAGTCAAACCAGGGTCTCTCCTGAAACCTGAGGCAGAATGATCATGGAAGTGTGGATGATAGCGTGAAGCCGCGGGTTTGGAAAGTTGTGTTAAAGGCCTGATTGCATGTATGCGTGTGTGTGATCATGCATGGCCTCTTCAGCTCAGAGGGATTAGGATGGGTGGAAGAGTTTTTCTTCTTTGTACTCTTGACCTTTTGATGGAAGGACTGAAGGACTGGACAGTGCTGTCTTTGCCTGTCCAGCTGTTGTTTTGTTTGTCTACACTTTCATGCCTCTCCTTGTCTCACCTCTCCTTTTGTTTCCCTCTGTAGGACAGAGAAAAATATCTGACTCAGCTTCTGCTTATTTCATTAGTTGTTCATAACTCGGACTCTCGGCTCTCTGTCCTGTGAATGAGGACGCTGATGTGATTGAATTACCCCTCCTCCTCCTCCTCCCCTCCTTCCCTCTCTTCCCCCTCTTTCTCCCTCTCTGCTCTTTGTGTACTGTATACTGCTGGCACTTCCCTTCCTCTGAGCTAGAGTTCACTGCTGTTGTTGCACTTTCTCTGGCATTGCGTAATGGTCGTGTTGCGTTGCATCCTCCGTCTCCTCTTCCCCAGGCTGGATGGCCACTGTGGGAAACGGCGGCCCAGAAAGCTGACCTTCATTTCAGTATTCTAGAAAGACTTCCCTGACTGAGCGCGGAGCTCAGGTCCCAACAGAGCATCATTAGACCTGTGTGACCTTTGATGAAGTAGGATAACGTATCTGGGCCCACTTGAGTGAAGACTCAGGCTTAAATGAAGCGAGCAACAGTGGGTTTATTTTGTTATTTATTAATGCTAGTATTTCGGATCTTTGCCGTGCTCAGTGTCGTTCACCTCTGAGGGTTTCAATGCAACTCTGTGACTTAAGCGTAGCAGCTCAACAAAAACAGTTATGATAAAAAACACCGATAGCAATCATATAGGCTATGCCTTCTTACCGACACTCTCTGCTTGCATGGATTCTTTGTATATTTATCTCTAAAACATGTAAGACAAGTCTGTCTCAAGATTTATGCATTAACCTCTGAGACTGAGCCCATGTACAAGTGTATAATAAATGAATTAATTTATGCAAATTAGGCCATACCAACATGACAGCCCATCTTTTGAAACCCATCATGATGATGTTCTCACACCCATCTCAGCACTCATTGGATGCATGATTGGCTTCACATAAACAGAATACATAAAGAACACAGAATGTTTTTGTGCCTTGATGGCTGCTCACATACTGTATGACTCTCTTACTCTGAGTTATTGGCAATTCTTCTCAGAGCAAGAATGTTGTTTTACAGACATACCAAACAGTCTGTAACTCTACTGTATGTTATTAATGATATAAGCAATAAATCATAATCACAAATGTAATGTACCTGTAAAGTAAACCTGGATTGGACCCACTAATACAAAACAAAGTGAGCCTTACAGTAAAGCTTTGTTTTGCAGTAGGTCTAATGAAATAAATAGAATAGTCCAAAGCCAAGAGAAAAATTCTTGGCATCAGTATTGGAACAGCATGCTGTAGATGTGAGCTCAGATCTGTCAAAGGCTCCATCACTGCCAAAAGCAAAAACACAATAAAAAGAAACTCTGTTTATATGGAAGTAACATGACTGTTCTCGACCAATACAACATATAACACTGTGCATATTCAACCTGCCAAATTAGCCAAAGGATGTTCTTTTCCTCAGTTTTACTAAAGTGTTCAGTTCTACTTTCTCCATGCACCACAGCAGCTCCTCCAGCAGCAGGGTTGTCCCTGGAAGATTTCTTTCTCCTGTGTCTTTCCTTCTGGTTTTTCAGTATTTTACATCTTCAGCCTTGAAGGCGTAGGTATCAGAGCTAAGTTTTATTACTGAGCTGAAGTGCTCGAGGTCTGTTGTTCAGCTCCCAGTGCACTGCTGCAGTCAGCAATAAGCCGAACACACTAGACAAACACAGCCTCGGTGCAGTCAGGAAACTGCATCCAGGTTATAGACTACAATTAGGTTGCTAGGGAACAGCTTGGGTCCAGGTTTGATTCTGGCTGCTTATTAGCACTGAAAAACAAAACAACAGGAAACATATATTCAATCATCCAACTAAATTACCTGGCAGCAACTGTTCATGACAGGTCACCAAAGTAAAAAAAAATAATAATGGTACCTGTCAGTGCATTTTCCACTGTTTAATTTGACCTAAGCTCCATGACATGTGGAAAACAAAATCCCTGAATAGAGCCGGACATGTAACTGGATATTTGTCTTTTCAGGAAATACAATGGCAGCAGCATTGCCCTGCACCTCACCTGCATCTCCTGCACAAACACAAGCTCTGCAGGGAGCCCTGCCTCCAAGAACTGAGCAGATATGATGTCAATAACAGTCCACAAAACAGACATGTACTCCAGCTCACACTGACTTTAACTACTATTTACCAAGGGTTAAATGCATCATGGAAAAGCTTGAGCAGCTTGATCACTACATGGCTTAAATATAATATTTCAAATTTAACTAATGTAATGGTTAAAGTCTTTTTATTGATATAGTGTGACTTTGAAGCAGGTTCCTGCCCAGTTCAAACAGGACAAACGTATCTATAACTTATGATGTGTTGGGTTTTCCTAACGAGAGGACCCAGAAGCAGAACAGAGGCAGAGGGTTGCTTAAGTTCAGTTTAATGAGAAAAGAAATAACAAAAGGCGAATCCAAAAGGGATCAGTTCACAAAAGGCTATGCTGTTCGGCGTGGCTGGCTAGGAGCTGGCTGGAGGAGCAGTCAAACAGGTTGGTTTCCTGGCAAAGAGAAAGAGGGAAACAGTCACTGAAAAAGGCTGAGAATGCTCAGATCCACGATGAGGAGAATTAGTTCTCAGGAAAAGCTGTAACTGACGAGTTACCAACTACGTAGACAATCCAGCGTCGAAGCAGAGAAGAGCTCCGGTATAAGTAGAGAGCAGAGATGAAACGAGGTGCAGGTGTGCCAACCTCCAGCCAGCAGGTAACCACGCCCAGCACTTCTGAGGAGAGACATGCCTCCAAGAGGAGGGAGAAAAACAGAAGTCAGCACAATCATGACAACAAATAAGGCCCAATCCCCATATCATAACAGTACCCCCCCCTTAACGAACGCCTCCTGGCGTCCGACCAGGCTTGTCAGGATGCTTAGCATAAAAAGCCCTCAATAGTGCAGGACTGAGGATGAGCTTGCGGGAGATCCAGGAACGCTCCTCTGGACCATACCCCTCCCAATCAACAAGGTACTGGAAGCCCCTACCACGGCGTCGAACATCCAGAATCTCTTTGACCGAGTAGGCAGGGTGTCCATCGATCAGCCGAGGGGGAGGGGGAGGGGGATCAGAGGGAGGGCAGAGTTCACTAGAGCAGAAGGGTTTGAGCAGGGAGACGTGGAAGGTGGGGTGGACCCGGAGGGAGGGGGGCAACTTAAGGCGAACAGAAGTGGGATTGATGACTTTGTCAATGACATACGGTCCAACGAAGCGTGGAGCCAGCTTGCGTGACGCCACCTGGAGGGGCAGGTCGCGGGAAGAGAGCCAAACCTTCTGACCCGGCTGGTAATCCGGGGCTGGCTGCCGAGACTGATTGGCTCTTAACTGGCTACGGGTGGAAGCACGGAGCAGAGCAGCTCTAGCGGTGCGCCAGACTCCTCGACAGCGGCGAACATGGGCCCGGACAGAGGGCACAGCCGTGTCCTCCTCCTGAGCGGGGAAAAGGGGAGGTTGGAAACCATTAGACACCATGAAAGGTGACATACCTGTTGAGGAGTTGGTGAGTGAGTTATGGGCGTACTCCACCCACGCTAACTGAGAGCTCCAGGAGGCCGGATTGCGGGCAGTGACGCAGCGCAGGGCTGTCTCCAGGCTCTGATTGGCCCGCTCCGTCTGGCCATTAGACTGGGGGTGGTAACCAGAGGAGAGGCTGGGGGTAGCGCCAATCTGTTTGCAGAAGGCTGTCCATACCTGGGAGGCAAATTGAGGACCCCGGTCCGAAACAATGTCCACAGGCAACCCATGAAGGCGGAAAACGTGTTGAGTGAGCAGGTTGACAGTCTCCAGGGCCGAAGGGAGCTTAGGAAGGGGAATAAAATGGACACACTTAGAGAAACGATCCACAACAGTTAGTATAGTGGTGTTACCGTCAGAAGGGGGCAATCCAGTGACGAAATCCAAGGCTATGTGAGACCAGGGGCGGCGAGGTATGGACAGGGGATGGAGAAGACCAGAAGGTGCATGATGGGAAGGCTTGCTGCGGGCACAGACAGAGCAGGCATTAATAAACTCACGGATCTCTTGGGACATCTTCGGCCACCAGAAGCGTTGCTGGATGAAGTGGAGGGTCCGGCGAACTCCAGGATGACAGCTTAATTTAGAGGAGTGTCCCCACAGAAGCACTTGGGAACGCAGGTGGTTGGGGACGAAGAGCCGTTTAGGAGGGCAATCGTGAGGAGGAGGATGGCCGACCAGAGAATCCTTGACAGTAGTCTCTATGTCCAGAGTAGCAGCACCGACAATGCAGGAAGGGGGGAGGATGCACGGCACCTCAGGGTTGGGAGGGTCTGGTGAGAACTGCCTGGAGAGAGCATCAGCCTTAGTGTTTTGTGAACCAGGGCGGTAGGTCAGGGTAAAGTTGAACCGACTGAGGAATAGAGCCCATCGAGCCTGGCGGGAATTGAGGCGCTTAGCAGAGCGGATGTAGGAAAGGTTCTTGTGGTCAGTCCAAATCAAAAAGGGAACCTCAGCTCCCTCCAGCCAGTGGCGCCACTCCTGGAGAGCCAGGACCACCGCCAACAGCTCCCTGTTACCCACGTCGTAGTTCTTTTCAGCAGGGGACAGGCGACGGGAAAAATAGGCGCAGGGATGAACCTTGTGATCCTCTGAACTCCGCTGGGAGAGGACTGCGCCTACTCCAGTCTCCGAAGCATCAACCTCGACAATAAACTGGCGAGAAGAGTCGGGGTGGATGAGAATGGGTGCAGTAGAAAACAGAGTCTTCAGGTTAGAAAAGGCCGTCTGGGCCTCCTCTGTCCAGAGGAAGGGCTTAGCAGGGGAGGTTAGGCTGGTGAGGGGAGCTGCCACTCTACTATAATTTCTAATAAACCTTCTGTAGAAGTTGGCAAAGCCCAGGAATTGTTGTAGCTTTTTCCGGGTTTGGGGAATAGGCCACTCCACGACAGCTTTAATCTTGGCAGGATCAGGGATGAGTTGGCCTGTGGCGATGATGAAACCTAGGAAAGAGATCTTGGGCACGTGAAACTCACATTTCTCCCCTTTAACAAACAGTCTGTTCTCAAGGAGGCGTTGGAGAACCTGGCGAACATGGAGGACGTGTTCAGACAGAGAGGGGGAGAAAATCAATATGTCATCCAGGTAGACAAAAACACAGCGGTTGAGCTTGTCTCTGAGAATGTCATTAATGAGGGCCTGGAAAACAGCAGGGGCATTAGTCAATCCAAATGGCATGACGAGATATTCAAAATGTCCTAGAGGAGTGTTGAATGCTGTCTTCCATTCGTCTCCCTCCTTAATGCGAACCAGGTGGTAGGCTGACCTGAGGTCGAGTTTGCTAAAGATCTTAGCATCATGGAATGGCTCAAAGGAGGGATCTATGAGAGGAAGAGGATATTTATTCTTCACAGTGATATTGTTCAACTCACGATAATCGATGCAGGGTCGGAGGGATCCGTCCTTCTTTCCCACGAAGAAGAAGCCAGCACCGACAGGGGAGGAGGAAGGTCGGATGAGGCCTGCATCCAAGGATTCCGTGATGTACCTCTCCATGGAGTCTCTCTCTGGCCTAGAGAGTTTATAGAGCTTGCTTGAAGGTAGGGTGGCTCCAGGTAGAAGGTCGATCGGGCAATCATAGGGTCGATGAGGGGGGAGCGAGGTAGCCTTAGCCTTACAGAACACTGGGGCGAGGTCGTGGTATTCAGGGGGCACCGAGGATAGGTCAGGCGGTTCAGAGACAGCAGGGGGAGGAGAATGAGCGGGAGGGCTTGCAGCTTGGAGACAGTTAGCCAGACAGAAGGGGCTCCAGTTTAGAATAGTACGGCTGAGCCAATCAATATGAGGGTTGTGAGTGACTAACCAGGGAAGGCCCAGAACTATAGGAAAAGCCGGAGAGCTAATAACGAGGAAGGAGAGCGTCTCACGGTGATTACCCGACAGTAGTAGAGTAACAGGGGAGGTACGGTGGGTAACTGAGGCTAGCAACCTGCCATCTAAGGCATTAACTACCTTAGGGGAGACTAGAGGTTTAGTAGGTAGATTGGCTTGGAGGGCAAAAGCTGAGTCTATAAAGTTGTCATCGGAACCAGAATCTACAAAAGCTGAAAGAGGCAGAGTTACATGGGGGAGGATTAAGGAACCAGCTAGCGTAAACTGAGTGAGGGAGGTTGGAGAAGGGGAATGGAAAGGTGTATGGCTCACCAGGACTCCCTCATCTACTGGTGAGCCGGCACTTTTGGGCAGGAAGGCAGGAGATGACCAGGCTCACCACAATAAAGGCAGAGGTTCTCCTGTCTCCTCCTGAGCCGCTCACCAGGGGACAATTTGGATCTGCCTAACTGCATAGGCTCCTCTGGAGGAGGGGAGGAAACAGTAGGTGGTGGGAGAGCGGGTAAAGAAGACACGGAGGAGGCAGGAAGCCTGGGGTTAGGAGGAGAAGCTAGCCTAGGAGGGGCGAAGCCCTTCTCTCTCTGTCTCTCCTTCAGCCTAGCATCTATCTTAATAGCCAGAGAAATAAGAGAATCTAAGGGGCCAGGGTCCTCCCTGAGGGAGAGTTCGTCTTTAATTTTATCAGATAGACCCTTGTAAAATATTCCCTTAAGAGCCAATTCATCCCACCCAGACTCAACAGCTAGGACGCGAAAATCTACAGAGTAGGCCGCAACTGAACGTGAACCCTGACGGAGATCGAGCAGGCGTATAACTGCCTCTTGGCCCTGCAAAGGGTGGTCAAAAATCTTACGCATCTCTGCCAGGAAAGAGGGGTAAGAGCGAAGGACAGGTGAATCACTCTGCCAGAGGGCAGTAGCCCATTGACTAGCCTTGCCCCGCAGTAAATTAACCATATAGGCCACCTTAGCCTCATCTGAAACATAGGAAGATGGTCGCTGACTAAAAACCATAGAGCACTGAAATAGGAATTGGTTACACGACCCTACATCACCAGCATAAGGCTCAGGGGGAGGAACAGATGGCTCACGTGTAGTAGGTAAGGCAGGCTCAGCAACCGAAGGAGGGTTAGCAGGTGGTGTTTGCTCCTCACGGTCTCTCACGCGTCCTGAAAGCAGGTTTAGCTGGGTTAGCATGGAACTCACGCTGGCTGACAGGCTGCGGAGGTTGTCCGAGACGTCCTGAATTTGGGCCTCATGTCTTCTTAACACGGCTTCCTGAGCGCTGAGAGCTTGAGCGAGTGACTCCGAGTCTGCTGGGTCCATGCTGGCTGGATTGTTCTGTTGGGTTTTCCTAACGAGAGGACCCAGAAGCAGAACAGAGGCAGAGGGTTGCTTAAGTTCAGTTTAATGAGAAAAGAAATAACAAAAGGCGAATCCAAAAGGGATCAGTTCACAAAAGGCTATGCTGTTCGGCGTGGCTGGCTAGGAGCTGGCTGGAGGAGCAGTCAAACAGGTTGGTTTCCTGGCAAAGAGAAAGAGGGAAACAGTCACTGAAAAAGGCTGAGAATGCTCAGATCCACGATGAGGAGAATTAGTTCTCAGGAAAAGCTGTAACTGACGAGTTACCAACTACGTAGACAATCCAGCGTCGAAGCAGAGAAGAGCTCCGGTATAAGTAGAGAGCAGAGATGAAACGAGGTGCAGGTGTGCCAACCTCCAGCCAGCAGGTAACCACGCCCAGCACTTCTGAGGAGAGACATGCCTCCAAGAGGAGGGAGAAAAACAGAAGTCAGCACAATCATGACAACAAATAAGGCCCAATCCCCATATCATAACATGATGGACATAAATTCAGAGATTTTGGGCAGGCGTTCCAAGTTCCAAGGTGATCCAGTATGAAATCACTCACTGGTGCCTCTGATTATTTATCTCTGAGTGCCATTAAACATGGCTGAAGGTTTAATTTAGATCTAAGAAGAAGTTTCCTTCTGCTTTTTTTCAGTTTGTGTGTCAGCTGTATGACAGGTTGATGCAACAGCAGAAATAAATGTGTGTCCATGCCGACAGGCTGTTATTGTAAAAATGTCCGAGTGAGATGGATAAAAAGTCAAATGTTTTGTCAAATATGGAAAAAATACATGTTCAGCAGTGCTGAATCCTGTCTGGTCTTAGTCAGCCTGAGAAGGATACCTAGTAATTGTAACTTCACTGACCAGATGATTTGCCAAGAGGAAAACCTCCAAACCTGTCTGCTGTATATGTGGCAGCTTATCCCGCACCTGTGTGCAGATAGAGGGATTATAGCAGAGCTATTTCTGACAGAGGAAGAGGGACTTTTTTTTCTTTTTGAAATCACCCCTGGAAGCTCATACATCTTGGTTTAAATATGCAGGCTCTTCGTGTAGTGAATCGTGACTGTGTGAAACACAATAAAAAAACAGTCAAAACACTCGAACCAATTAAGAGAAGCAGTGGATACATAATGCCCAGTGGAATGAGTCAGAATTTAAAATGGCTTCACAGGTTCCCGTTTCAGTGATTCATAACTCCTCGGGCCTTCGCAGACTTAAACACTCGTGTCCAGCCAGACGGAGACGGCCAGTTTTAATGCACCTCTCACTAATGCTTTGACTGCACACTGTAATGCTTCCCGTTAATCTCCTTTGGCTGTGAGGAGAGGATGTTCTCACCTGTAAGATCAACACAGAGAGACTTAATGACTGTGGAAGAGAAGGCAGGGAGCTGTGACTGAACTGATGATGATGAATGACTGCCTTTAATAATCTCCACAGAGACAGAGACAGCTCCACTTCTAACTTACCATTTTGATATATTTGACATTCAATAAACAATATAATTGAGGTGATATGTTTCATTCTTTACACCTGATGCTCTCCTGTAACCCTCCATAGAAGAGCGCTTCCCATCCCTAGAATAATCTGCGCCTGATCATATAAGTTGGCAGATGGTCCAAGGTCTTCTGACACCAAGGTGAAAAGCTTCCGCATTTTGCTCTCCACTAATGAAGCAGAAGGAGAGCGTTGGTGCTGTGATGAAGAGTGTGATCTTTCAGATGAAGGCGCAAGGCTGCAAATGGAGAGTGTTCATTTGTAAATCGCCCGTCGGCCCCATCATGACTGAACTTTCAAGTTATAATGAGGGTTGTTTTTTTTCTCTCACTCTGAACATCTCTGCCATTCTTTGAAAGCACTCACCTCATACTGAGATGACAACACTTCGAAAAAATTGAGGAAATTACTTCCCACCACACCAGTGGATATTGGTGATGAATTATCCTTTTAACCCATCAGCCTAAATTGTTTGTGTTTTAGTTCACTTAGCAGCTCCACTCGAGAGGAGATGGCGAGATGCCCAATGCTACCAACACCATCTAATACACTGATACTAGTGCAGTGTATTGTGTTCAAGGATGCTTTATGCAGGATCACTGTCCAATAAACCTGTAGCTGTTAAAAACCAGAGACCTGTGAGGTTCAGCTCAAAGTGACCTTTAATTATACAAGGCCACGTTCGGTGATCGTAGAAAATGAAAATAATCTATGATTATGTTTATATCTAAACCAACATCTCCAGTCAGAATATGTTTTTTTTCATCCAGCCTCTTCAACCCATCTGAGCAGGCTGAGGTGAGGCAGGCAGAGAAAAACAGAAAAATAAAAGTTAAATTAGTAATGTGGCCTGGGTCTGCTGGCATGAGGAGGGAGGATTGTGTAATATTGATGAGTTGAGTGCAGCGTGAATGACTCATCTGTAGCTGGAGATACAGAAGCAGAGCGTGCAGTACAAGTCATGACTTTATATTTCTCTAGCTCAGAATTTTCAAATCAACGCAGAGCAACATGTTCTGAATGGATTAGTGAGAATCTCAAGAATCTATGCTGTGCTGAACGGCAAACAGCACGAACTGTATCAAAGCTTTCTGTAAAAAACAAAACAGAAACGACCACTTGGAGCAGCCATTTTGCTACAAGTAATCCCCATGGGGATCCTTCACCTTGTAATAACCATTACGTCAGCTTACTGTTTGTTTAAATGTGAAAATAAAGAATCAAATGAAACACCCAGCTCATACATCCATCCATCCATCCATCCACCCAGCTCATACAAATACAAGTAAAACTGAGACAATACAAAAACCTTACGGGCAAGGTTTTAATGAGAAATCTGGTGACTTGAAAAATCCTTATATTGAAATCCTTTGTTAGGCAGCTGCAGGGCTACATTACCAGAAAATGGATCAATATCTAAATCAGCATCGATCCTGACTAAGCATGTTTAAGACACAATGTCAGACATTACTCTGATCAGGAGTGACCACTTCCAGTATACTACATGACTGAATTCATAAGTGCATTGCATACAAAGTATCACTGAGTTAATAAGGCAACCTGTGAGTCATGCTTCTGGAACTGTTTATTAAAGGGGGGGGGCATGCACAAATTATTGAAAATTATTACTGTGATGCATGATTGTAGCTACTTGTCGTATGATGACATGGTTTTGGACCTCACTAAGCTCATGCAATTATCCAGGTAATGGGCCACAGTCTGCAGTGATGTACTTACTTCTAATGTTGTTCTCTTTTTCTTTTCTTTTTTTTTTTTTTCCGAATGGTTTCGGCTGGTTGCTAGGCTACACAGAGTCCGGCACAAAGTATGCCCCCAAAATATGAGTGAAAATATGATGATTGTTCATCATTTTGACTTATGAGCTGATGAGTGTGAGGTCTGATCCCTAACTCACAAAAAAACCCAACATGTGTATGTGTGGATCTACTTTGAGAGCTCATAAAACAGCTAGATGTAGAAAATCGTAAATCCCTGGGCTGATTACCATCACTCAACATCCATTTGTCTTCTGTCACTTCCTGTTGGTTTATGTGCTGCGCTGATGTCCCGGGGCAGGCTTCAAAATGGCCAATGTACTGTAGCATGCTAATGAAGTGAGAATCCAATATTTCAGGATCCATTTTTGAGGCCTCCAGAGGTCGCAGCTCATTAATTCGGAGTGTAGAAATGAAATCAGGTGTGTGTGTGTGTGCAGACACTAATATACCTATAGACACATCGTCCTATATGGTTTGCTTTTCTGCTTTATTTTTAAGCAACTCGTGGATGCAAATAGAAATGACTTAGGTCTGTGACCTACAGACATGACAGTAAAATCCAGCTTTAACTGACCCCATTGGACTCTGGTGGGGATCAAGTCTTACGTCCAGCTGCAAAGCAAATAAGGAGAAGCATGATGTAATCCATGACTTTTTTTTTAAACAAAATCAAGTTGGTGACTGAGTGAGTAATGAGTCCTTGGATTTTAAGGTGGACAGTTCAAGAAACAAATTAAAGGCAGTACAGACTACTTGTCATCTCTTTGTCCTGCTGACCTGAGACAATGTGCTTTTGGTCATTCCATTTTGTGCGGTCCACACATACACACACACTTCTACTACAGCACATGCGATAACCCCATTCTGACCACATTATTCTTCTCCCCTTAATCCGTCCCACAAGGCTCTACCTCCAAGACAAATTGTTGCAATCTCACCAATGTTTTTTCATTTATCTACCCTTGGGAGGACATCTGGATGTTGAAACACACAGTCTCATGCATAGATAAGCCTGTCTCATGACACAACATTTCCCGTTTATCTTAATTCCATGCGACCTAATAAAACAATATCCATATCAGCCTCAAACAAAAAAAGATAAAGGTGTTACAACCACAGAAGAAATGTCTCCCCTAAATTAATTCTTGTGTTTTTGTACATTCATTAGCATAATCCCAGTCAGAGGCAGGTCACCCAGCAGCATTTTACAATAGCGACTCATTAGCAACTGCTGTGGACAGTTGGTGACGCATCCTAAGTGATGTCAGCAGTGATGTGTATCTGAGCGTGTGGCAGTTGAAAGGGATTATTTAGTGTGTCAGTGTGCATGTATGAATGTGTACACAATAAGTCTGTTGATGAATTTAGAAAGTGCATGTGTATTGCATATTGGATGTGTGTGTGTGTGTGTGTGTGTGTGTGCTTTCGTTTCAATCTGTGGCATATCCCTTTACACAGTCCTCCCAACCAGAGCTCAGTGTGGTGAACTTGACACATCTATTATAGATAAGCGGTAATGCACACTTTGCCTGAGTGTGTTCCCGAGTGACACCATTAAAGATGAAAATATTCTGGGCTTCGTTCACAGGAACATCACTTAATTACTGCAGTATTTCCCTTTAAAGTTTCAGTCTGTTCCCAGTGACTTTTTGGAGGGTTATAAGAAGAGTCACAGAGAGTGTGTAAATGGGAGTGTATAAGAGCCCAGCTCAATGATGGAGAGAGTTATCTAATTATTGAATTCCTTCACCAGCTTCACACTGAGTGACGGAGAGGTCTTCCTGACCTGTAGCTAATCTGATGACTGATCACGTCTTTTATCACCTCATGTTTTATCTTCATATATATATATATATATATATATATATATATATATATATATATATATATATATATATATATATATATATATATACTCAGCACACTCATAGTTTGCAGCTACGTGGATTCAGACATTGCCATTCATAACACATGGCCACAATAGTGAAGCTGTGTTCACAGACATTATTAGAATTCTCAAACTTCATCTAAACACACTAGCAAAGAGTCTGAGGTTAAAAATGAATTGAGAACATTCTCTGGGAGGTAGGAACAGACTGAAAGTTTTATTGTAGTGTTTGGTATGTATGACATATTCTTGTTGAGAGCTCTTCCATTCTTGGCATAGTGTTAGTTGGGAGACAGTAACAATCTAAAAGCCAAAACTATGTGTGAACAAACCAACTTCACAGAGACATTCCTTTTTTTTTTGAAGGGGAAAAGTAAGAAAATGTACTTATTTAGATTTTTTTTTTTACAATTTTGTCTTTTGTTAAGTCTTATTAGTAGGAATCTTTTTGAATTCCTCCCCATTTAGGACCTAAAGTGATTCAAGCCTGATTTGAAATTTGAATCAACAAATATATCTACATTTTTGTAACCTGGTACAGGAGGACTATGAGTAAGACTCCATTCAGACATGTGTAATCGATCCGGCTAGAGCGATATTTCTCAATCTGAACAATGCAAAATCTAGTTAAAGCTGAAATGGTCTCAATCCGGCTAGATCCACCTCTGGGAGGTGGGTTGAGCTGGATTTGTTAAAATGTAGCTACGGTCTGAATGCAAATGCGTCTAGCGAATCTAGTCAGCGACATCAGACTTACAGGTTCATGGGGCAGTATCCAGAGTTGCGTACAAAAGCCCTCCGTCAAACTACGAAAGCTTTGCCCCGAGTGTATTTTAGACATGGCTACAAAGGAATCAACTGCGTTCTGGACCACAGAGGAAACGGAAAGAATGAATGAAATGAACAAAACCGCTCGACTTGTGCACACCATGTCATACCTCGGCCTGTTTGGAGGACAGCAAAGATGCCAGATTGAGGGTTTTTCATTTTTATTTTCTCTGTATTCCCTGCTGAAGCACCCGTCTTGCCTCTGTCTATTATTTTTTTGTTTGTCTTTTACCCTCACAGTCATCCCATAACCTGGTAAGATGTTTTCTCCCTTTCCTCCATCACATGCCTCTCATTCATTTCTACTTCCTGCCTATTTATCTGCATTACAAATTCTCTTGGAGACCATTCATTAGCCATAATTTGATATTTCCCCACCTTCTCTCCATTCGAGGATAGAGCCCTTTCGCCTACAGCTTCAATTATGTATTCTTTGAATGACAAAGATTTTTATAAAGACATATTGTGACTCATAACATTCAGCTTTATGATGATGAACTCTATGCAATTTGCTCTAAATTCATATACATCTCTTGGTGTATTTGCTCAATATTGCCTCAGGTAGGTTGAACACACATGCACACAAACACACACACATGCACACAATGGCTAAAGGCCACAGCCTGCCTCTATTGTGTTCTGTGATGCTGTGCATAAGCTCATTTTGCCCTTTAGCTGATTGCTATCTGCTCATTTGGTTCATTTAACATGTAATAAAAGGCTTTCTCCAATGAACAGCTTAAAAATACACACACGCAGGACGGGGATCGGACAAAAACCAGAGGATCTCTGCTTTGCCAACACTAAGCACTTTGCTATGGCAACCATTCTCAAGCTGGGCCCCGACAACAGCCCCTGTGGGCCCTAGCAGCCCTTTTCTCTAACACACATGTAAGGGACATTTTATCATTAGTCAAAGTATTGCTAAAAATACATTTTTCTAGCACAAGAGATTGTACAGATGACTGCTGCTATGGCCATCTATGCTCTGCTCCCTGACAGACATCTTGATATCTCTGGATATTACCTGAGAATAATTCATTTTATTTCTCCTAGGAAACTGCTAGGACACCTACCCTTCCAACAAATGAGGCCCACATTTGAAGTGGATACCAGTGGGGAGACATTTTAATGAATTAATATGCAATGTCCCAATTAGCCTCTGAACTACAATAATTATCACACACACACACACACACACACACACACATTTATACGCTGGAAATCGGGACATCCCATTGCGCAGTTCTGACAACCCAAAAGGATTGCCGGACTTATTTTTAAGCTTGAGGAGGTCAAATGTTTCCGATTTGTTCTCCCCGCACATTAATTAGCTAGAATTCGCTTGCGTAAAGAATGTGATGTGACAGATGAGTGGTCTGATAACTAATTCCTCCGATCTTACCTCCGGGGGATGTGTGTGTGTGTTTGTTTCCAACTTGTGATTACCATAATCAGCTTATGTTCATGCTGAGAGTCAGTAAAGGCTTTTTCCTCTTCTTTAAGTTGGACTTTTATTTTTAAATTATTTGAATAAGATTGAGAGGATATGGTGAAGTGCTGCTGACTATTGATTAGGTGTGCAGCCAAACATAAGCTGTGCCTGAATCCATTAAATGAACAAAGGATTGGCTTAATTGATAAAAATGAATCAAGCTGCACATTAAGTCAATATTTTATCCAACTGGTATAAAGCAAGGATGTGTAATTGTTTATGCTGTTTTTCAGCAACAGTCTATCTGATCTCAAATAATTGCATCACTTTCATGTATGAAGTTTCCTGCCCTTTATTTTTGCAAAAACTAAATAACTAACTGCCTATCTGCCATGCTTTCATTATACATGTGGTTCAGTACAGCACCCTGTGAGGGGGGGAGGGTGCTGCTAAAAAATGAATGATTAGAGAGGGGCTCGGAGAGGGAGTAAACAAAGTGAAGTGATGTACACACACACACATGGATGGAGTGATGGAAGGGAGATGTCTGAGTGAGTCAAAGCAAACATGACAGGACAGAGTCGCAGGCAACGACTAGACTGGCTGACTGGCCTTTGGCATCTCGCACACTTTAATTAAAATAGATTGGCAATGGAGAGAAGGAGAGAGAGAGAGAAAGAAAGAAAGAAAGAGGAGGAGACTGTTACTATGGAGACCAAGTTTGGGGAGATTGAGATCTTGAGTCATCTTAAAGGGGGAGAGAGCAGTACAGTATAATCCACTGTATGTCTCTTTATGATTATGATTCATTGAAGTGAATGTTAATTGCACACATGACTGTATATTTACAGCAACCTTTATGGCTGAAAACAATCATCTATTATGTTTACATGAACCCACATTATTATTTTCACAGCTGTGTGTATCTATGTCTGTGTAAGAAAAGGTGTGTGTGTTAACTGTAACATCCTGGCTCACAGACTACAGTGGTGGTGTTTGGCAGAGTCTCCTCAACTCCCCCCTCCCCCCTCTCCCCCTATTGAGCCTTGGAGGGAGGCTGGGAGCAGTTCATCACTCACACAGGATGGGGGTGATTACTTGGCTACTGTATTCTGGGTCCTGGATCTAAATATAGCAGCACTGTTGCACTGGGGCAGGGCCAGGCTGCTGGGAGGATGATGATGAAGGCATGTGGTCATCATTGATTTTTCAGGGGGCACGACAGCTTATTAACGTTTATGCAGAGAATGCAATGCATTAGCAGATACGGGAACTTCCCAATGATTACACATGACAACACAAGTTGATTTTTTATTTTATCTGATAGATATGTTTATCCACACGTTTTGAGATAAAACAGATGCTTCCACTAAAATAAACATGTTTTACTTCTTTCATTTCAACAAGGTACTTCTGCTGCTGTTCTTGGCCGCCGTCTTGACATTTTCTAGTCTGACCACTAGAGGGCAAAAACTGTAAATCTTATTCTGCTTGTTAAACCATGATGACAATTGTCATGTCTAAACACAAACTATTATAAAATGACCTCACTAGCTATGCAGGGCTGTGCTATGAGGGAAAAACGCAATTCCCAAACCTACAGTTCCTTGAATGGCCACTAGAGGCTGAGACTTTTATTGTTTTTGGATTCATCCTGACAGATGATATTTAACTGCTGGCTGGTAGTGTAAATGTCAGATAGATTCATCTACTGGGAACAGAGGGATGCATGCACACAGTGTGCACACAGTGCACAGAGTTCGGATGATGTTTGAAGTGTCCGTGATACACACACAGATTTAAAGCGCAGATAATTGTGTTGACATTCTGACTGTTGTGCAGTGCATTTGACAGGACAGCTCCTTCAAACAGGCCTGACAAATGCACTGCAATATCATCTCTGGTATGCAGCCGAGAGTGCCACCTCTTTCTGTTTGAAGGGCCATCGAGAGAATCGATATCACAGGCAGTGGCAGGTGAGGTTTCCACTGGGGGTTTGTGATCTGTTGCTAGAGTGCTATATAGGAGCAGAAGAAGCTGTGCGATCCAGCCTGTTGCCGGGTAGGTTTAGAACAACGTGTCTGGTATGCCATCCTCAAGGGATAGTCGGCATCTCTTGTGAGGATGAGGCTTTGCATCAACTGTGGATGCAGGTGATATATCACAAACCTTGTTTATGGTCCCATTAATCATATAAATTGTGTTCAAATGCTCACATCATAGAAGCCTTATGCAACCTGGAAGACTCAAATAAAAGTGAGAAAAAATGTTTATTCTTTTTAACTCTCTCCTTAATTCAAATTCATTATCAGAAAAATTACACTCTAATTATGAAGCCAATTTTAGTCATCACATATGAGTCAGCAGGTCTCTGCAAGCAGTTGCCTAAAGCAGTCTGCGGAGATATTCATTTCCTTTATTTAGCATGCGAAACAGTAAGGAAAGGATTTCTGTTTGTACTTTTTGAATAGGATAAATATCAGTGACTCAAGAAAATGATACATACACACATCTTATATGGATGAAACCATGGGTTGCTAGTGTGAGAAGCTGCATGGGTGAAGGATTGAAATGTTACGTGCTTGGCCATGTGTCAGCAGCAAAGTTCTCAGCCCCCATCCACCTCTCCACCTCCTGTATAGTTTTGGCAGCCGTTACACACACCCACTACTGCCAGATGTGCCACCCTGGCCATGCGATGAAGGTAAAAAATATGATTGTGACAATGTTTATGTTTACAAATCTAAACATTTTCCTCGCCAACCTGTTGCTGCCCACTCCATCGTTTCACTGATCAAAGTCCAGTTAACAAATGTGTGCATCACCACACCATTTATTGAGCTGTGGTTCTTAAAGACTGTGCATGGCATTTAAAACACCAGACTGATCGATGTACACATGGGCCGCAAGTATGTGCTGGTCATTATCAAGATGTTCACCCACCCAAGGAGGAATTAACGCCATCCAACCTAAACACAACTCATTGCCCGAAGGCCACGAGAGGTGTACATGGAAGTGAATCCTGTTCAATTTCACACAGCACACACACACGGCACAAGTAAGATTGAATCAGGGACCCTATAGGACACATGATGACGTCTGAAAATTAATCATGTTCATGTTCATTTTACTTGCGAGATCAGAGCCAAAATTGCCTTACATATCATTATCCTGCTACTGATACATACTGAATATTGTTGAATATTAACATGCTATGTCTAGTTTGAAAGCTTAGATCCTGCACAATTCAATTGTGCAGGTAAACAGACCTGTGTTGAGCAAACGCTTAGGGGTATGTGGAAGCGTTCCACACATATGCACTAGGAAACAGGATGGTGATCTCCTGACAGCTATTAAGAGCTAATTAATTGCTAAATGCTCCATTATGTTCATCAGCGGATTGCGTACTTTGTCTGCTGGTGAACTTTTCGCCAAACAGCTGCCTGCTGCAGCCGAAAAGGACCCTGTGAGTGTGAACCAGAGCTGTGAAACTGACGGCCCTGGGCAGGACATTTAGATGATAATATGATTATTATTCTACATTATAAAAGTGTAAAACCTCCTGTGTAAAACAATGGCAGGAGTGAAGCACTTCCACAGCCTGTGTAGTTCAGCCATTTGCAGCTCTGCACACTCAGCCGAGACCCCGCTGTCCTCAATAAGGGTAGAGAGGGCTGAGTGTGTGTTTGTGTGTGTGCGCTTACAGAGCAGTTGTGCATCTGCTCGTTGTGCTGCGTGTGCCGTCATGTGTGTGACAGGCCATCAGTCATGATTGGATCCCTGTACTGAGGCGGGTGAGAGGACTCGCTGCCAGGTGGCCCTCAGGGGACAGAGAGAGAGAGATGCAGCATGGCAGTGATGGAGCGAGGCGTACACGAGGTTCAGTGAGTGTGCGTTTACAGTGTGTGTGTGTGTATGTGCATGTAAATGAATGAATGTGCAGAGCTGGTGGGTTGTACCGGTTGTTGTTGGAGTGACAGCAGGCTGCTTCATCTGCTCAGATGGGAGAAACACACAGAATCAGCCAGCATTAGCTCTGTTTGGTTTTGTTTTTTTCACACTTTTTTTTTTATATAGAATTTGTAATTTAAATCTTTTCCATTTTACCGTGTCTTGTCTGTAATTCACAGTCTGTTTTTTTTTATTCTGAGGTTGGAGTTATCACTACTATCAGGTCATTGTTTAATTGAAGTTATTGGCTTGGGAACAAGCCCACTCCTCCGTGAGTACCTTTGTATACAGGTGAGTCTGCTCCTCCCCTTTTGCTCTATGCTCCTCCCCCTTTCAGTAGCAAACATCTGTGCAGCACGCTGCCAGGCCCTCTAGCATATGCTCAGTGGCACACATCACCGGCCTCCACGTTCCCAAAGTTCCCGGAGGGACCGCAGCTTTCAGCAATCTTCTCAGGATCACCCTTGCCACTCTGAACGCCGACAGAGCTTGCCGCCTCCCAAACGCCCATCAGGCCGCTCTCCTTGTTGGCCGCTTCTCCTGCACTCTCCACTCTCCGGACAGCCGTCCGCCTCCCGCACGCCCTCAGGAACACATTTGTTTAGCCAGACCGACAACAAAGCTGAAGTTTTCCGGCTTGTAAGACCACCTCCATCCATGCAGTCTCCTGTTTCGGCCCGACACTTGCCAATTCACCTTACTGACCCTACGCTGTTCAATGACGTCACCATTCTGTCAGCTTCTCCGCCTGCTCCTCTAGCTGCAAGGAAACATTAACTCTTTCTACACCACAACCGTCCTGCTTCTCTGTCTCTCCCTTCTTCTTTCCCCAACTCTCATTCCTTCCATCCCTCATCCATTTCCTTCAACTTTCCCTACCTTCCACATCCTGTTGAAATGTCAAATGTGTTTTATTGAGAAAAAAAAATTAAATAATTATTAATAATGATAATCTGTAGCTACATGCATCATCCTAATCCACCTATTCAACCCCCCCGCCCCACCTCTCCTCCTCAGGTTCCATAGGCACCACCACCACCTTCAGCTATTCATCCCGTTCACCCTCTACAGGTTTCACTGCACACTGACCTTGCCTCGCTCATTCACCATTCCATAACTCCTCTACTAGGGAATTTCCTACTCCACTGGGAATTCTCTGTGTCAGCGTCATTGATTATGTCCACCAATTATGGAAGGCCTATAACACATCCAGTCCTCCTCCTTCTGTGGTGTTGCCCACGCTCATCCTCCCTCTTCTCACAAAGGGTTCATGTCAACACTTCCTTCAACATCAGTACCCAGACCCCAATCAACTTCTTAACCCAAGGTTTCCACCCAGGCCTGGAAGTTCACCCCGCCTCTTTCTTCCCAGCTCCTAACCTACTGTCTGCTCAGCCTACAGGATAGCTCCATTCTCCTCTCTCCCATTTTCCCAGCTCTCTGTCCAAAGCTCTTAGTCAGATCCTTGTCAATAATCATCTTCTCAGTGTCATCCTGTTTCTCTTGACAGTTTCTCAGTTCAAGCATTCCTCCCATTCCCATTTGACCCTTTCATCCCTCACCTATCGACCCCTCCTTCCCTTCAAGTCTCTTTTCCATCCATACATCCTTAACGTTTCAGTAAAGTCGTTAAATCCGTTGGGCATGGCCTTGTTAGTGAACTAAGGTTAAACCTAACCCTAACGGTGATGATATTGATGTTATAAACATTTTTAATCCTGAAGTTAAGTGTTTACATTTTGAGATATTTAGCCCAATTTATTATTTTCTAATTTTCTAATATCAAACATAACTAAGAAGATAATCACCAAACTTTTATAGTACATTTCCATGGCAACACTGTCAGTACAGAAACATAATGACGGAAAAAAAGTTAGTACATGTTAGTTAAGCTAGTAAGCAGAGAAATCATTAGTGTAGCAAATACTGTCTGGAAATTTATGAATGTTCATGTAAACCAACCTGCTTAGAAAAAGGTTAACCTTTACTGTTTTGATGAGTAGTCACTTTGAGTGCAGCTCCACACACTCCATTCATTCTACAACTTTGGAAATTATGTGAAATGACTTAAGTAAGCAATAGTTTACTTAATGAAGCACCTGCAGCTGTAGGTGTTGGAGCTCAAATCGTGCTACACCTCTGATATGCTAGCTAAGGATTGTGGGTGATTTGAGGGATATGGTTGCTGGATTAATCTGAAGCAATTGAATTATCTTATATAAGTTAGAAGTTAGCCTACAGAACATCAGACTGTGTGTTTGAGATCATCTAGTAGTATCAAGACGTCTTTTTACTGTGAAAAAAACAGAGGTACAGTATACCATCTGGTGTCGCTGAAGTGCTGGCATTTAACTCGGGCTAATTAGACACTTCCACTGTTTTTCTAGGAACCAGTGAATTTCTTACTCATGTCTCCTCAGCTTTTGGTCTGGTAGAAAGGGTCAGCTCCCCACAAATGATGTAATGCACTCTGAATTTACAAAAAAAAATGGAGACTCTGGTATATGGCTGCTATAATCACTGCTGATCGAAGAGATAATGTCTCCACTAATGGCCTTAATGTGCAGACATTAGCAGTGTGTGTTTGTGTGTTTGTGTATACAGCAGCAGAGTTAGTATCATGTCGTTTTGTGTGTGTGATGACACACCAACACAACACAGCAGATCAGTGTTTGACATGTGAAGACTAACAACTATATGTTTGCCTGTATGTTACATAATGTTTTTATTGCCTCCTCAAATTTTAAGTCATGGATCTAAAACCACCATTTGTGGCAACAAAAATAATGTTGAAGTCTATCCAAGTTGCTTTTCTGCCATTTTTATAGTGACACACACTAGTTCCAATCTTTTAATGCAATTGGGACCTTGAACCAAGTATCTACCAGCATGGAGGAATTATAACATTCACACATGTGAGCTTCCAAAGAACATATTAGAGTGTTCTTTGGGGTCAATGTGAGGGTAAAGTGGCCCCGCTGACAGGAATGTACTCCTATCAGCTACAATTATCCTGTGTCTGTCTGGCTAATTACTATAACTGCTGGGTGCAAAAAGCCTTATCTGATATTCTAATATCACACACAGCAAGACTGATGTTTGGCCGAAAATTGGCCAGAAAAATAGTGTGTAGATTAGAATAGTGTGTGGATTGGAGTGAAAAAATAAAATAAAAAATACCGACCTGATGAAACAAAGAGGGTGTTATAGTATACACATTCATTTTGATTCCTTGTGATGGATCCTCCACTCCACTCCACTATGTGTCTGAGATTCACTGTACTTTTTTTATTTTTTGTTTTTAATTTTTGTTGTTGTCTCGTCAACTTGAAGCAAAGTTCCCCCACGCAGCAGCGGCTGATGTGATTGCAGCGCTAAGTCGTGCATTTCCTTGAACATAGTAATCAGTAAAGTGGCAGCTGTGCAGGCAACGTGCTGTAATTTATTCATATGCTGGTTGAACAATGTGTTTTTGGATCTGAAAAAATAAAAAAATGACAGTTCTGACAGTGTAATTTCTTCCTGTGAACAGGCTTGTTTTTCCAGGGGCCCTGACACTCATTAGAGGACGAGCTCTTTTTTAAAAATTGTGTTGGGTGTAAATGACACAGGCTGGAAATTAAAGCAGTGTTTTTTTTTGTTTTTTTTTTTCCCTTTTTAAAAAAGCAAATAAAAATGGTAATATGTTTGTTCCCAGCTCTCGTTTTCAGAGAGGAGTACTCAATTTATAGGCCTATGCCCGACATGATTTGTTGTTTGTAACATCAGCTGTGGTGATTAGAGATTAATCAGAGCCATTTTTTTGCTTTTGTTGTGCAGTTAAAAAAAAGTTTAGTTAGAAATAAGGAGTTGAAACAAAGGGAAATATTTATCTTTGCTCACAAGTCCATTGCTTCTATCCAAAGCTAACAAAACGTGGTTAAGAAATGAAGGCTTTGGCTTAGGCTTAGCAATAATGTTTATTTGCACCATAACCAGTCAGACCACATGGCTCCACTTCCATGGATGTGTTGTGTGAAGTACAGGAGCCAGCAATCTCATCACATTTCCCCTTCTAATCAGTCTTCTGTCCCTCAGTCCTTTTGATCCTCTTGTTGCTCACACTTCCATCAGCCTTATCTCTGAGGGTCTGTCAGTGCTTAGCAACATGCCTCACCGCGCATTCAGTCAAGTGTTTCCTATGTGTGTACGCACACACTTCATGTGACACTTCAACTGTACACCCTGGGTTGAAATGCCTCAGGTGTGAGAACACAGTGGATGACTTGGTGTACTTGCTTTTTATGGATGTTTTCAAGTGCTTATATGCACGACTGACTGACTGATGATTCTCCCTCTCCTTTAATCCTTTTTCCACTTTTATCGATTTCCTTCTACATTCACCTTTTCCTCCAAATTTTCTTTCCTTCCTTCCTCTGCATTCTGGATCACGTAGCCATGGAAACACTGTTGAAGTGTGCGTTTTGATTTTGTAAAAGCCAATCCATGGATTACTTGCCTACCTTCTGCACACACACACACACTAGAACTTTCCTGCTGCCATCTCTACCGTTATTTCTCTTGAGAGAGAGCCTTAATCTGTTACTATAGATACCAAGATGGGGGGTGGATCCAAGGAAACTTTGAGCCTCTTAAAAGACATAAGCATGACAGATCGAGCATTTACAAAATTATCCTCTTTTCCCAGTTCCCAGTTCGCTATGGGTTTTGCGAACTGGGTCAAACGGAGTAGGAGGAGCAGATGTATATATAGCTAATCACGTATTGTGGGGTTAGTGACGTGTAGCGAGGTGTGGCCTGTTCCTGAACCCAAGTTTAAAAACTTCATTTATTGCTCCTGACGTCTGTAACACTCACAGCACTGACCAAAATTTAAAAAAAACCTACTGTTATGTGGACAGCCACATATGTATTTACTTAGCCTCTATTTTTCTGGTTCCCTGTCCAACCTATTAAGTATTTATAAAGTCTGATGAAGGCTGATAAGGTCAGATATTGGACTGCATTGGTAAAACTGGAAAGAGTTATGTTTTTGTGCTAAAAAGTTGTATAGTGCTTTTTTCCTACCTACCCAAAGGTACTCAAAATGCGTGTGAGCAGTTTAGGGTTAAGTGTCTGAAGTGCCCAGGGACACATTGGCATGCAGCCAGTATAGTCAATAAAAGCAAACCTTTTTAGGACAATTTCCATTGTTTTCCCCAGAAAATGTCAGAATACAGTGATTGTTTAATTAACGGACAATCAATCAACTATGCAAACATCAGCTGCAGATCTAGTAGACTGCAGCAGATACTTTACATATAAAAACAGCCCAGCAGTATGCTTAAGTTGGGCATTTACTTTTGCTCACGTAGTGCAATATGTTGTATGAGGAAAAAACTGGTGGTTTCTGATAAGCATGTGATTAAGTGTTCAGTGCCGTTCTGGTCCCAGTCCCCCTACAGATCTCATTGGCCTGTGATGCCAGCCTACAAGTCACATGGACCCTGTGCCTTGACCTGATTCTTGTCTCCTCATTTGTGTCTGCACCTGGCTTCACCTGTTCTGTTGCTGTGAGCACCCCCACCCCCCAAAAGGCGTGCTACATTATTTTTGGACAGTGTGTTGTGTCACTTCTGAGCAGCTTACTCACATTTAATGAGCACAACAACAACTGGTATTTTCACTCATTACACTTCGATAGTGCAACACTTGATTGGCGAGCTCTCACTCTCACTACATTTCTGCTCTCTGCTGCTGCTGCTCATCCAGGCAATTGAAGCATCTGAAAAGGAAGCCTGTGAGTTAATGAACACTGAGGCCAAATATACACATTTTGAAGCAGCACACTATTGATTTCACCATGGATGCTGCCTATTACAAATCTGATGGAGAGGTCAACATATTAGACTCCCATCCACAAGTCAGGCTATTATCTCCACTGACTTCATTCTATTATTACTTTTAAAAAAAGTGACACTTTCTATGTTAAAAAACTTTATTCTGAGAAATGTCTTATTTAAGAGCTCAAGAGAAGACAGTGTGTCGGAACAGATTGGGGAAAAAAACTCTGGTCTCCTATTGTAGCATCCCTCTGACTCCAATCAGCATCCCTGCCAAGCCGTCGTGAGTCACCCATCTTTTCCCTCCAGGGGTGCCACTCTGCTTTGTAACCAAGCAGAAGGAAAATAACACTCTTCATAATCTGTGTCTTTGGGACAAGTGTTATTTGCCCCTCTCCATCTGTCTCCCTCTTGTTCTTATCGTTTTTTTTCCCTCTCACTGTTATGTTGCTACTCTGCCCTGATAAAGGCTGACTGCAACCCCCCCACTACCCACTCTCCACTGCAGGTCACATCTGGCTGTATAAGACAGCTTATATGTCGGCTTATGAGCTGTTTCGTCCAAGCAACATGAAGTTTTAGAGTCTGTTGTGGCCCTTGGCAAAAGTTCACAGAGGGCCCTTCTGCTTGGGGCTTCAAGCAGTTGCCTGCCTTGGCTGTTGGCAAGCAGCTCCTCTGAGCACCATTGTGAGAGGATAGGTACACACATAAGAAAAAATGCATTTGTAATTATAGATACCAATCTTGTGTCCTGCTTCTTTTGTCGTCACTCCATGAACAACAAGATCAATCACAGCTGCTTAAATTTCATCTTCCTCCTCCTCCTCCTCCTCATGGTCCTCCACCTCTGACATCACTCAGCCTCTCTGATTGTCTCCGTCCATCTTTGATCACTTTCAGCTCAGTAGTGCACTCTAAGCTGGTTCGTGTCGGTTTGATCATCAGCAGTGTGAGCTGTGTTACCTTGTGCCACTTGTGGTTTGTAGCAGCTCCATTTTTTGAGCTTCTTGTTTACTCTGTGTCCATCTGAAGGACCGGGGACTTGATGGACAATGTGCATTTTCTTCCTCTGAAGACAGTAGCTTTGAAGCAGCCCTCAATTGGACAGCACTACTCTCAATTTGCTATGCTACTTAGCAGAGATTCAGATATTTTTTCTCTTCCATCATAGTTCGACTGTTAGCAGCTACACTGCTGTCTTTTTTCAGTTATCATCTAAAGCTGTACTCCTGTGTTCCTGCACATTGTCATCACAGCATCACTCACTGTGCCTGCTCACAGAGGCGTCCAGGTCAAGCACAACATGCTGCACCTTCCTTGGGTGGCCTTGAGGTTTTTACAGGGGGTTCTTACCCTCCTTTGGTTAACAGTCTGCCATGCTTGACCCTTTGTAAAGTTTGAACAGGTTTTAGTTGTACTAGTTTTAGGTTTAGTGAGGTCAGACTATCTTTGGTCTGTTAGCATCAGTTAGCGTATCAGATGACAGCCTCACAGTGAGTTAGGTAAATATGAGGCAGTTGCTTTGGTTGCAGTGCTCTGGTTTTTTGAATATTGTAACATTTAAGTCTGTTGTCTCTCTCTTCAAGTTTCTTTCTGACTGCCCTCTCTGCTTTTACAGTGTACAGGATTGTGTCTTGCCGTGGTGTCTCAGTAGGATTGTTGCACCTCTGTGCCTTTTTACTTCATGTGTTATGGGTTTTATTCTCATTTCTTCCCTCTTTGTTTGTTTTTGCTCTCTTCCATTAGCAAGATAAAAATTAGTAAACTTCACATATCACGAGCACACATTCGCAGCCACATAATGTGCCATTTACATGTAAAATATCCACTCATCTTTGTTCCTATTCAAGTGTTACTTTGAAGTAATTGAATATTTCAGATGTCTTGTGTGAATGCACATCATCCATCTTAAAAACAGCCGTTCTGCAGTGCTGTCCCTGCATGCTTGTGTAGCTGTCACAGATCTAGCTTTGTATTTTGTTTTTGTATTTTTCCTCATTTAACACAAGCAGAGCTGAAAATCAACAGTCACACAATCACAAGCTGGGAACAAACATTTAATTTCGGGTCAAAGCTGTGACATGATTTTACAACATAAACATGTCAAAAACATAAATTGTAAGTTTGCATGTGAATGCATCTAGTAACATAGTTTGATGCATTTAAATGATAGTTTAATGGACAAATTAGGGATTTTACAGCAGGTTTTGCTGGCAGTGATTGCTCCTCCTGTTCTTATCCAGAGGTGATTTTCTGATTGAACACTTCAAACAGTTTTAATTTTGTTTAATCTGTAACAATCTGACATTTTATAAAATGACTATTTAAAGTAATCTGATCTCTAATCTCTCTTAAAGGGTTTCAAATTGAGAAGAGGGCTTCCAAGATTACATAGAGCATCAAGTGTCTGATCTGTCTAGTGATCTAAAATTAATCAATGATATATACTGAGACATGTGACTCCCCTAAGTTTGCTGTCCCATTTTTAACCATAATCAGACGCCCTTGGTGGTATGGACCCTCAGGGGTATGAAGAGGAAAAGATTACTGAGAGAGATGGATGGACTGACATGACTCACCCTCAAGCACTATTCTTGGCCTTTTGATTTATAAAAATCAAATCATCTCAACAGCTGAAAAGAGCTGTGAAGATATTTGTGTGCACTGTGATGCTTAGAAACCAATATTTTATGTAATGTCTGTCAATAATTAAAGTGGAATTTAATACAGCTGATAGGCATCTCAAGATACCAAAAATTAGCACATATATTTTGTCAAATGTGGTTTTCCTGTGTGTGTCTAGAAAGCCTGGTTATTAATAAACAGCAGAAAGCAGGTAGTTGTAAACATCCAGTATAGTGTCATCTCATTAGACAAAATAATCATATGATTCAATCAATACTGTCCATTTAATGATTGGACTTCCAGGTGTCTCATCAGCTCCAATCGTTAAACAGAAACTCAACGTCTTAACTACAAAGACATTAATATATGTAGAGATATGACAAAGACATGTATTAGCTTCCTCTCAGCACCTCAGCTCCATGCTCATGCTCCCCCAGGGAGGAAGTGTGAAAAACTCGTTGTTACCTGTTGTTGTTGCCTCCAGTAACACAATCAGTGCTGATTCTGAAGTCTGTTAGTGCCCAAGAAACAACAAAAACTTGCAAAAAATTGTAAAAACAAAAACAGTTTTCTTCATCTCAAAAATAAAATTAGTGTCACTTCCCCACCTCATTTAGGCTGAACAAGCAGTAGCATGGCTGCTTTCAGTGAGGGGAAACAAAAACAGGAATAAAACAGACGATTGTTGGCTTTAATTAAAGGCAACTAGATTGGACAGTAATTCTCAATACTTACCAAAGAAGCAGTGGCAATATGTGGCTGGGAATCAGGTTTCCTGACGTATATATATTTACCTGATACCGACCCAGGTAAAGCCATCGTCACCCTGCTTTGTTTTTAAGGTACAAGACACTCTAAGGTCTGTTTTTTAAATAAACACTTACAAAAGATCATGAAAGATGCTAAAGTTGTGTTGGCCATGTTGGACTGACCTCATCGGATTACAGTTGTAAGGTGCACCTAGTTACATTTTCTCCACTCGTGCACCTTCTGGCAGTTATCTACTGGAGTATCTGTAAGAAGCAGGGTGGCAGATTGTCATGGTCCTATCTGTCTCCAGGCGCTGTCTCAGTCTGGCACCGTGGAGCCCAGGGCCATCCTCTTTCACTCTTCTCTATTCAAGCTGATGATCTTTGCCTGTTTATGGATATAGCTGGCAGCCTGCACATGCGTGTCATTATGAACTGTGTATAGGCTTTGCAGAGTTTGCCAGCTGGCCAAATCTTATCTATCTGCCTCTGCTCACTGCGGGAGGATGCCAGGAACATAATCTTGCTGCTTATAAAACCCACACCAATGTCAATCCATCAGCGTTCACTAGCAGGGCCCATCCCTGTGGTGCTGCTAGCAATATGGCGCCAGGTAGACGAGGACTGGATGTTGGTGTTTACTGGCTTTTATCACCACAGACTCTGTGGGGAAGATCCAATCCAGGCGGGAATGAGAACACAGGGAATATTACCACATTTATCATAGATATGTGTTTGGGGGAGGAAAGTGCAGGTAGTAATATGATTCTGCTCAGTGTGGAGCCTGATAATAGAAAGAGAGAAAAAGGAAAAACATGTCGCAAAAGAAGAAATGTGGAGGGTAGATAGAAACAAATAGAAACAGAAAAATGGAACAACACAGTGTAACTTACAGATGTGTGGAGCTGTGAAATCAGTGTTGAGCGACCAGCTCATTTATCATTCCACTGCTGCCACTCCATGGTGGACTGAAGGAGTGCACACAGTGCAGTCATCCAGGCTAATGTGCATTAACAGGTAAAGCAGGTACTTCTGTTTGATCTTTATTACATTTTCATACCACAAAGTCGATAAAGCTGTTTTAAAATCGCTGCTGTCACTCAAATTGCGTATGACTAATGAAACATCTCTGAGTGCACAGTGGGGGTGGAAACAGTGATGGAGTGATGTGAAGTGGACTGACATTTTCCAAAGGCCAGTGCAGCTTGTTTTGTCAATGGAAGACAAAACTGTGTTGTTAAGTTAATCAAACACAAGTCATACTGTAACAACTGACGACTGATTACCACACAGTTATTATCATTAATCTGTCCAAGATAACCGCTCTGTGCACATGATAGCAGATCAGGCCTGTAAGAATAGCAGAAGGTGTAGCCTTTCATCAGTGTGCCCTGGGATATTGCACTATTAGGCATTTAAACTGGGTTTGTGCCCTGCGATGGACTGGTGACCTGTCCAGGGTGTACCCCGCCTCTCACCCGGAGTGAGCTGGGATAGGCTCCAGCCCCCTCGTGACCCTGCACTGCAGGATGAAGTGGGATAATAGATGATGGATGGAACTCGGTTTGTTTCATTTTCAGTCCTCCATGATGTTAACTGGACTCTCACTCATGGACACCATAATGCTAGTATTGCTATAAACAGTGTAGTTTATTGAACCTAAAGGCACTCACATACAGTGGGATCATTCAGACAAACAAAATAAAATAGAATATTTGTATTCCATATAATAAATTGTGTTTAATATTGAATGGTGAATGGCCATTTGTATTACATCCCACATTGGTGTTGCTGCATATTATACCCTCTGGCTCAAGTATTGCATGCTAGGAGAAACCATAGCATGCAATACTACATCCTACACAAGTAATATTTCACTGAGGACCAAATGTAATGGGGGTGACTGCACATACATTCACTGTAACTAATGGAATCATGCTTAGAGGGTGCAACAAATCAGGACTAACAGCAGGTTTTCAAACAGCTCATAGAAGTAAAAAAGTGCAAATTTGTCTACACGCACCCTAATTCTAATATCACTCTTAAGGCACCAGCTGAAACGTATGGCTTACTCTTTTTGTTTTGGACTTACACAAGAGTAATAATATACAAGTGTGTTTTAACATTTTTGTGAAAACTATAAAATGACTGACTCAACTTTAAACTACGACTTAGGTGCTGCAGTAAATCACTGTGTTTCAATCTATAATAATCACTGCATTGTGCTTATGGCTCATGTATTGACATAATAAAGTATTTCTCCAGCATTACACTAACACTGAAGAAAAGTCTTCTTTAAGAAGACTATGGTAGTTGAGCACCCTTTGAAAGTCCCAAACAAAACAACAGAATTCAGCAGACGGAGGGTCTCACACATAAAGCTGAGGGACATGTTCAGGTCATCTCAGGTTCCAGACCTCTGCTTGACCTTTATCCAGACTTCTACCTAACCTTGGTGTGATAGCTTTAAGCTGAGACACTGTGAGCATAAAAATGCTTCCATATGGAAATGATGCATTTCCAAAAACACTTCAAAGTTTCCATGTTTACTGAGATTTCTCTCCTCTGCATCCCTCTTCTGTGCCGCTGACATCTTTAAGTCCCTGCTGTCTACTTCCCCAAGCTGGCTCTCTGTTTGGTGTTATGTTTCTGTGCAATGCCGTAGGGAACATGTGCAGCGATGGTGCCCATCTCTGCTGCTCCCTCCACGTGAAACATCTGATCATCAAAGTAGATGTGCGGCCTGATCTTCTCCAGCATGGGACCCTTCGGGGCTCCTGCAAGGAACAAGGCCTCGTCAACCTCCAGCCCCCAGGCCCTGAGGGTCTTCAGGGCACGAATCCCAGAGCTCGCTGCACTACGAGCTGTCACCAAGTAGGTGCGGATGGGACAGTCCAGACGCTGGCCTTTGGCATAAAACTTTTTCTGAAGCTTCCCCAGGGCTTCCAGGAAACCCTTCAGAGGACCCTGTAATTAAAAAAAAAGAGCAGTGAGACTTGTGTGTGTTTTCGGCCTTGTCTTACACAGCTTTATGTGCATGAAGCACAGACACACTCTGATTCAGTTAGCATCATCTTACTTTAATGTGGCACAGTGTGACGCCTGCACAGCTAACAGCTAATTTCTTAAATTGCTGGCTGTCTGACAGAATGACACACTAAGTGAATCCCAAGGCCTACTGAGAGCATGCATCATTTTATTTTGCATAATATATTCATAGAATAATAATGGAGAACATCTGCATAATTATTTACAGGTGATTAGGTGTATTGCATTAAAGAGACTGTGTAAGGCTCTTTAAACCTATTAGGTTTTTAAACCCACCAATATTTTTTTTATCCCTGTTTTCTAATCTGAACCCATACACCTGTAGTAATTTGAAGAAATAAAAATGCATGTACATACATGATCCAGTAGTGTGTCCTCATTTTCCCTCTCGTGTTCAAAGAATTTGTCCAATCCGTGGGCCTTAAAGATGCGTTCAGACTCGTCCGAGAAGAGGACAGCATCACCGTCAAATGCCACCCTCAGCTGGGATTCGGACACCTCCGTCTGCTTCTCTGGCATGAACATGGTGGCCGCAGCGATACCTGAACCCACACACAGACACACACTTAAAATAAGTGAAATAAAGCTCTCTAGAAGGCAAAAAGGCACTCTTGCACATTTTTACTGTAATTCACCTCACATCCCTGCACTTTGCTTCTATTTAGCACCCACACTTCAGTATATTTTTCAGAAATGTCACTTCTCCTACTCTGTATTTCACCACACTTTGCTAAGCATAAATCTTTCATGCATTTCATGTCAGCCTACCTCACTTCATGTCTATGCACTTACTCACACTTCACGTTAAGTCTTTGCTTCACATCACCTTTCCTTGCTATTTCTATACTTCAATTAAAATTCATTCAATTTGTCCGGGATCAGTCAAAGAATAAGAAACTCTGACGTAAGTTTAGTTTATTCTAAAAATACATCAAATAATGATGCAGTGATGCTGCTGCTGCTGTGAAAAGCCACATGTGAACAGCCCTTCCGCTTACAGGAGGTATTAACAAACAACTTTACAACTAATTAAGACCTTTCTAATCAAATGTCAAGGACACTTCCCTCTGCTCTGTTGGTGTATGTGTGCATGTTTGTGTGTGTGTGTTCTCACCACTGACAGCTTACTTTTAGACTTAGCATGTAGCATGTGTGGTCCCTGCCAGGAGTGTGTGTGTGGTTGTGTGTGTGTGGGTGGGCGTGAGGAATGCCTGCAATATTGTAATGGAGCTTGAACGTCACATGAAGAATGTCTCTGAAGTCACCTTGAGCGATCATGCTGTGATCAATCAACGTTCCAGTTAATTTCCTCTCACAGTGTGTGACACATAAGATGCAGCACATTGGCTCTTGTCCCAGAAAATAAAATAAAATGCCTCTGCAAAGTCTTGCATTTAAAATGTTAAACAGCCCACGCACGAAATGGTCATGATTGCCCTGTTCTGCTTCTCATCATTCCTCAAAAGTGTCCCATGGATTTAATGATTACTTCACCCCTTAACAGCAATAATAATGTGGAATTTAAATGTGCTGTTTAGGACAGATTAATGCTTCAGAAGCGGTTGTCGCCTCCAGTGCTACAAATTGCACATCATTACATTCTGCTTGTAGCATTTTAACATATTGTATTTCTTTGAGTGTTTTCAAATATTGACACACATTCTGAGCTGCAGTTAGAACTAATTGGATGCTGGTATTCCCTGTTGTGTCCCCTTTGAATATGCCATGACACATGGCAGGAAATAATCAATATGCTGATTTATGGTAATGTCAGCAGCATTGGAAAGCATGACAGTCACAGCCAATTACTATGCAAACAGTCCTAGCTCAGTGTTTTCTGTGTGTAACACACAATTTATATGAAATCACATATGTTTGAACTATTTAAAACATAGATACATGCCTCACCCCCCTTCCTGAGAAACACCTTTTTTACAAACATTTGCCAAATTGAGAACTCACTAGCTTCTTCGACATAGCCAGGCCAACTGCTGCTCCATTTTTTCCATTTTTTGTGCTAAGCTGAAGCTTTAAGGGACACATTTGATATCAACATATCAATCTGTGTTTGCAGGAGCACGTGCTCACCTTCAGCCAGCGCCTCCCTGACCTTGTCAGCATCAGCTGACAGGTAGAGATCAGTGTGCCAGGCCTTCAGGTAGCCAATGGGACTGCTTCCACCCGTCATACAAAACCTCTCGATGAAAAGGTCTGAGGACGAAAAGTACAAACAGGTTGCTAAGTTTCAAGGCTTCACTCTGTTAGATGTCAGCATTCCTCACCATAGCAGAATTACAGAGCAGTTACAATATGAAATGCAACCAGCGTCACCTGATTTAAAAGAGCATGTTCCATATTAGTACTGGGAACTGAGGCACTGTGTATGTGTCATGGCAGGATAAGCTGTCAAGTGCTTAAAAGGTGGATAGAGTCCAAGGAGGGGGTTAACTAGCAAGGCTTGGTGGGGAGTGGGGAGGTTGTGCAGTGCAGAGGAAGAAGGAATTAAGACGGGTGGGAAAGTGTCTGTTTACATTTTGGCTCTGGAGATCCTGGTAATTTGCTGCTGTGGCCTGATCCAAAGAGCGGCGGAGAGCTGGTATGCAGAGAGGTCAGTGATATTAGGTAATCAGAGCCATGATTAAAAGCCGTAGATCAAATCTGTCCTCTCAGGTAAGATGAGCTGATATTTAAGCGGGAACTAAGAGAACAGAGGATGGAGGCAGAAAGGGCACAAAGATAGCCTAATTTTGAGAATGGGTAGTAATAGTAATAATGTGAAACCCAATATAAATGAGACATAGTGGGAGATTTATGATAAATGTTATAGGTTATGGCATTTAGAGCAGCACTTGCTACGAACGCCTGGCTTACTTCACATCAAGTGACCTTTGATGTCATTTAATATCAGACTTGTATAAAGAATGAGAAGTCAGATGCAACAGAGGCTGAAATATAACGCTCTTCTTGCAGGAGCATACATTTCCCATAATGCAACATGTGACAAACTTTATGTAACACTTAACAATACTAATACGCTGCCCTTTTTGTGAAAATCATGTGGAAAACTCCTTAACTAAATAGAATCTGTCGCTTATGAATGTTTTTTTCCATCTTTTCTCAGATCTTATGTTATAAACAGTGCAGGACAAATCAGATTTAAACTAACCACCTGTGGCATGTTCATGTATACATATCTTTTTCCCACTTCCCACAGCAGTGCTTCACACTTTTAACAATTTTCCAAGTGTTTTGTCCGGCTGCACTGTCTGTTTTAGATTTTATGCTATTTTTGACATGTTTTGGTGCATAAGCTTGTGCAGATCTCTGTCCAGTGTCATCCTTGGACACCGTCAAAGCTATGATAACAACTTATGAAGGCAGGAAGGAGCACCCATGTGCAGAAACTAACCAGACAGACACGTTCAGTTTTACTTGCACAGGAACTGGCAGGCACCAGTCTTTCTCCCAGCAGATGGGGTTTGTGTCCCCTGTTTCCATGACTGTTTCATGTAAGTTGACTTTGTTTCCCAGTGGGAGTCATTTGAGGAAATTGTCCTCACCATTGATGTCTCTGTATATTTTCATAACTGCCTGAAAAAACGTTTTTATATCATTTATCTCTCTATGATTTATTTGTTTATGCAAGGATCTAAAACATGGTAATAAGAAAGCAGGAAGTCAGCAGGACTGGGAGCACGTAGTGAAGAATGAGCAGTGTTGTTGTTGTCGTCCAGCACTCATCGAAACGGTGTGTTTGTCTGTGTACGGTCAGATGTTATGCAAATGTCAGGCTCAGGTTTAGATTTCTATGCAGAAAGTTAATGTCATCACATGAAGTCTCAATTTACTGCACACAGAGCACATTACAGAGCCTGCCAGTGTGTATATATGAATTTCTGGAGGACACCTACAGTATGTATGCTAAAAATAGCTAGCATAAGCAGACAATGATTTCTGTCTTAATCATGTTGGTTGTATGTTTGTGACTGGAATGTTCGCTTTTTGCTGTTCGCTTTAGCACTGCAGGAAAGGTCAAAGGTCAGGAGTCTGTTTGAAGGCTTTGGGCCCCTCATGCAGAGAGCCACCAGAGAGATCTAACACAGGAGCATCTGTGTTGCTTTGATGGCTCTGCTCTGCCCTGTTTTTCTTTCAGGCCTCTCTGATTATTCTCATATCCCGAGGGGATATATTCTTGAACCCACCCCCGGCATGAAGCTCAGAGAATCTGAAAACATTAGAGGAGCCGAACAGGAAGCGGTCTGCAAGGAAGATGTCGTCACAGGGTCTGAGGTTTTCCCTGGGAAGGGTCCTGTCAGTCAGCTGTTCATACACTCTGTTGTTTGTGTGTTAGCCGAGCTTGCGTCAGCAGCTGAACTGAAGTGGATTTTCTTATTACATCAGTGTCTGCGTCTTTTTAATCTCACAGAGCTGATTTTTTTGTTTTCACATCATAGAATATGCAACTATTTGCAGCACATCAGATGACTCTCACCATATTGTTGTCTATGAATAATAATAATTCCTTTGGGGAGGCATATGATCAATTCTCCTACATGGAGAGTGAGATAATGAGCCTGTCAAACTGATGTGTGCCTGTGTGGGTGCTGGAAATGAACAGTATTATTAATCTATCAATGTGCTATTACCCCATGACAGGAAGCTATTTATTGTGTCTGCTGCATTGTCTCTTGTAATAGTGCCACAGAAGGTCACAATCATACATTTACAATACATAAGTACAATGACAAATAGACCTCTGGGAGACTTACTGTGATGGTTGATGGTGTTGATGAGTCGGATACCGACATGTGCGTGGTTGTATGTCACCAAAACTATGTCGAACAATTCTTCACTCTGTGGATACAGCTCCCGAAGACGAGCATTGACTGCCTCCAGAGCCTGTCAGGATGCAGCAACACTCAGCTGAGAAGCTCAACAACAAAACACAAAAAATGCAAAAAGAAAACACGTATTTCTGTGTGACTTTAACCTTGACTAAGGGGAAGGCAGGCCCGGGGGCAAAGGGTTCATTCTCATGTTCGATTTGGTACCTCAGATATTCCTCCACACCTTGCTGCTCAAACACCTTCTGCTCACGCTCAGTGCGAAACAAAACCCGAGAAGAAACAGCAATGGTCACTGCATTCTCCGGCTTAGGCTACAGGAAAAAAAAAAAACAACATAGAGACTGGCATGATAAGGAAACTATTAAACACAGAGTGGTTAGAGATTCACAGAAATGCATAAGCAGCCTCATTTTACCTGAAAATGAACCATAAAACTCAACCCTGCTATGTCTGACTATATACAAGAGACCTCATGGGAATTGTTGTTGAAACATCATGCAGTTTGCAACTCTTCACACCATGCTGGACTAAATGCTCAGTGGCATGCTTGTTTTATATTACAGTACCTTCAACTAATGTCACAACTCAGTGCAGATGCAGTGACAGAAGTCATAATCATGACAGAAGCAAGTGTAGTGTAATAACTAAGGAGCGGGCTGGGGTGGATGGATGGGGCAGCATAACACTTGAGGAAACTTATTTTAAATGTTTATTATTGTAACATTAACAGCATTTCTTTGCACACTAAGCAGAATAGTAAAGTGGTATATGTTTGTATTTGCCATATATTTATGATTTACTTCATTGGTTGTAGCAGAATGGCTGATACAAATAACAATAAAACAATAGAGGCTCTGGGTTTCCTACTGTGGGATGGCAACACAGTATGATTGCGCCCATGTTGTGTGTGTTTACACTTGCGCGCCGGTGTTAAAAGGAGAGGGGCAGCATTCCCAGCAGGGCAGCTGGCATTAGAGCTTACAGCGGGCAGCTGAATTTAGATGACGTTGTAGGAAGAGTGGGGTGGCTGGGGACAAGTGGGGCTAACCAATTTAAAGTCTTTCTTCTAGTTATAACAACAAAAATAAATCTGACAACATCTAAAAATAGGAATAAAGTTTATATGTCATTAGTGCTGTATTACTGTAATTGTGCACCTGTGAGTCAGTGTATGTCCTCCTGCATAATGTGTGTGCTGGTAGTGAGAGTAAGAATATGTCCATTGAGACATTTGTATGCGGGTGTCTGAACGACGATGGCTGTTTGCTCGTAAATAGGCCACATGGTTTGAGCCATTGTTCCTGTATTTAGCCCCGTTCCGTCACAGCGCTGCTGCCTGCTGACATGTCACCTACTTATACGCACAAACACACACAAATCAACTTGTCAGGATTAATCCCAACCCTCATCTAAGTCAGGTGAAAAGTTAAATTCAAACAAACGCGATTACATTTTGACCAAAATGTCCTGTAACCAAAGGTTTGAATTGTGTGCTTGAATTAATATTTTTACACAGCAGTGCAAAACAATCTTTGGAAAAGCACAAAGAGTTTGACTCTGATGGTTAACATGACTCTAAAAACTTGTAGACCTTTTATTGCAACTTTCACCTGAAGCATATACAAACGTAGGTCTAAAGGTGCTGTTTGTACCACACACTTGTCACCAGAGAGTGTGAGAGTTAAAATGAACACACTGCACATTTAAAAAGTGCAAAACTATGGCAAAGTTATGCACAATAATACACCAAATAGGAAGCTTCACCTTCTTCCAGGAGTTTTATTTCTGCTTGTTCACTGCACAATCTGCTGTCTAATAATGCTAAATACACACAATCTGCATCATTATATCCACTCCCCGACTCCCCCATGCTCCCCTTTGTTAAAGCATGATGTATTTACATCATATTAATATCACCATAGTTTCTGTTTTTCCTCTTATAAGTAGAGTTTATGTCACTGTTACATCTAAAATCCTTATGCTCGCTGGTCCCTGCTGTTGTTGGTTATGTTGACATGTCATAAACAGTGGGGTCTCATCTGAACTTCCTCTGACATAACATAAATGCCACATTGGCCCGCAAGTCTGGGGTTTATGGGGAAAAGATGCGTTCAAATCCAACAAGGCACATGTTTTACTACATGCAGTCACATTAACTCAAAGGCACACTGTGAAGTCCAGGCTCAGACTTCTGAGGACCTGTACAGCCTTCTGTTTGGTATTGACAGACACTTAATTAAAAGAGAGGATGTCCACATGAGGACCGGAGGGAGTATGAGGACACACAGAGGCAAGGACTATACTGTCTATACTGTCTTTAACATACACCTAAAGTGTTCAATACAAATGAACATGACAGCACACATGGCGATGCATTGGGTCAGGCAGTTGGTTAGTAGAGTGGGTGTAATCATGCCGTCAGAGAGTTGGTTAAAAGGTGTGAGGGGGCAGCTCTGATGGTGCCATGGACATGTTTGACCATGTGAAGATGGGACATACTTACGAAGAACACGCCTCCCTCCACCTTCCGGGCTCTCCTCCCTGTCACCTTAGCAGAATAACAGTTCGTTTTTATTGTCAGTAAGAAGTTTCCATATCTTTGTGAGACGTTCATGAGAATACATGAATGAGATTTATACATCAAAGCTAATGAAGACAAATGATTGTATAACATGTAACTAAAGTGCTGTTTTCAGTGCTCAGAGACCTTTGGTGCAGCCTAAACTATTAGAGTCAGTTTACTCTATGAATAACATGTCACACAGTCTGAGAGTGATCCCAGAGCATGGCTCCAGTTTTATGCTGCGATTTGATACTGGTAGTGTTAACTGCCTGCCCTCTCTCAGGGGGCCTCCTACCCACTGGGAATGCATCGATCACAAGACTCCTCAGCACACACACACACACCAAACTTATTGATCTTCTTGATAGCATGGTGAGGAGAGTAAACAATTAAATGTGCGTTCATTTATAGTTCCACTCCCTTATGTACGTTAATCCTGTCAGTGCTTTCAGCAGGACTGCTATCTGTGCAGATCCATGATGTCATCTGAGATCCAATGTGTGTGTGTGTTGTGGGGGAGGGGGGGGGAGTAAAAAAATGAGAGATGGAAGGGATTTCCAGACAACAGACGGGGGAAGCAGTGGGGGAAAAAATAAAGAGTGTGAGCAGAGGGTGGGCGGGTGGGCAGCGGGTGGGCTGATATTTATAGGTAAGGTAAAGGCCAGTGATGATGCAGTTTGTTGGAGCCTTGGCAGATAGGGTAACACTGAAATGTGAGTGAGCCCTGCCAACAGTATGACTGTAGTAGTGTGAAGTTAAGCCAATATTGTTCTTTAATTCAACCTTAATTGAGCCATTTGGATTAAAAAAAAAAGAACTAAAATTTTAGGCTAAAAAAACAAATGTTATACTGGTGTATTTCCACAAAGTCTTATTTTGAGAATATTTCTTACTTCCTGTCTTCTCCCTTTCTGATTGCTTGCCTTGTCTTGATTTGTTTCACCCGTGCCTAATTAACTCAGGTGGATTTATATTCCAGCCCAGAGTCTGTTCCTCGCTTCCTTATTTGCCATCAATGGGTTTTCTAGTGTATCGCTGCATATTCTTTACATTTTGGGTTGTTTTCCCCATTTGTTCTTTGTTTTTGTTTTTTTTTTATTAATTTATTTTTTTCTTTATTAGCAAGCAGTTGGGCTGCTCTTTCCTGAACTCTACCAATCTACTTAGTCATCTGTTGGTTTTATCTGCTGAGATAATGCTGTTGAGTGTGTGATGTTTACATCCTGGCACATGTATTCTGTTTTATATTTCCTTGTTTTTAAAGCACCTTTGTTATTTCATAATAAGAAAAATGAAGCTACCAAATCTCACTTCCTTCAGTTACATACCCTGCTTGGCCCTTATCCTCCTTTTAATAAGTCGTGTCTTTAATCTAACACGAATGCTACTTAATCCCACTGACCTGGTCATTTAATGGCGATTAACATAAAATGAAATAAAAGAGCTGCACTTTTTTATTATTACAGGTTGCTTTTAAATAATAAAAAGTCTCACTATTAACAGAGAAAGAGCATCACAGTAAAAGCTTTCACAAGTTTAAAGTGCATTTTCTGAATATTAAACTAATAGCATACCATAGAAGATATGTTTTATTATATTGTGTGCTGTGATGAATAACACACATTCAGGCCAGCTTTTGTCTACTCTGCTGCATTCATTCAATTTAAGGCCCTGCAGTCTGGGTGGTCCATTACCTCTGATGAATAGTACAGTTTACACTAATACAGGCAGAGATGTGTCCATGCTGTGCATCGGGCAGTAAAATGTGGATTGATAGTTAAGCACTATCATTGCTACTTGGTAATGGATGTTTACAGTCACACTGTGGCCACACTAATCCTCAAGCAGCAGAGATTACTCAGCTTTTACTACTTATAGGTCCACTTCTTTGATGTGAGTTAATGTTTTTCTTATATTATTATTTTGTTTTTTTGTTAATTCTATTGTGTTGTTTACTTTATCTTTATGGACTGCTTTTAAATAGCATTAATTTCCTGTCGGATTGGCTTAGCCGGCTGTTCCTGGATTCCCTGGAAATGCTACAGTGTGCCCTGTTCAGTATGCCGATGTCCTGCATTGCTATAAACAGCCTAAGCTGCTGCCAGTGTGACTACTTCTCTCACAACAAAGTTGTCAACACAGATCCAACCAACCCTGCTGTAGTATATTAGTTTATCAGAAATATTTTTAATGTATTACGCTCCCATCTGTTTGGTTTCATACTTATTTTGGAAAATACCCACTCATGAAGAGAAATAACGTAAATAACACAACTGAGCCTTTAGGACTGAGGCCCAGTTATAAAAAGTAGGCAGGTTAGCTTGTCAGCGTAGCTTCTTGAGCGCATAGAATAACATCTTGTGCGTCTGCCATAAATTCTGTTGTAACTGGAGTCTGGGAGAAATCCTCATATGTCAGATACAGGCTGTCTGACCTTGCCTGACCCTTGTTCCTTCCATTTATGAGCTTTGCTTTAAGCTGCACGTGGGAGAGGTAAACATCTGACTCAACAGGACAGGAGGAAAGGTGATGATGATTAAACTCAACATAGTAACAGCTGGACACAGTGAGGTACTTACTGGCTTTGGTTTGGAGGTGAGGCCCAGGTGGTCTTGTTGAAACTCTTTCTCCTTCTCCTCCCATGATCCTCTGGCATCCCCGTTAGGTGAAGGGGCCACTTTGAGCTCCTTGACCTGTGCACTCATCACCTGTACAGGGTCCAGACTCATCTTCACCATAGAGAATCCTTTTAACTGCACTCCCTGAGGTATCCAGACTACCCTACCTTGGCTAAAGACACTGTAATCTCTAAGGCAAGTTAAAACTGTCCCGCCACAGTCAGTAGAATTTGTCAAGTTTTACCGATCACATTCATTGATAGCTAGCTTACTTCAGTGGTTTTGCAGGGTTTGCACCTGCCTCCAAAGCAGTTGAAGTGTGAAGAGCAAAAGTCACGTGTCTGAATCTCTTTTTCCTTCCCCTCAATAGGATCACTGCAATGTGCATCCAGTTCCAGAGGAAATGAAAGATGCGTTCACAACCATTATCCTACACAAACTTCCTCTTCCTTTACAGTACATACACACACAGTCACACTCTGTCCTCTGTAAATGTGTCGCAGGCTGTGCAGCAGTCCATCTGCTGCTTCATCTCTGTCTCTCCCTCTCTCTATCCCCTCTCAGCCCCCCCTTCCTATCTCACTCTCTGTCCCATTCAATCACTCTCTCAGCTCCCTGGTTTTATTCATCCCCTCTTCCTGCTGACCAATCACAGCCCTGCTTCCTTATTCAGTGTGGCTCCACCTCTCCTCTCCACCCCGCCTTCCTTCTACTGTCCCCATGTTGAGTGTGCAGTTTGCCCAAGAGGCTCATGGGATTTTCAGGCATATGCTAAGTACACAGTAGCAGAAAATAGCTGTCATGATGAGACATTTAATCCAGAGGCAGCATTTTTTGAAAAAAATGATGAATAGATGATGTGAGAGGATTTAAAATGACAGAGTGAAAATTGGAGGATTTTTTTTAAATGCCAGCTTTTTTTCCCCACAAATTCTGAATAATTTCTCATATAAAATGCAACTAAAGGCCAAACTCATCATCAACAGTGACGCATAGATAGGTTGTAGCTTGGCTGCTAACTGCAGGTTTAGCATGAGAGAGGGTAAGGGAGGGGATGATGAGGGAACAGGGATACATTAGCCTAAAGGTAGCAGATAATGGATGTAACCTTCATTAAAACCAAGGTTGTACACTGAATTAAACACGAGGCCATTAGTGTCCTTACTCGTGCACACTGAATACAGCACAATCAAGGACACTGTGTATGGACACTTTTTTGTCATGTTTTAAACAAGGATACCTTTGTTTTATTTGAAGGACTACAGGTTTTGTAGCTCCATACCTGGTGTTGGGTATCCCTAGGGATACTTTCATTGAGTTCATGTTGTTTTTTCTGAACTTTGGCTACATTTCTTCTCAAAGAGACATTAGGATAACTTTTTAGTGTAACTGAAAATTCAACAACAAAAAGAAAATTAAAAAAAAACTTGTTACTATTACTTGTTGTACTTATCCACATGAGCTCAGGTGGGTATAGAGCTACATAACTACTTTTAAATGATTTAAGAAACCATTGTCAACCAATTCACATGGGATCATATATATAAATAGTGAGATGAGTGCAGATATTCTTCACTATTTTTACTATTGCCATACTGTTTCCTTGTTATATTGAGTATTTAAACCAGCTGTCTTAAAGAGATAACGTACCACTGGATGAAGACATAACTGATATCACTGACGGTAGTTTGTAACTAAATCCAAACTTTTTAATTGTTTTATTTTTTTAAGACGTTTACTTTTACCATACACAACATAATGACATGCTTGGCTTGGCTCATGCAGGGCCTCTACAAATTTGAGCTTTGTAAACTTTGAATAAAATGTTGCCTTGCCCCTTTAATTCTCACAGGAACTCACATAAAGTAAGCACTAAGGTAACAGTGCTAGTTGTAGTAGTATGTGTGTTGATAGTTGTTGTGACAGTGGTCAGTTTATTACTCTGCTAGCACACATTCACAATTTGAGAAAATGTTGCTTAGCAGCCACAAACCTAGCTCCTGATTGGTCCATGTAAGGATGACTCCATGTTTGTCTATGTATTGTCCTGTAGCTAAATGTCTTCACTATCTGGCCACCACGTAATAATCTAAGACGTCTGCTTCTTTCTTTCTTCTTCTCTTGCTTTTATATAACACATGAACAGATGACCTTTACATGCACTTTGAAAGGTCTTCACAGTTAAAATGTGTTACATGTTATAAGCTGCAGTGCCTGAGCTTATAGCGCCATCCTGTGGCTGCTCTGCAGACAGCTCCCCCCCCATTCACTGTGACCTCTATTGGTGCAGTGTGATTCACTGTTTCTCTGCTGCTTATAGGCTTTGTGATGTTTCCACTGGGAGGCCTGATGCGGTGAGGCTCAGAATAGATTTATATTGATCGCTGATGGATGGCGAGGGAATGGGTAATGGAAAATAAAGGTTTAGGCGATGCAGTTTAAATAGAGGAGTGAACTGAAAGCTTGGAAGATGAGGAAAAATTAACTGAGTTTAAATTACATTTTAAATAAACAGGAAGTCAAGAGTTTTTGTCTCACATGAGGGGATGTGTTAAAGTCTCCTGCTTTGACTCATCATGTCTGAGCTCAGTCTTTGTGAGTCATTTCATTGTGTCCAATTTTCTCTCCATTGCTGTCCAGCTGAGTAAATGAGAGCCTGCAGACACCACAGGCAAAATTAATTTCCACAGTCATTACATTTCACGGCTCTGTGTGTGTGTGTCCATGCCTCTGTACGGGCCTGAGAGCGCATTGAGTGTGTTTTGTGCGTACTCGTCTCCCCGCCTCGTGGCCTCTGTCCTGTTACCATGAGAACAGCATGAGGGGTGACATCATTGCAGCAGTGTGATGTCATCACTAGACGGTGACTCATTCTCTTTGGCTCACTTGTGGGTAAGAGAGAGAGAGAGAGCGGGTTTGAATGTGCGAAGTATCAATCAAAAGAAACAAAATGGGCTGAAGCAAGACAACAAAACAACACGTCACTGTCGACATCCATGTGTTTTATTCTATGTAACAAAAATAATTACAGTGTATTTGTTCTAGGAGTCTAACAATATTGAAAACAAAAAGAAAAAACATAAACAGGACAAACAGACAATTACATGAATATCATAGAGAAATGCAGAATAGAATTATATTGCACAACTGAGCACAAATGATCCCCAGTCAGAAAGAAAAAGCAGAATATCCATGTTTGTATTCATGTCACACAGCTCAGCTGATAAGCTGCATCACATGTGATCAATACAGCATCACTTCATTTCTATCTCCACCTATGAAACCACTTCAGTCATCTGTTTCCTAATGCAACACAATCCCATTTTTTGGCACACAAAAGCTGCAGAGCACAAAAAAAATCACACATGAAAACAAAACAGAAAGAAAAAAATGCTCTGCAATCTTACAGGGGAAGGTAAAGCTCTGAACTGCTGCTAATTAGGATGGACAGAGTCTAATCAGCAGAGAAGTGTGGAGATCAACATATTGCGAAGCCGCTTTGTGAGCCAATCTGTTCTAATCAAACAGTTTTACTGCTCACCGGTCAGAGGAAAATAAGTTGATTAACTAAAGACTGGGACTGTAATTACAGTGAGTCAACAACAACAAAACAGGAAGCAATAAAAACACACAGGGCTGCCTGCAGAGGAGCTGAGCTATGTCATTGTTGGGTAGTGCCACTTACTACTAACATTTACTCTTCTTTAAGCTGTGTTTCGAGGGATCTGTGTGAAGATGGAAGGACCTTCCATGCAGTCACCCAGAGATTTTTGAAGCTCTGCGTGGTTCACATAAATCCTAGCTAATTCAAATATAAGAGATGTGGAGAGTGAGAAGAGCTAAGATGACTATAAAACAGACTGTAAAGTTCCCAATGGTAGCTGGAAATGGGGCAGTTTTCCATGTAAATGGGTACATTATGAATCCATTATGTGTTAATATGATTTAGACCTTATCCTGTATTTAATGCCTAACCATAACAAGTTGTTTTATGCCAAAATTAGCTGCAATTAAAAAGTTGAATTCAACTGTATCAAGAACCAAACTAACAGCAGGTGAAAACAAAGCAGCTCGTGGTGTCAGGGAAATTGAAACTTCTGTGTGAACTTCTAAATTTTGCATCTGTATTGGTCACATGATCGGATCGTGTTGAATTTCAGGGAAATAGTTCCATTATGGCAAATGTATTATTAAAGTTTATAGGCATTGACTCACATTTAGAACTAGCCTCAAGTGGCCACATAAGGAACTGCAGAGAGATAAGTTTATCACTCAACTTGATTATATTTAAATAATGGAGAGTTTTTTTTCCACATGCTGACCTTTATTTTAGAAAGAAATTCTCACTCCTCTTTAGGTTTTCTTGTAGGGCTAATAATGTGTGAAAACTGTCTGCATTATATAATCCCAGCTTTGATCATCAGGCTTGTTCATTACATAATAAACAATAGGGAGCTGTGGAGTGGTTGTGTTGTTGTGAGGCGTGGCATTATACTTCCGTCCACTGGGTGACACTGTGACACAGGACAGTTTTTTCCCCCCTCTTTTATCTTTGACATCTTTTCCATCACACCTCAGGCTTCCCCTGCCCAACAACCTCCACTTCAAACAAACACCCACATCCACGCTGGCAAACTGACCTGTTCGCTCTGCCATTTTGATGAACCTCTTTTTATGACATTTTTATAGAAGCGCAACAGTAGGCCAACAAAACAATGTGTCCCACAGTGGGGACAGTACATAGCGCAGACACAAAAGCAAATGCAGTTGTAGTTAATAATACTCAGTGCTTCGGTGTGAGGATTTACACTCATTTTTTACAAACTACACTGAGGCATCTTCTGTTACACAAATGATACAAATACAAAAACACATGAACACTCGGCACACACACACACACACACACTGAGCTTTCACTGAGCACTCACACTGTCACTCACACTTACACACACTCACACAGTAGCTGTGTCATCATATGAAATTAGTTCTAAGCTAGTGGTACATTTACATAATATATTTGTTTATATTCATAAATACGATTACAGTCGTATCATAATGTACATGTAGGCTTTTCATTACATTATCACACAAAGGAGGCTCTTTCCATAGCTTTAGGGAGGGAACACGTTCATTGGATGGTTGGGAAGGAGGAGAAGGACTCTAAAATCTAACACAACGGCATCATTCACTGAATTTAATGAATTCACATATGTACACACACACACATCACCAGAGCTACCTCTCCAACCTTTTGCTCTTTTTTTTCCAGATCGATTTTTAGATCTGAGCTGAGTTCAGCAAAGTTCCTCTACCTCCACCAATTATCAAAGCACTTCCTCTCTGACATTTAGGGAGGAAGAAGACAAAATGGAGGGGGAGAGCATGACAGTGGGAGAGACGACTATTTCAGCTTTTCATGTGAAACAACAATGAATCATGAAGGCAGGTTTGGCCTTTCTGAGAAATACCGTTTCTGTCATAAGGCCTATAATTACTGTCTTGATTATCCCCACTCCATGCTGCACTTGAGGCTCTTCCTGCTGCTCAAATTGCTGGTTTTTGAGAAACTAGAATGCATTTTGTATTAGGATGCACACATTTCATTATTTCTACTTCTTCATAAATCGCTAATGCGTCAGATTAAGCTTTGCTCATGTCAACAAATAAAATAAACCAGCCGATAATAAACTCATCAGTATTTAAGAAGTCTCATAATTCTGTGCTGTCAGCAGGTCTCTGTTGGAGAATGACGATGTCACATACTTCAATGCGCCAATCAGAACTGAGTAACACTTGAATCAGAATCTGATCACAGTTGTTGGGCTCTTTGTCCATGCTGCCTGACAACACTCAGCAAAACCTCATCGGAAAGCCCACACTGTTCTGAAAGTTTGACAATGTCATTTTCCAGGATTGTGATTTTGCTATTAAACATGAACCAGAGGTCAGTGTTTAGCACATCAGTATGCCTCGTCATGCTGCTCAGGGCAGCTGTCTGACACATTCATCACCTGCCTGCCACGTACTGCCACCTATCAGAAAAGCTCTATGAGTGGCGTATTCACACTAACAGTTTGATCTGGCTTCTAACCTTTCCATTATATACACATACTTAAAACATGCATACACCATAAAAGAAAACACACGTTACTAACTGTAATGTTCATTTATGCAATCTTTTTTATCTTAATGTTTAAATAGACCACGTGGACAACTGATTTAATGCCAATTTTCTCTCACAATAATAATACAGCTCTTAAAAAAATGGATGGATGGAATATATATCTTATATGAGGCATGCTAGAATTAGCTTAGCTTAGCATAAACACTAAAAGTAGAGAGATACTGCTGGACTACATTTGTCCAAGAAGCATTATTTAGCCAGGAAGATGAACTTTCTTAAATTATATTGTTTACTATGTGGTTGCTCCAGCAAACACACTTTAAATCTACAGCTTGTTGTTGCACATTTTCTAATAGATTAATTAAATAAAACCCTTTAGCTGGGCTGGCTCCCCTGTCCTGTTTTTAGTGTTTATGCTAAGCTAGGTATGCTAACCATTTCCTAAATCTGGCTTCATGTGGTATCTCATTCATGACAAAAAGAAAACCAGTGAGCCTATGAACTAGCATACAGCAGCTCTGCAATTCCATCTTAGAAGATTAAGATCTTGGAAGCAGTGGGAAAACCATCCACTATAATACATTCCAAAAAAGATAGCTGATCTTTGCACTTCTGTCACCCAGCAACCCTGTAATCTCCCATGCTAGGCACAGAGCCTGCCAGCGTGAAAGTGTGAGTGACACTCCTAAAATATCTTCTCTGTAAATCCCTACTATATTTCTTTGATCTGTGCCAAACGGAGCTGCAGGGATTTCCACTTTTCACAGATCATCGAATTTAGAAAGTAACCCATCTAGTCTGCGGCAGAAGCTCTGCAGGAGAGCACTGCACAGCAGGGAGGCCTAGGAAAAAAATGGCATCAATCAGGGGTCCAAACATAGCTTATTTCCACTACCTCTGAAAAAAAAAGAAAAGCCTCACTACCTCTCCTTCTCCTCCTCCTTTTAGCTGCATCCCTCCCTTTTTCTAACAGCCCCACTGTTCTCTCAGATTCCTTCTTCTCTAGTTTAAGTTTCTCTTACCCAGTCCCTGCCTCCTCCCCCGTCCCTCTGTTTCTCCCACCCACCCCTCTCTACTTCTGCATGTCACACTGCAGCAGTAGCACAATGGATGGGTCAGACTTGGCGGCTTCTTTAAACTCTTCCAAGGTGATCTCATCGTTGTGGTCCTTGTCCATCTTGGAGAAGATCTTGTCTACACGCTGCTGAGGGGTCAGCCCATCCTCGTTCATACGCATCATTATCACCGTGCCGACCATCTTGTAAATAGCCTGCCGTGCAGGAAGCAACAAAGGATGTTACACGTATTCTACAATCTACAGCACACAGTCGATTTATGTTCCTGCAGAGACAAACCTCAATAATCTCCAGCATCTCCATACGTGTGATCTTTCCATCTCCATCCAGATCGTACATGTTGAACGCCCAGTTGAGTTTCTGCTCGAAGCTGCCCCTGGAGGTGATGGACAGGGCGCAGATGAACTCCCTGAAGTCAATGGTCCCATCACCGTTCTTGTCGAATGTCCGAAATGCGTGCTGCGCGAACTTAGAGGCATCACCGTATGGGAAAAACTACAGTGTAAAAAAAAAAGAAAAACAATGTGACAAAAATATTATATTGTCCTAAAACATGCTGGATTGCATCAGGGGAAATGTGGGATTACAGAGTTTGACACAATTTCACACAAAATTATAGTTCATATACGAGTAGAACTTTTTACAGATTACCAGTGCGAGCCAGTGTTGTTTTTTATGCCCTTTAAAAACTGAACGAGAAGCCTGAGAGGATATGCAAAACTGATTTAAATTTATCTTTGCCTCATGCAGCCAGGGAGAAATCAGTAGGCCTTTTCGTGGCACTGGCATTTGAAAAGCTCCAGAATATTCAGAGATTGTTTCAGGCAGCAGCAGATGCTCAGGCATATAACCGGCTCCACCTCCTCTCTGTGCCCCAAACATTGATTAGCCAGCCTCTGTAACATGAGCTTTCTATGTAACAACACAACAATGTTATGAGGTCACTAAAGAGTCGATATTATACAACTATTGTAAAAAAATAACAGGCACAGTTCTCTCTTTAGGCAATGCACACAGTGCACCCAGCCCTGCTTATTAGTGTGTCATTCCCTTCTTTCTTCCTCTGCCTCACCTTAACATAGAGCTGCTGAAACTCCTCCAAGTTGAGAATGCCAGAGGGGCAGTCTTTGAGAAAGCCTTTGTACCACTGCTTGAGCTCTGCCTCGTTGAATTCAGTGTTCTTGGTCAGGTCATCCAGGACTTCCGGAGCCAGCTTGCTGTTGTGTTTCCCCATGATGATTCACCTCTCTGCTAAGGAAGGATGGAGAAAAAGGGATGAAGTGGTGTAAACAACAGCAGTAACACCCATGTGTTGTTGCTACAGTGCAAATCGCTTGAGGTACCACAACTACTAGCGATTCTACATTAGCTTTGCGTGTCAAAATATACAGCAAATGTCATGTCAGCAAGACATTTATTTATCCAGCAGCTAAGAGGCTGCCCACATCTGTACACCAGCTCCATTCATAAACACAATACCTGAGGAAATGCTAGTGCAGATATTTCCTTAGATAAGAGGAGTAGGTGATTACAGTTTGGTCAAAATACATTTTTTACCCAAGAATGGCATTATAAAAAAATGTTACTTGCAATTTTACTTTATATCCAAAGGTCAAAGGTCAATGTCACTCACAGTTCCAGTTTGATTTTAGATTGTATGCCTCTGTCTCATATATGTGTTTTCTTTAATTCACAGGAACATTCTTTTTAAACAAGATCCACATTTCCCAACATGCACTGCTTTTTGCCAACATCTACCTTCAGACCATGGCAATTTTGTAACAGGGTAAAAAATGAGAATCAATGAAAAAGGTGTCCATCAAAGTTCTTCTTTAGAGCTACTACAGTTGAATTTTTTAAGTTTTGTTAATCAAATCATCCTAAAACATGTCAGAATACTACAATGCATCATAGTCTATGTGTTTATCTGACTGTGTAAAGTCGGAAAAAATACCTTACATCCCCAAATTATCCCAGCAAACAATTGTAAAATTAAAGAAACATGTAAACCTGCATTGTGCGTTAAACCGATGTGCAGAAATGGTCAGTAAGGCATATGCATTACTGGCATAATGACTACACTACACTACCACTAGGTCTCTCCATTTCCACAATGACTGATATTTGCAATAATCATTGCTATTTTGGCCATAAAATGGCCCATTAGCCACAAGCCCTCACACACACATATTCCCATGGCTGCGCTCCACTGCAGTGCCTTCGTGACGCCATCCCTGACTCATATCCCTGTCTGACGGCTTTCGCACTTTGACACCAGGACAGAGCCGACGCTGCAAAGCTGGGCAGACACAAATCCTAATGGTGTGGGGACACGTCGGTGGGTGAAATATCATTCTGTCATGCTTTATGGCAAATGAGTCACATCGAAAGAAGCAACTGAACCTCAAGTCACTGAGAACTGCACAAATATTTTGGACTTTGCTTTAGCGTGACAAACAAAAGGCACTTTGGGGGAGCCAGGGGATAAAGGATATCGATAAGAGACAAGTTGTTCTGGCATTAAATTGCATTGAAAGGATCACGTGTGATTTTATAATGTTAAAAAAAAAAACTAAATGCATGTGTTTGCATCAAATACAAGCAATTTTGTACCTCTCACTGCTGCAAGACAGTGCAGCTGTGCAGAGAAGGTTCATGTCAGGGTAAAGGGAGCCATCTTTAAAGTGCAGCTATTTCCTATTCTAGATGCCCATACTCTCATAAATGTGTACAACATTTTGCCTGAAGCAGCAGACAGGGAGATTTAAAGTTTAACTCTAAACCCACACATAACACATACAGTCAATGTATACATCTCCAGCTGTGCAAAACACACAAAAAAATTCACAGAACTACACATTTTGTACGAATCTTTCTTTTGGGTAGTTGTGGGAACAACTATATGATGGATAAAAATCTCAGTCTTTGCTTTTCTCCACCCTACATTCCTTGTGTTCACCCAGGTTTATTAGGCACTAGATTTTAGAGTTTTGAGGCCCACTCAAATTCATACGTTTTGAAGAAAACTTATCTTTTGTTCAGTAAATGTATCTTTCATGTCTCCAAACATTTTTAGGCTGTACATACTAAAAATTCCAAACAAAAATAAAAATATTATGCAAACGTATTATCCTTTGTTAAGTAAATGCATATTTAATAGGGATAAATATGTAAAAATCTGAGTCTACCATACTGAGAATTTGTAATTCTGCAATTGTGCCAACAAATACCTTAAAGAAAACTATAACCTTTTAACGTGTTTATTCAACACAGAACAGTAATAAAACTGTAAATACAAGGTCCATATTTGTAAAACCTTTTAAGTACTTTTGTAATAGCAGCATGACTTTCAAGAGAACGATTCATCAGTAGCCAAATGATAAAATAGTCAGCAATTTATGTTTTAAAATACAGACCAAGAAGTCCTAATGTTATAGTATTTAACTGGATTTACTGGCAGAAAAAACCTGAAAACCTTGGTAAATCATATGAAACAGCCTGTGAGCCAAACAATTTGTACCCAACATTTTTTTAACTGCCAAAGTGTCACTAAAACAGAGTTTTTGAAGCGTGCCTAGAAAGACTGAGGTCTCCCAGTGTGCAACTAGCAGGTGTCAAAAAAATCTCAAAAGCTGCATATACTATACAAATGCAAATGTGGATGATCTAAAACAGGGTTAACCAGGACTTTTTTTCTTAAAACACCAGTTAAATGTCCTGAAATATCACATAGGCTGATTAGGCCAGCCAACATAAGTTGGTTGTAGCTTAAAGTAAGAGCTTAGTTTTCAAGCTCCTGACACGCTGAGAACAACTAGTGGAAAGTTCCATGAAGATGTGCTGAATAGCTTCAAAGGTGTACTTGTGTTCTTTTGAAAACTCTTATGTTCAAGGAATATAACAAGCCAAGAAGGTAGACAGGTGCAGTGGGGAGGTCTGGGAGATCTTTGAGGACAATGGTCTCTTCCAGCACAACAGCAATATTGATGACAGCGGACGGTGAGAAAGATGCCTCATCATCTTCGAGAACAGTGAGGATGCCCATCTTGGCACCTTTGGTCTGCTGATCATCTGGATCTGTGGCCGGTTGAAACAACAAAGTTGGACCCATATCAACTGTTATACTGCTGTATAACAATCACTACAAACGATAATGAATTAAAATTACATTAAGAACATATGCTGTCCTCTCATTTAATGTAAATGATGGGGAGGCTACCTCATAGCTTACGGCTTCCTTGCCACTTACTTTATTTACAAGTCTAGTATTCATCTTCATATTCTCTCTGTTATTTTAAAGAAAATGTCTTACCCAACATAACAGGCACAGAGTACGTTTGTGTTATGGTATGAATTTTTCATATACCTGCAACATTGGTTTAAATGGCCTAAAGTGTCTAGAACTCAGCATCAAGTGTCTGCATATTTACACATTTTAGTGCAAACCAAAGCAATGTGACAGTGTGGTAACAACTTCGCTGTCAGAATTTAGATCTAATCAAGCAACCTGGCCCAAACACTCCCACCCTCAGCTACTTATGCTTAACAGACAAGTCTACCTGTTTATCAAGTTTTTCCAAAAGGTTTTTCATGTCTTGATTGAAGGGAAACTCCTAGTGCTAAGAATCTTTGTGAATACGGCCCCTCATCAACCTCTGAACCGGGTTTTCACTCTACTCCCATCTGGCCGTAGATACAGAACCCTAGACTGGAAAAAAGCACATTTCAAGAAAAGTTTCATCCCCTCAGCCATCACTGCATTAAATAAACTCCTGTGACTGATGGCCAGTCCACAGAACTTGTTGTTTTTATGTTAGAAATGTGTGTATTGTGAGATGCCTGCTACTGTTGTACTGTTGTTGTGTGAAAAAGATTATTCCTTAGGGGACAATATTCTTCTTCACTTCTTCACTTCACAAAGGAATTTCACTCGTGCTTCCATAATATCTCTAAACCTCAGTCTGGTACACTAATCTGTCAGTTTCTTTACAGATGCTTGGCAAACTTCACTGGGGCATATACACTGCTGTAACCAACTGCTATAAATTTACGGCCAATTTCCAACAGTAATTTACTGGAGCGCTACAGCACACAGTATGCTAATGTTATGAATTACAGTAAACAACAGTATTTAAAAAAATCTGGTGCCAAATACGCGAGGGAAAATAATTGAACAGATAATTGAAAGATAATTGAAATATGAAATAGAAATATATAATAAATATTTAAATACCTAGACAGCATTTAAATCCCTGAGTTGTATCTAAAGAACATACTACTGTATAATAACCTTTACATAGTAAAGAGAATGACATCATTTTAACAGCTTGTGTTCTTGTACAAAAGTTCTTGTAGCTGTTGATTTTTCTTTGGCGCTCCACAGGTGACAGATAGGCAGACAAACTTAATCATACATCAACATAATCAGGGCTAAAACGATTATCACTTTTCTTGCCTGGTGGTGGTAAAATGAGACACAAATAACACATTAGCTATTTGGAATTAGTTGTGCTAGCGCTGGATATAACGTACATAAGCTAGCTTACCTGAAATAAAGTGCTCACTGCACAGTCTGGAGTGTTCCGTTGGAGTCCAGTGATCCTTCCCGATGGCAGCAATCTATTTCTGGCGATGCTCAGGGTTTTTGGGGATATTATAAAAGGTTAAGCCATTTCTTTTGATTTGTTATTGTCACAGCCCACAGCGCAGCAGCATGTTGGAATCTGGTCCTAATGATGGCGGTGTGAGCACAGTGTGATGTCACATGTAACCCATCAAAGAAGTGTGATGTGTCACATGATCACGGTTGTTGCTAGGCAATATATCCTCACTATGATGTTATGATGTCATTATGATGTTTGTTTATAGCAACTCATGCAATTTGTCTAAAGACAGTATGGTTTGTGTACAGACATTATGACTGCCACAATGTCTTACCAGCAGGAACTACAAGCTTTTATTGCTACTCTGAACCAGGTCCAGGATGAAGACAAAGCATATATGTTAGCAAAGTTGAAACTGCTTGCATCGGAGCTTGACACACTGCGCAAATCACAAGCAAACGCGGTCCTCCAAAACAAAAGCCTCCAGGAAGATCTGGACACTACAAGGATGAAGTTAGATGAGGAGCACAAAGAGACCAGAAGACTGAGTCTTGTCAATCAAGAGCTGGAAACACAAGTTACCAAAATAGTGCAACAGAATGACACACTCAAATCAGAAGTAAAAGAACTCGAAAAAGAAGCTCATTACAAAGACAAATCGATAAAAGACTCAAATTTTCTTGTCACCAGACAAGAAAACAAGCTTAGCCAGCAGATGGTGAAGACTGAAGAGCTCCACAAAGCTAAAGACTGGGTTAAAGCTAACCTGGCAACTCTTCAGTCAGAACTCAAAACTCTTCAGTCTGAGCTCAACATAGCTAATGTGGCTAAAGATAAACTGAATGCAAAGCTCAGACTCTTAGACAGAGTCAACAAACGCTTATGTTATGAACTAGAGCACAACAAGAAAACACATGAAAACAAAGTGTATGAACTGCAGATAGTGAAGCAGCTGCAGGAGCAAAAGATCAAAGCTCAAACGCACGAAATGGACTCTCTCCTTGAGCAGTCTAGAGCTCAGAAAAAACAGATCGACCTGTTGGAACATAACCAAGAGATTTTACAAAGACAAAAAGACTTCGGTGAAGCAAGTGAGGTCATCCAGCTGCGTTGGGAGGTAAAATTACTTAAAATAAGGCTAGAAGAACGGGCGAAACATATGCATAAAAAAAATGAACGTATCCACAAACTGAAGCAGGAGCTGTCTGGTGTAGAAAATGAGCTCAATGAAAGATGTCAGACTATCAGTAAACTCAGGAATAACAACGTGTCACTGAAGGAACAACTTCATGTAAATCACACTCATTGCCGGATGCTGGAAGTGGAAAAAGTGAACCTGCAAGGTGTGGTAACAACTCTCAAACAGGAGCTTAGCAAGTGTAATCAGCAACTACATCAGACCAAGAGGGAGTTCTGTAAATACAAGGAGTATGCACCACACTCTCCCCTCGAGGTGAAAAAAACGGCTTCAGCTTTACCGCCAAGGAAGCCGTTTCCCTCCCTCATCAACCCTGTACCTCATATTCCCACCAACATAGTTTTCCCTACACCCCACCGTCCAGCCATTCGCCCTGATGAGCCTGCTGACAATTAGTAGGCAGCTGCAGAAACACTTGCAGCAAACCCAGAGAATCATATTTTCGAGAAAAAAAATCTATTTTTTGAAAAATGGTCCTTTGATTCCTTAGAATCCAAACATTGCTATATTTTGTGTACTTATTTGCATATTTTTGCTCTTGAAATTGCTCTTTTGCAAATGATTCTATTTTTCTTCTTAAACCGTTATGGCATTCAGTGTGAGCAGAAAAGTAAGAATTTCATTGTACAGGGAAACCAGTTTCTATACTGTGCATATGACAATAAATGCCTTGAATCTTGAATCTTGAAGTGTGGGTCTGAGTACAGTACACTGTAACCAATTGCTATAAATTTACGGCCAATTTCCAACAGTAATTTACTGGAGCACTACAGCACACAGTATGCTAATGTTATGAATTACAGTAAACAACAGTATTAAAAAAAAACTGGTGCCAAACACGCAAGGGAAAATTTAGTTCTCCCGCAGACCGTTGACTGTTGACACTGACAGTTCGGAAAGACACAACTAACGTCTACCTGCTTCACCAGCATCAGTACATTGACCAGAAAATGGTAATTACAAATTCATTTCTTACTTTCTTTATCTAAAGTGGTGTTTGAAACTGCTCAGCAAGTTGTCCAGCTAGCTAGTGTGGTTTTCAGTGCTACTTGGCAGTAATGCTCAGAGTGAGTAAGATTTTTCCCAACATTATTTTAGGTTAAAGGTTAATTTAAATCACTGCTCCTTTGAGCAGTGGATATTCAGTCGAGTTTGAATCAAGTGATTGAGTTTCAACCCGATCTCACAGAAATACATGACATACACACGGATTGTTAACACTGAATTACGTGGCACCGACACGAAAAGTAGTGAAATTCCGTGCAGGCACCACGTCTCCATAGAAAGTCAATGCGGGGCATTTTCGTAGGGATACCACAGGTTTTAATACGTGTGGACAGCACGGACATGAGCACCAATAGAAAAAATAAACGTTTATTTAGCGAAATCGCTTAGTAAAATGTATGCGTTGACGCAGGAAATTTACGTAACCAAGTTGCATTTGGCCCTTAGTGAAATCGCTTAGTAAAATGCATGCGTTGACGCAGGAAATTTACGTAACAAAGTTGCATTTGGCCCTTAATAAACCTATTTAGGAAACAATCACTAATTATTATTTAACACAAACGAACCGGCCCAACACGACCATCTATGTCGACATACATGTTTATTTGATCGATAAAAGTTGTTTTCTAATGCAACAGTGCTTGATATGATTTTGTGCGACAGCATTTCCTTATGAAATGACAGGAAATGGGGCATGTAGAAGTAAGAAAAGCATCCAGCATTTATAGTTATTTTACGGTACTTGTACCGTAAAATAACAGTAAAGAACAGGGTCTCTGCTGCCAGCTCTTTGCCGTTATTTTACAGAAAAATTCATTACAGTAGCTGTTCCCCGCTCTGACCCCTCTCCTCAGGAATGTTGTAGCTGTTGTCAATCTCCATGTCAGCATGGTTAACATAGTGTGACATCAACAGATCTTGGAATCTTTTGCTTTTAACAGCTTGTGTTTGCTCAAATTTCTTGTAGCTGTTGATTTTTCTTTGGCGCTCCACAGGTGACAGATAAGCAGATAAACTTGGCATATAATCAGGGCTCAAAGGATTATCACTTTTCTTGCCTGCAGTGGTGAAATGAGACACAAATAACACATTAGCTATTTGGAATTAGTTGTGCTAACGCTTGATATAGCGTACATAAGCTAGCATAAGCTAGCGTAACTTACCTGACATAAAGTGCTCACTGCACAGTCTGGAGTGTTCCGTTGGAGTCCAGTGATCCTTCCTGATGGCAGCAATCTATATTTCTGGCGACACTCAGGGTTTTTGGGGATATTATAAAAGGTACAATTTTTTTGTGATTTTTTATTGTCACAGCCCACAGCGCAGCAGCATGTTGGAATCCGATCCTAATGATGGCGGCGTGACCACAGTGTAACGTCACATGATACCCATCAAAGAAGTGTGATGTGTCACATGATCAAGGTTGTTGCTAGGCAATATAACCACGATCATGTGACACATCACACTTCTTTAATCTCCCCACTATGATGTTATGATGTCATTATGACGTTTGTTTATAGCAACTCATGCATTTTGTCTAAAGACAGTACGGTTTGTGTACAGACATTATGACTGCCACAATGTCTTACCATCAGGAACTACAAGCTTTTATTGCTACTTTGAACCAGGTCCAGGATGAAGACAAAGCATATATGTTAGCAAAGTTGAAACTGCATGCATCGGAGATTGATACACTGTGCAAATCACAAGAAAATCCGGTCCTCCAAAACAAAAGCCTCCAGGAAGATCTGGACACTACAAGGATGAAGTTAGATGAGGAGCGCAAAGAGACCAGAAGACTGAGTCTTGTCAATCAAGAGCTGGAAACACAAGTTGCTAAAATAGTTCAACAGAATGACACACTCAAATCAGAAGTAAAGGAACTCGAAAAAGAAGCTCAATACAAAGATAAATCGATAAGAGACTCAAATTTTCTTGTCACCAGACGAGAAAACAAGCTTAGCCAGCAGATGGTGAAGACTGAAGAGCTCCACAAAGCTAAAGACTGGGTTAAAGCTAACCTGGCAACTCTTCAGTCAGAACTCAAAACTCTTCAGTCTGAACTCAACATAGCTAATGTGGCTAAAGATAAACTGAATGCAAAGCTCAGACACTTAGATAGAGTCAACAAATGCTTATGTTCTAAATTGGAGCACAACAAGAAAACACATGAAAACAAAGTGTATGAACTGCAGATAGTGAAGCAGCTGCATGAGCAAAAGATCAAAGCTCAAATGCACGAAATGAACTCTCTCCTTGAGCAGTCTAGAGCTCAGAAAAAACAGATCGACCTGTTGGAACATAACCAAGAGATTTTACAAAGACAAAAAGACTTCGGTGAAGAGAGTGAGGTCATCCAGCTGCGTTGGGAGGTAAAATTACTTAAAATAAGGCTAGAAGAACGGGCGAAACATATGCATAAAAAAAATGAACGTATCCAGAAACTGAAGCAGGAGCTGTCTGGTGTAGAAAATGAGCTCAATGAAAGATGTCAGACTATCAGTAAACTCAGGAATAACAACGTGTCACTGACGGAACAACTTCATGTAAATCACACTCATTGCCGGATGCTGGAAGTGGAAAAAGTGAACCTGCAAGGTGTGGTAACAACTCTCAAACAGGAGCTTAGCAAGTGCAATCAGCAACTACGTCAGACAAAGAGAGACTTCTGTAAATACAAGGAGGAGTATGCACCACAGAACCAAGAAGACAAGCAGAAGAGAACCCGCTTCCCTCCCCTCGAGGTGAAAAAAACGGCTTCAGCTTTACCGACAAGGAAGCTGTTTCCCTCCCTCATCAACCTTGTACCTCATCCTTAGAATCCACACATTGCTATACACTGTCAGAAAAAAGGGTACAACTGAGGTCCATTTTTGTTCCCTAAGGCAGTGGTCCCCAACCTTTTGTGCACCACGGACCGGTTGATTGTCTGACAATATTTTCACGGCCCAATCTAAAGGTGTGTAGCAGATATAAACAAAATAAAATGATAAGTTCGGCATTAAAAACTGTGGTATTTTCTCTATAATAATAATAATAATAATAATAATGAACGTAAATCCACTGTGTAATCATGTGCAACTTTATTAGCGGCGTCCTCCTAACGTCGCACCAACAACAGAACATGACATGAGAGCAACATCCTTTCTGCCCCAACGCACCCTGGTCTCTATGGTAACGTTTAAACATACCTTCAAAATAAGACAACACAAAAACAAAGTGCATGAAAATACTCGCTCCTCGCAGCAGCACTGAATTAGTGGGAGCCCTGAGCTTGTTTTGCTGCAACGAGACGGTCCCATCTTGGGGTAATTGGAGACAATGAAACCCGAAGTGTGCTACTTAGGTCCAGTCTGCTCCGTAATTTTGTTTTGGTTGCTGTCACTGCAGAAAACCCTGCTTCACACAGATAAGATGTTGGAAATGGCAACAGGGTTTTCAGTGCCGTTGTGGCGACCTCGGGGTATTCTGCCATGACTTTAATCCAGAACAACGGCAGAGTTGATGTCTCGAACAGATGTGTTAGGCCGCCGTCATTTGAGATCTCCAGCAGTTGATCTTCTTCACGCACTGACATGCTGGATTCACCTGGTTTGTTGACAAATGGGTCGCGGATCCATTCCTTGGCAGTTCGTGGATCTTTTGTGGTTGGGAAGTAGCGCTCGAACTCTTCTGACAGCAAGGACAGGTGTTCGTGCACCAGCTGGGAGAAGGCGCACGCTCAGTCTCTTCCAAAATCCCCGCCAGTGTATGAAACATGTCAAATGCGCCTCTGTTCACACGCCGTCCCCACAAATCCAGTTTGGCTTTAAATGCAGCTACTTTATCTGCCAACTTGAAGACAGTTGTCATTTTCCCTTGAAGTGACAAGTTCAGTTCATTGAGCAGGTTGAATATGTCGCACAAGTAAGCCAGTTTTGCGATCCATTCCTCGTCACTGAAGTGTGGTGCCAGCGGTGACTTTTTTTTCAGAGAGAAATCTCTGCAGTGGCTCTCGTAACTCAAATACTCTGGCCAGCGATCTCCCTCGATAACCATCTTATCACCGTGTATAAGAGAAGGCGTTTGTGGTCCGTATCCATCTCTTCACAAAGCTATTCGAACAGGCGCGAGTTAAGAGCATGTGCTTTGATGTGGGTGATGATTTTAACCACATCATTCAGTACGCTGGTCAGTTCCTGTGGCATTTTTCGGCTCACCAGCATTTCCCTGTGAATGACACAATGCGTAGATTCGCAATCAGGTGCAACCTCCTTGATCTGAGCAGTTAAACCAGACAGCTGTCCAGTCATGGCCGCAGCTCCGTCCGTGCATATGCCGACACAAAAGGACCATTTCAGTTTTCCTGACATATAATCATCCAGCGACTTGAATAGTTCTGCAGCTATAGTTTTGGTTGGCAACGACAGTGCACACAACATATCTTCGTGCGTATCCTCCTGATAAAGATATCGCACATAAACAAGAAGTAGTGCCTTGTTGTCAATATCTGTTGACTCGTCAACTTGGAGCGCATACCATGGTGAATTATTAATTCTCTCCAACAGCTGTGTCTCAATGTCCTCTGCTATTTCCTCAATGCGCCGAGTGACAGTGCTCGCTGAAAGAGGCACCTGTGCAATCTTTTTAACAGCAGCCTCTCCTAGATGTTCACGGCAAATGTCTTTGGCAGCGGGTAGGATAAGGTCTTCACCAATAGTGAATGGCTTCTTGGCCTTAGCAATACGGTTAGCCACCAAATATGATGCTCTCAGTGCACTCGCATTTGTTGATGTGGTGGCCCTCAGTAACTGCTTCTGCCCTTCATGTTCATGTTTTTTCCTTTGAAAATACTCCAAAGGTTTGTCTTTTACTGTGGGGTGCTTGGTCTCCAAATGGCAAACCAGTTTTGAAGGCTTCATCGCCTCATTAGACAGCCGGTCACCGCATATTATGCACAGCGGGCTTGGTGCATGGGAATCGCCTGTGGCGATAAATCCATATTTTAAATAGGATTCTTGATACTGTCTGTTAAAGGCAGCTTTCCCTTTTTTAGCAGGTGCAGGCTCCTCTTCTGTCCCTTCATTAGACCGTTTCCCCTTCGTAAAGAAACTTTCTAAAGAAGTTTGTTTTTTGCTCATTTTGCTAGCTTGGGGTTTAATTTAGCGGGATGTATCACGTGACTTATGGTGTCAAGGACTTGACATGCGTCAAGTGAGACGGATGTAACAGAGAGAATCCACTTTCAAAATAAAACATCATTAAGACTCGGATAATAAATCAAACGGAAATAATGGAAATTATTTTTTTTTTGTGTGCGGCCCGGTACCAAATGACCCACGGCCCGATACCGGTCCGCGGCCCGGGGGTTGGGGATCACTGCCCTACGGTACAACTGCCAATGATTTACCATCACAGGTTCCAAGCTGATCCCCATGGTACTTAAATGTACCCTTTTTGTGTCAAAATGGTACATTTAAGATCCAAAATGATCAATGGTCGACATCTGTATCATTTTTTCCACAAACAGGGGTACAAAGACAAGGTGAAGCTGTCAGTGACAGTAGGGGGACTGTATGGTTTGTGCACCAGAACTGGGAAATTTAGTTTTTTCACACTTTTATTTTTAATCCCAAATTTCCAATATTAATCCCAATTGTAGGTGATGCGGTTGGACTAAACTTAATATTCCACGTCACACAAAAGTAAAACAGAAAGAAAATCAGTGGTATCACACATTACTAATATTTAAGCTGAACCCAGCTACAGAACCTATTAAAATTTTACAGTAAAAAGCCCAATTTCAAAAATGTATCCTTGAGATATTATTAAAGGGTTGAATCACAATGATGTGACCAATGACCATGTGACCTATGACCATGTGTACTTATTTGCATCTTTTTGCTCTTGTCTTCTTAAACCTTTATGGCATTCAGTGTGAGCAGAAAAGTAAGAATTTCATTGTACAGGGAAACCAGTTTCTATACTGTGCATATGACAATAAACGCCTTGAATCTTCAATCTTGAAGTGCGGGTCTAATTTCCACACAATGTATGTATGTATATATACAAACATGCACATCTAGAAGATGGCCCCAAGCGATGGAATACTTAGTGAATACCTCAGGCAAAAGAAGCCCAATGCAGAGGAAACCAATGCAAGAACCATCATGGCAGGACAAGCCCCTCCATGAAATGTACCACCGACAGATACAGGAAGTGGCTGACATCAAGAAGTCCTACCAGTGGCTGGAAAAAGCTGCACTGAAAGACAGCACAGAGGCACTAATCGTAGCAGCACAGGAACAGGCCTTGAGCACAAGATCGATAGAGGCTGGGGTCTACCACAACAACACCAGCCAAAAGAGGGAAGTTCCAGACCCCCATTGTCCTCATCGTCTAAGATCAACACATACACTTGTACTACAGGGAGTGAAAGTGTACACGCAAAGAACATTAAGCTTCTTGCAGAGCACGACTCACCCAGGTTTATTAGGCACTAGATTTTTGAGTTTTGAGGCACACTCAAATTCTTATGTTTTGAAGAAAACGTATCTTTTGTTCAGTAAATGTATCTTTCAAGTCTCAAGACTTTATATTTTAAATTGTACATACTATCAATTCCAAACACTAACAAACGTATTATCCTTTGTTAAGTAAATGCATATTTAATAGGGATAAAAATGTCAAAATCTGAGACTACCATACTGAGAATTTGTAATTCTTAACAATTGTGCCAGCAAATAACTTGTAACTGTAAATACAAGGTCCATATTTGTAAAACCTTTTAAGTGCCTCTGTTAGAGAAGCAAATGTAGCACATAATGGTTTCCCGGGGAAGACAGTGAGAGGCACAAACTATCCAGGTGAGCAAACACACTGGAAACACATCTGAGAGAATTAAAAAATGACAACCTGTGAGTTTATTGTAATCATTCACAGGTCGGGTCCTCAGGTCTCTGCTGGTTCGACTTACTGAGGCAGAAATCTATTGTAACAGAGGTAGGTGTAGGTGTTCTTCTTAGTGAGTCATTTAATAAGAAGCACAGAAGATTCTGTTTAATATGAATTTATTTATTTTATCTGGGCTGCCTCAGAAAGAGAAATTTGACTATGTTCACGTGTGCACATATGAAACTAAAAAATATGTTGAAATAATGATTTGGCTGTTGTGTTAGCAGACACAAAGACCCATATTCCTGTGTCCACAACTATGAGTCCTGTTTTCTGACCTCTGAATTACAGACTTATCGACTTTTTTGTATTGTTGTTATGCTCAGCTGCACCATTAGTTCCAGAAGAAATGTCACAAAAATCTCTTATTAAACTATTTCAGGCGGATGAAGGATCAATTCCTTTGGAAACATCTTTATAGTAATCAAAGCCTCTGCTACGAAAGCTAATGTGAAAGGCTTTATTACATAAATGCTGCAATTTCCATCAAATGTGCAGGCCGGCTCTGCACTTCCCACAAAAAGGGATCGATGCTTGTTGCTGTGCACAATGACGTCTTTGACATTCTGTTCATGTCAACACACAGCGGAAGCCAAAGTGCACACATTTATATATATATATATATATATATATATATATATATATATATATATATATATATATATATATATATATATATATATATATATATATATATATATATATACACCAACATGCTAGCAGGACAGTCACAACAGTCATAACACATTAAGAGGAGGAAGCGAAGAAGGATGGCTGTGTGTAGAAAAAATAGGATGTTCTCTCTGTAGGATGACTCAATCTGGATTCACACCTCTGATGGAGAAGACAAAGAGAGAGACAGGGAGTGAAAAAAAGAAGACTGAGAGTCTGAGTAAGATGTGAAGCAGGCAAGATAAGCAGAGATTGTAGAAAATTGTCTCAACAGGCATTCAATAGAGAGAGACATGTATCTTATTGAGTCTGAAAGGGCCTTAATGCATGTTCATTCCAGCTGTCAGACTGATAGTAAACACTAAGTCTCATCTGAGTAAATGTGTGGGAGACTGTGTGTGAGTGTGTGCTTGTTGGCCCAGCTTGATGGCGATCTAGCTGATTGGATAAGCTGGTTATACATGCATGTGTGCAGTAGTCAGAAAACTTTCATTTTACATACATTAAGATCCTATCAGTGAAAACAGACGACAGCAGACATAATCAGGATCAGAGTCATTAATAAAAGTCATGTTTGCCACAGTCAAGAAGCAAAACATTGTCATGGGGAAGTCTGGAGCAAACTTTCATAGGTGCTGGGTCAGATGTGCCTAAACACATGTTCCTTTTATGGACACCTACTGCTTCTGAATGGCAACACATGTGGAAGAAAACAAGCTTGAATACACTGTCATGATAAGAGGTGCTCTCTGGCTTTAACTGGACATAGCCCAGAGGGGGAAATGGTGTTGGTGTTCCTGGGACCGAAAATGATTAGCTGGCAAAAGCTGTAATAGAGTTGGAATGAGAGCAGAAATGGGAAGCTAGATCTTCCATACAGTTCCAGCTGTGTGTGTGTTTGTGTGACAGTGTGTGTGTGTTTGCGATGGCAATAACCTTTGTGAAAGTGGAAAAAGTACAATGAACCGTAGCAGCAATAGGGGAACAATCAATAGGATACCAGTCCAATACCAGCCCTGCTATGAAGCACACTGTGTGTATGTGTGTGTGTATTAGAGAGAGAGAGAGAGGGAGTGAAGTAACAAAGATAGAGAAAATCTGATGAGAGGTGTGCACCCAGCTTATTGATCTGTGAACGATAAACCGCAGCCTGAATGGTCTTCATGGCAGCTCACAAATGATCAAAAATGAAATAGAACAATATGTCGCCTTGACAACAGATGCCCAGATCTCTGCCAAACCGTCATCCGGTGGGAGGATGAGGCATATGTCCAATCGAAACAGTCCCTCTGCCAACTGGACCTGACCAATTGGATGGCTGATAATATGGGCTCGTTGTGGGGGTTTTATTGAAAATCTAAACAGTGTCTTCCACATAATGGTCTGTGTTTGATTAGATTATAAACACACACTGTGGGTTTTTGCTTATTGGTTTGACATATAAACATGATTTAATTGTACACCTCACAAATATTTGCTACCCTGGTTGCAAATCTGTAGATCTGTAGACTTGAGTAAGTATGGATAGTTTTATAAATACTGATAGAGTTGTTGGTGCAGAGGTGATGCTCCCTGTCAGGATGCTCCCCATATTATTTTAAATTACATACTGACTGGAGCAGAAAGGATGCATCGCTATAGAAACGCAGCTCACCTCAGTGTAGTTCAAATGCTAATTTAAGACCAGGCAGCAAGTCGAGCCTGGGGAGAAACATGGGGGACAAAACGGCTGTGTGTGTGTGTGTGCCGATGAGTCAGTCTCTCATCTAACCTTTATCATTTGGTCACCTCAGTTTTATATTCATTGCCAAAATTATTAAACGTTTAGTCTGGGTGACTCATGACTGTGCTAATCTTAATCCATTTTTTTTGGTCTATGCAGTGACAAACCTGCATTTCCTCCTACAATGTGGCAAAAGACTCCAGCAACACCTTTAAAGAAACAGCATAAGTGGGAGCACACCTTCATCACAATAACACACTTTCCTATTACATAAGCCCTGATGGGGAGTTGTTTGGTTTTAAGGCTCAGGTGTTCCACCACCAGACAAAAACAGTCTCTAGAACAAATACACCCATGTCCAACAAGCATGCTCACACACACAATAGTGTGTTTATTGTGTAGCGTGTTGCAACTATAGTGTTGTGGGAATGGGAGCATGGGACAAGTGCCTGCAGCAGTAATCCCTGCTCCTGTACTGAAAGCTATCCTCTCATTACTATCATTTGCAGTACATGCGTTTTGAAACAGAGCATGATGGCAGGTGAACAGTTCAGATCTCACAACAACAATAATATCAGAAGTGTGTGTCCACTGTTGCTACATGTCATTAGCTCCTTAGCTCTCTTTACCTTTGGAAACAAGTTTATTTAGTGTGGATGTGCTTGTGATGAATTTTGGCAGCGTCTGTATTTATTTTGGCACTGACGACTAAAAAACTGACCCAGATTTTTTTTTACTTCCAGTCACTGTCTAGTAAATCTTTTGCTAATTTCACATGATCTGGCCAAACGACCCACGCATCATTCATAAAGTTTTTACACATATATTAAACATGTTATGCGTGTGCTGGCCAGATCACTGTTGTTGGTCCTGGGTGTCATTCAGCTGCCTTTTCCAGCAACTCTTGTTCAACATACTGACCACCTCTGATGAGATAGCTGACTGTGACCAGCTGCAATCCAAGATGGAGGCTGAGTCCATCCACAGGATGAAAGACTCACTGTAGAGGCTGCTGAATGACATCAAAGACCAGAACAACACCAACCTGCCGTTCCAGCCGTCAGACAGTAAAACACAAGATGGGTTCGGGCTAGCTGCCAGCATGAGCTGAACTACAGCTCTTACTTTACTGATTTGTTCAAATTATATATATATATACTGTCCTGTATTTCAGCTTTGCGGCTGTTTACCCGCAGATATTTTTCTTTTCCTGACTAAAAACACTGCCTATTGATAGATTACTAATCAAATATGACCACTTAAACACAGAAATCAAGTACTTGATTAATCGTTTGATGCAAGTCCAATCATCTTTTCTTTCAAGCTGGTCAGGGTCATTGGACTTTGTCCCAGCATGCACTGGGATACATACAGGAAATACCCTGTGACAGGCTTTCAGTCTATCACATGGCTGACACATACAGTACAGACCAGGTGTTCACGCTCACATTCACACCTAGGGACAATTTTAGTGTTGAGATTCACCTGATCGGTTTTTAGTGTGGCACACAGACTGTCTCTGTCCAAACATCATTTCATTAATAATCTGTTTTTATCCTGATATCAGATATCACTACAGTTTCTGTGTGTGTTACCTCTCCATTGCACCACAATCTATCTATCAAGCCACTGGAAGACACTCAGTCAATAGCGTCCATTGATAACCGTGGGTGTTCATTAGTTGCCCGCCGGTGATGCCAAACTCCTTCACTCACCATTCCTTTGTTGTTGCTCAACCACTATCAACCCTCACCGTGAGCTCACATGAGCCGACACACACACACACTTGCACGTACAGACACACAGACATACGCATCTTTATATTCCAACATCTGTCTCCCTGGGTAATAAAGCATGTGACAGGAATGGATGAGTCAATCAGTCAAGAGATGCACACATATAGAGCAGCTCATAAAAGCTCCCTGCACCCCCGCCCACTAACATAAATACATGCACACCTAACTAACACACACACACACACTAAGCCAGTGATGCATGAGACAGATGCACCTGGCCACAGGCTTACAGCAAAGTGATACACAATTGTGGGTGTGTGTTGGGGATGAGGACATTGGGAAACACACACACACACACTAACATACAGGAAACTGTAACATAACATGTTGCTCCAAGCTGATGTTATTGTACTCCACAAAATGTGGATCAATAGGTCTTTCCAGAGTAGAGGATGCAGCTATAATAAGCATTTTCCTGTTCAATGATCTGTCTGTCAGCTGTTGTGTGTAATGTAGCTTTTTGTTTGACAGGCTTGTGTAAATAACAAGAGTGGTTGCAGCATGCGTAACATTGCTGCACAGATCTAGTTCTCATCTGATGTGACAGAACACAGCAAATGTGTTGTTCTCTTTACAAACACCAGTGGTGATTAGGACGTGTTAGAGAGACTAAGACTGATAAATAAACTGTTGTAGTTGTAGGGATATTCTGGAGCATAAAATAGGGCCTTTATATGGATCCTAATTGTGGCACTGTTATAGCTCTCTCATGGGATGCTTGGCACCTCTTGAGACTGGCTGACTCTTGAGAAGTGTCTGCTAGAGGGTAAAAGTGGGTTGCTGCTGTAGAAGTGAGGCAACAACAGAACCAACAGTTTACTGTTGACTTAATTAAAAAACCAGGGCTACTTCCAATCATGCTGCACCAGCACTCTAAGCCTTGGTGACGAAGCCTGAAAAACATGACACAGTAGTGAATGTGCACCCTTCGGCTCCTGCTGTTAAAGACCAGCAGCCAAAGGGCCACAGAGCCAAACTGAGCTGTCACTGCTGTTTATGTCTTCCAGCACTGCACAACGAACGTTATTGCAGCAGGGCACGTAATTGTGCACATACACGTAGTGGGGTGGTTTGATGTGAAGGCAAATGTGCGCACATACAATTTGGTCATATTGATCGATTATGCAGACAGAAGTGAACCATCAGTGCAGCCTGCTGTGTCCCTCTGTGCGTCCCCTCTCCGTACACTCACACTGATTACCAAGAAATGACTTTGAAGTTAAACAGCAGCCAAAGACGACTCCTTGCTTGCACTTCCTGCATTGCAGCCACTCTGAGGGCATTACCTTCCTTAGAAAGGTATAACCACATCTGCTCCTATTTTAATGTTGCTGATTCTTTGCGCAGAAGAGAGACTCAGAGTCCAGGTGCTATCATGCGACACACAGGTGCCTTATTTTCTTCATCCATTAATGTTCCTAAAGCATGAAGGGCATTCTAGCTCTGACAGACCTCTGCAGGAGAAAAAAAACACATCTTGTTCTTTACAAATGACTCACCAAATGTGACATGCATCAGTGGTATGTGAGCATGTTTGCTCTCACCACATGAGCGCAGAAGTGCCTCCATTCTTTATAACACAGAAGCACAGTCCCAAGTTCAGGTGCAGCCTGGTGTGTCCTTGTGCACAACCTGAGCTGCTCAGACACTCACAAATACTGACTTGGTATATTTTTAATGCTTAATATTTGTAAAACTGACACTTCCTTTATGCCAGAAAAATAAAATCCATGACTTCCTTTTTCATCACTGATTGTTTTTTTTTTGTCAGTTAACAAGTAAAAGCAAAATTTGGCACATTTAAACCAACACATATTCACATTAACACGAAAGTGAAAACACATAAATGCAAGCAAAAGATCCTCCACTTACCTGATAATGTTTGGAAGAATACACTCCTTTCAGCTGGAAAACAAACGCCTCTGTGTTTATTGCTTCCCAGCTATTCTCACGGCAGTGTTTTTGCTCCAAAACAGTTCCTCCCTCATGTAAAATAAGCTCCGCGTTAACTCACCTCTCTGAAGATGAATGAACCGCTGCGTCTCCCTTGCCAACACATTTGCATAAAAGCTGCCTCCTCCGACGTGCGATTGGTCGATTCGCTGATTAGAGGCGGATGCTTGTCCTCTGATTGGACGAAACGGGCTGTCAATGGCTGACAATGTGCGCGCGCACCTTGCCTGTGCCCTCGCGTCCTCCCTCAAGTGCAAGAGAGAGAGAGAGATGTTGTGGTCTATGTTGTTCTTTTTTATATACATTTGTTTAATTGTGTAATGTAATGTTGATTTTGTGCATATTTATGTGTGTGTATATGTATTGGAAATACTATTAGAAAAATATAAATACAATAATAATAGTATTAAAAAACATAAACAAAAAAAATAAAGAATAGTCTGACAGTCTGTTAAACTTACCTTCATGCTCTTCCTGTGGTCAAACAAGCAGGATGTCCAGACATTCTCTGTTTTCTGGGGTCTAAAAATGGGGCCGTCTCCAGAAACATCCTGATTTTTCACTGTGCTTTACCAATAGTAAAATAATATTTATGTGACAAAAAAAGGACAGTGTTTGACATCTCTTTCCCAACATCACTGATGAGTAACAGACTTCAGTAAGTCACACTGCATTAAATGACAAATGTGTCTCCGCCGGGTCCATCACTTTTTAGGATTCCTCCAAAACATTTCCATTGTAGTTTTAACTGAGTCCCCTGGATCTGGTCTCAACTCAATAACACATTTTTGTAATGTTAGGCATTGAGGTCTCGCAGGCACCATAAATGTCATTAGTTTCACTGTAAGTGAAGCTGATGTTATACATATAGAATCCATTTTTAACATTTCCATATTTCCTATGTGAGATAGAAAAAGGTTCCACATCCATTCCCTCTACTTCAGTCATTTTAAGGCAGAAATTGCAGGCTTTGGACATTTTGCACATAACAGCAGAACCTCCAATACTGTTCTTCTGGTTATATAATAGCTTCAGCTTTAGTGCTGCTATTGATTTCCATTATGCCCAATTGGTTTTACACACTGATCTTTTTAGTAGAGTATCTGCATTGTTTCTGCTGTTATTATTTTAAATACTTTTACCTGAAATGAATGCTAAAAAGCAGATTGGATTCAAAATAAACTTGTATAAATTAACCACAACTCTAATAATCAACATCCATTTAAATATTGACTCAACACTCAACTGAGGAAAATGCATTGGAATATTGAGTTCTGGTAGAAAGAAGGAAAAAATATATCACAGTGTGATTAGCCAAGGTCGACCGGGGCCTATCATTGCAAATGACACAACCCTCAGACCAAGGTTAATGTCCATCACTCCGCAGCAACCACTGTGACACGTATTCATTATATTCTGTGGCGTCCTTCAGTCCAAGGTAAACATCAGTCACTCAGATAACCATGTAAAACAACCAGTTTCAGCTGCAATGAATGAAAGTAAGGTAAAAGGGAAATATATGGGGAATATTTTAAGAATGAGTCTGTGTTCTTTCTGACAGTATACTTAGAATACAGTCTAAGCTAAGCTAACTTAACCCACTGCTGGTAAAACGCTAATACGTACATGTTGTAACTACCCTTTACTGAATATTGTCTCAAATTACTTTCCTTCTCTGTCCATTTGTCTTCCTGCCTCCCATCCCTGTCTCCTCCCTGTAATTCAAATATGTATTATTGAAACTGCATTAATTGATATGAAATGAATCCTTCGACCTCTAATTGAAATATGCTTTATTGAAAATGCATGAATATAGTATGAACCTCCTCTCCCTTTTACTCTATGAATATTCATGAAAGAGAGAGAGTGTGTGTGTGTGTGTGTGTCCATCAGCAACAGAGGGTTGCCATGGGAGACAACCCATCGAGCCCGTCCTCATCCTCTCATCCCTCTCTTCTCTCTTTCATCTCTCCTGTCCTCTGTCACCATCCCACCACTGATCTGCTCTCTCTCTCTCTCTCTCTCTCTCTCTCTCTCGCACTGTTCAGTGATTGTTTAAGTCCTCTATTTGCTACTTAGCCTTTTCTATTGACTCTGCAGAAAGCACTCATCTCCTTTTTGGGGAAAAGTGATGAATTGTTCCATTTGAAATTCTTACTGCTTGGAAGAAGCCTAAATGACTACATGTAGCTGTGATACAGGTGTATTCCCTCAGTGAGAACTGATATAATTTTATTCATACTATAATTGATGGGCAAGTTGGCAGCCTGACAATGAAATTCAAACCTCTGTTCATACCTCTGTGTGTGTCTGAGGTGGTGTGCATGTGCTGTGTAATCCTCTGCGACGGCCGGCCTGTAAACTGTCTAATTGACCTTTCCACATTCAAAGGACTCAAAGGACAGTCCCTCCACCCGTCTCCTTCCGCCATGCGGCTATTCCAACGCTTCTCCTCTTTCCTCTTTTTCCATTCTCCCCTGACAATTTCCCTTCCCCATTTTGCCCCCTCATTCACTCAGCATCTGAGAGCGCTGTGCATTTTACCTAGTGCATAAATTTCACATTATCTTAAAAAATTGTAAAAGTTGAAGTAATTTCCTGCTGTCTCTCCAAGATTTCCTGTCTTTTATCATTGAAATGAAGGCCAAAACATGGTGGATGTCACAAAAGAAAGAGAAAGGAAATACAATTTATATGTTGGACATAATGGCAATAACGCTTCTTAAGCAATCACAAGTAACTTCAGTTTGTGAAGGGTTTGTTGAGTCTACATGGACCATGGAACACCACCGCAGACAGTGAAGAGAGGCAGTGTGACGAGGTCTGATTGGGAATCAGATAACACCTCTGTGTTTTCTCTGTGTGATCTTATACATGATAAAATCATTCTTTCTCACCTCAAAGCCATTCCATGCTATTTAACAACCATTATCACCGCAGCTGCCTTAACAATGCTGCTGGTGAGTGCAAATAATTCAGGTCTAGAATTTTTCATTAAGAAAGCACTAATTTTAGAAAGCAATGATTAAAAACACCTTGTCCTCGCCTTGTCTCACTCCTCGCTATACCCCCTTTTTTATGCACCTTTTCGCCAGCTCCCAAGGGTGACAACAAGGTTGTGAGTGAGGGAGGTTACGAGTTTCTAGGAGACAGGAATCTGTCCTGGCAGCTAATTAGCAGCACTGATGATTCCACACAGCCTGAACGTGGTGTGTGCTCAGGTTTTGTGGATTTAACTCAGTCAACTTTACCTATAACTTCTTAAGATTCAAACCTGCCACCGTGTCTGAAAGGAGACAAATCGGATTCCTGTTATCTCTCCCCTTTTAATGACCGTCCTTTTCTCTCCCCGTCTCGCCTTTCTGTTTCTTCCTCCTCCTCTGTCTCCCACTTGAGGTGATGTAATAAGATTAGGGAAAATGTCTTGAAATGACCTCTCCATTGCAGGTCAACATCTGCCATTTTGTTTGACGGTGTAGATAAAACTAAGAGTCAGCCTGCCTCGGGCAAAATAAGTTCCATGGCATCAGACAGGATGAAGAAGGAAGAAGAAAAACAAGGATCATGTATAATGCAAACCTAAAGTATGAGTTGTGTGTGTGTGTGTATAAAAAGGTGTTTGTTCAAACCGAGTCCATCCATCCAGATATAGGTAGGAGGAGTATTTTTTTAATTAGCTGACAGTAAGATAACCAGCCTGCTGATGAGACAAATCATTCTACTGTGGAAGCATTTTTGAAGTGAACGTGTGAAACACATTATGGAGGCCGTTCTCTGTGAGTTATCATCCCAATTTATCTCCCAATGTAAGTCACAGTCTATCCAAATATTAATGTAATTCTATATGCATCCTGAATCTGGCTGGTTGTAAGGATAATGTGAGTAGGTGTCTATGGACTTACTGCCTATGTGTTTACACCTCTCTGAGCTTGAATAGAATAATATAATCTATTGAATAGATAGAAACAAAAACCTTGTTCCAGTCCACTTTCTTCTACAGGTATGAACTTTTGTTTTTCCATTTTTTTTTCCCTCAGACTCTTACCTCTCTCGATGGAACTCACTGCTGGTAATGACCCTGTCTTTAAGCAGACCAATAGATGTACCACCTTGGGCACTCAACCGCTTAATCATGAGGGGATAGAAAAAAGGAAGCCGACAAAGGAGAGATGAATAGTGGCGAAAAAAAAAAATGGGTAGGGGAGGTGAGAGGAGCGACCATGACGAACACCTCATATCGGACAATGATTCCACTCCACTGATTCACGCGGATAGAGAAGACAAGGAAAAGGTTGGGTGGGGATGGGGGGGTTAGGGGGGGTGGTAAGATAAAAAGACGGAGAGGTTGCCTGACAGAACCTTAATTAGCTGTGGTAATGAGAAAGAGAGGAGAGGGGGGAGGTAGGAGGAACAAAGTGAGGTAGTATGTGTGTGTGTGTGTGAGGTTTCACGCACACGCCATCTTCTCAGTGGATGCTTCACCTATCAAGCACTGTTTACAGCTATAACTGTGGCTGTTTTCATTAAAATACACATTCAAATACAAAAAAAATACAACATCCAAGGCTAAAAATGGAGCCAATGAAGAGGTAACAGAAATTGCTGTTCCTCGAATGACCACTTGAGGGCGATGCTCCAAAACAGCAGCAATAAACAATATTAGGCTAAAAGTCATGCATTGGTGGGGTTCTTTGCTCAGATTTGGATTAACTGGAATTAGGTGGAGGTGGAAGTCACTTATGATGCTAATTAGCTCATAATTGTGGGTTGAGGTATTTCATTGAGTCTACATGGATTTATATATTAACCTGTTAATTACATGATATTGTTATAAAATCTGAGGCGAAAGCTAAATGTCTAAAATAAACAGTGAACCTCCTCAACACTTCATATTGTCATTACCATTCAAAAATGTGATATCAGTATTCCAGTTCATAATAAGGCCGTGTATTCTCCAGACAAATTTACAGATAAACATGATCCACACACACACACACACACACACACACACACACCTGTTCACACACTTGCCTTTCATCTCCCTTGCCTGTCTATTTCCAGAATGCCCCCGACCTGCACACACATGTCACAGAATTTACACTCATATAAACAAACACACACACACCTGTCGTGGGAGAACACAGATCACTGCCATGACGACCGTGAAGCTGACCCAGTTTCCATGGTGACAGGGTTGGTTGCCGATCCCCAGGACACACCCATGTCTCGGAGACATGGAAGGATGGAGGAATGGGAAGTAATACAGGAAGGTACACTAAGAAGACTAGATAGTTTTTGTATATTTGAAAACAAATAAAATAAGTAAAAACTATACAGATTAGTTAAGAAGTATCTTCATAAATTGCATATAACTGTAACTTCTTTGTACAATAATTGGACTGCATAGTCCTGTACATTCAATAAGTACAAATATCTAAAACACACCCCTATTTACATTTAAGCAACCTTGAATTTAATGCAGATCTGCATATATATGGCACATTCCTACAACACACAGTATGGCTGTATGTGTGGTGCAACACACTGGTCCTCAGCCAACTTGCCTCAGCATGAGGTTCGCAACCTCACACAGGTTTCCAGAGAACACAGGGTGGTGAGGAGGCTTAGTTCACTGTAAAGTTAATTCCTTTCTTTGCTCTAAGTGTATATGCAGGCAGAGCACACACTTATATTTAACTGTTCATTTAAGGGAGTCCAATAAAGTAACACTGACAACACCCCCTTCCTTCCTTTTCTGCCGACCTATTCATCCTCTGCTGCTCTTTTCCCTGAACTACTGTCTGTACTTTCTTCCAGCCATCAAACCACTTTTGTAGGAGAACAAAGTTGGAAACCGGTTTCTATTCTTGTAGATATAAATGTATTACAGCAGACAGGAGGTGATGTATGTTGCAAAGACCCTAAAATAACTGCCGGGGTAAATTTAGGCACATCTCGCTGCCGGCGGTCTGGAACAGAACAGAACATATGAATGAGAGTTTGGCTCTGAGACGAGCTGGGAGTCTGCATTTACTATGACAAAGCTAACAGGTGGCCATTTGTGGTCTGTTTGTTTGTTTGTGTGTGTGTGCGCGCAGGGTGGGAGGGAGTGAATGAGGGTGAGTGAGTGGCGAAGGTGACAGGGATTTTCACTTCAAAGCCAGGCAAGAGCACAGCACAGATTAAAGCACACCAGGAATCAAAGAGCCTCAGGCAGTAGGCAACACACAGGTGTCCCCCTGTATGTGTGTGTGTGTGTAAGTGCATGTTTGCTGTAAGGAAGAAGAGGGAACCTTCATAGTGTACATCAATCTTCTTTGCACTGCTGCCTGTAGTTTTTATCCAAAGTAACAATGCTTAATCAAGTAAACATTTAAATAAATATGAAAAAAGAAATGTATATATATATATATATATATATATATATATATATATATATATATATATATATATATATATATATATATATATATATATATATATATATATATATATATATATATATATATATATATATATACTGATAAGGAGAAATGCTGCAATTAAACTTTATGAAAGTTTTTGCATGGAACCAATCACTGATCCACTCATATACCTATACACTTAAATCCACAAGATTTTTGTCATTTGTTAAAGATTAAAATTAGAAAATATGTCTTTTATTTTGATATTTTCTAAATTAAGAACATTCATATAGAGTGACACCAGATGTGTCAGCACATTAATCACAGCCGCCATTGTGCTCCTGTGAGCTCAGTAAGCTATAGTAGTATCTACGTTTTAACAGAGCACTGCCACTGTGTGGTCAAGCTGAAAATCATAACTTATTTTTTCAAATCTGATTTTCTCCGACAGTAGCCAACAGGAAAACGCAACTAATCATAGACTCTAAAATGATTATTCTTCCAGTACAATGCTGCAAGAGTGAGTCCTGAAAGCCATAAACATTGGCAATTTTACGCTTTCAACTCATGCTGAACACAATGGGTTATTTAATGGTTTTTGGTTGGATAACTAAAATTGTTGTTTTTGTTTCATTTCCATGGCAGCTAACCTACTCATAGCTACAGAGTCATGTTGTCATGAATATTAAATATTATTGCACCAAACTGGCCAACAATGCAGTTAATTTAGAACCTAACATTAGCATGTAGAATAATCAATACGGTGCTATCTTCTGGATTTGCCCTGAGAAATCCATGCAACACAGAAAAAAACTATTGATTTCAAGGAACAATATTGAATATTCAATACCATCCACATATTACAGCTCCTTGTTGCCTGCATAGAGTTAGCTTAGAAACACAGTCAGATTGGAACCATATTTCAAAATGATGCAAAATTGAGCTAATTTCATGCCCAAAAAGAATCTTCTGTGGGACCACATTTCTCAAGGCCAGGTCAGTACTACCAGGGAAATGGCTGTAATGGCAGGAGGTAGATGGAGGTGAAACGAGTGTGAAAAGTGTGCAGACAGAGAGAGGTAAATGAAGGGTGGAAAGTGAGAACTGGTATAAGACAAGACAAGGTAATAGTCATACTCCAGACAGCTGACACATGTACTGCTGTGATATCTGTTTAACAGAAGAAAATGAAGAATGTAGAGAGAAGAGAGGAAGCCACTTTAGACTATTGACATTCAAGCACTTCTGATAATTAAGGTAATAAATTATAAAGGTGACAGTCACCTTGTA